>NC_086326.1:44169818-44492630 GCF_036172605.1 Pelobates fuscus
CCTCTGGACCGTCTGACACTGATTTCTGCCTGACCCTTTGGATACCTTGCCTTGGATTTTTCTGTTATTTTATTAAAGGGACACTCCAGGCACCCAGACCACTTCTGTCCATTGGAGTGGTCTGGGTGCCAACTCCCACTACTCTTAACCCTGCAACTGTAATTACTGCAGTTTTTTATAAACTGCAATGATTACATCGCAGGGTTAACTCCTCCTCGAGTGGCTGTCTACTAGATAGCACTTCCTTGTCCACAGCACAGAAAACCTGTGCTAGAGCGTCGCTGGCATAGGCGTGCGCACGGGGTGTGCCGGGTGTGCCTGGGCACACCCTAATCCCCGCGGCACGCCTATGGATTGAGTCCTGCAGGAACGGAGTTCCTGCACTTTTTTGTGCAGGAACACCGTTCCTGCAGGCACTCAGCGCCCCCCTTCCTCCCCCCATGCCCCCCCTGTCATGGATGGGAGGGGGGGGGGCAAGAGGCTCCCCCCATGTCCCCCCCCCCCCCGGGTCGGCTCTCTCAATATCAGCCGCGGCGAGGGAGCTGTGAGCTTTCTGCTCCCTCTCTGCTCCCTCTCGCCGCGTCATATTCCGACTCCCAGCTACAGCAGACAGCCCGCGCGGCGAGAGGAAGCAGAGAGCACACAGCTCCCTCGCCGCGGCTGATATTGAGAGAGCCGACCGACCCACTGGACCCCAGGGACAAGTCCACGCCAGCACTCCAGGTAGGGAGGCTGGGTGGACATTTTTTTAATTAAAAAAATAATAATTTGTGTATGTGAATGTGTGTGTATGTGTATCTGTGAATGTGTGTCTGTGAATGTGTATGTGTGTCTGTGTATGTGAATGTGTGTGTCTATGAATGTATGAGTGTGTGTGTGTTTGAGTATGCATGTCAGTGTGTGTGTGTGTGTGTGTGTGTGTATATATATATATATATATATATATATATATATATATATATATATATATACACACACACACATATACATACACACACTGGAGTGTATATTATTTTTTTGGGGGGGGTGGGAATCTTGGTTCCCACACTTTATTCCCCAGGACTTTATTCTCCCCTGTCAGCTCACGCAGAACCGGCGCTGAGTGTCGGCTCTGCTCTAAGCCTCCATGGGCCGGCGGGGAGATCAAAGATCCACCTCACCGGCCCACAGCAGCATGAAGGGAGGCAGGAGAGGACCCGGGGAGCTCTAGACAGCAGCTCCGCCAGGTTCCTCTGACGAGATCTGAGCGTTGCCGCGGCAACGCTCAGATCTCACGAGAGTTAACTCTAGCCCCGCAGGCTAGATCTTCACTCTCCACTGGACCACTCTTCACTCTCCACTCTCTAGGGATGGCACATGGCAGCAAGGATCCCCCCTCCCTACATAAGGTAAGAAGGGAGGGGGGATATTTACTAATCTGCCCCCACCTCCACAATCTGTCCAAACATACAGCACACACACATACAGCACCCACACACAAAAAGCACCTACAGACATACAGCACTCTCACACAAACAGCACACACACAGCACCCTCACACACACAGCACCCACACACATACAGTACACATACAGCACCCTCACACACACAGTACACTAACCGCACCCTCACAAACACACACAGCACCTTTACAAACACACAACACCCTCACACACAGCCCACTAACAACACCCTCGCAAACACACACACACAAACAGCACCCTCAGAAATACATGACACCCACACACATCACACAAACAGCACCCTCACACACACAGCACCCTCACACATACAGCACCCTCACACAGCACACTAACAGGACCCTAACACACACACACACAAACACCCTCACACACAAACAGCACACACACACACACACAAACACCCTCACCCACATAGCACACTACCAGCACCCTCACACATACACACACACAGCAGCACCCTTACACACACCACCCTCACACAGCACACTAACAGCACACACACACACACACACACAGCAGTGTATGTATATATATGTGTGTGTATATATATATATATATATATATATATATACATATACATGCGGCGTGTGTTTGTGCTTTAGGGTGCACACCCTAATGCAATAGGCTGCGCACGCCTATGGTCGCTGGACGTCCTCACGCTGTGTGAGGACCTCGAGAGTCGCTCATTTCCCAATAGGAAAGCATTTTCAATGCTTTCCTATGGGGAGCGCTAATGCGCATGCGTGACATTAGGTCTCCCCTGGTAAGTTACTGATGGAGTTTTCACCCCTTCAGCAACCGGGGATTGGGGGGTGGGAGGGAGAGGGGACCTGCAATGCCATGAAAACGGATTGTTTTCCTGGCACTGGAGTTTCCCTTTAAAGCCCCTGTGCCTTCACTGACCGAACAAAATCCTGTTCTCAACCTCAGGATCACTGTGGACCATGCTTGTAATGGAGAGCTGATACTGCACCTGAGTTCCAGGACTGAACACGACTCCAGTGGTTTGTTACACCTATCCTGTTTCTTCTCTGCTAACTGCTTCACAATGTGGTGTTGATAATCAGATTTATTGAGCACTAAGACAGACATATGGGAGGTGTCAGTGTGGCAATCTTGTTAATAAACCTGATACCCCTGAACCTGACCTTATTTGTGATGATAGTAGTACTAGTAATTCTTACTATTCCTTATATTGCTGTCCTGCAGACGTATTGAGACATTCTATTGGTTTCTATGGTGATTGCTTCATATTTAGCACTTTGTCCCATAATAGCCCTTTTAGCCTCCATAAATCTTTATCTGACTAAAGTGAGACTTCAAAGTGGATTTCAAAATTAAGGCCACAGTAGCCGAATTGGAAACATGGCTGATGTAGAGTATAGTTCCAGTTCTTCTACTTTGGCTTTCAGTTAGAAATTTCACTTTAGATTCTCACTTTAGTGAATAACTTTGTAATGTTTGATCTTTACATCTTCTATTAATATCAGTATAACTATTAATATCTACATACCTCGCTACCTAACCAAATAAAATCTCCTATTAGGAGAAAGTGTGTTACTACAAAAGTGCTTTAGTGAAACAGTATCAAAGAAGCCAGCAGCTCTATACAGTAGTGTACCCTTCTCTCCACACAAGAAATACACAACAAAGCAACAAGTGGTACAAGTGAAACCTATACCTTATGTTTGCGCTGTAAGCTAAAAGAGGTAGCTTACCCCTCATGGTTTTGATAAGGGTGTGTGTGTCAAGTATATATAAAAAGATACAAAAAATAAAATGTAGTGTAGATGGTAATAAAATTGTGACAATTCCGATTATGAGAAATATGGGTCACTCACATTTAAAAGAGCCTATTAAATTGTCTCTGTAAATAAGGATTGAATGCTCTTAGGGCAGCATCCCACCACTCTGGCAAGAGAAAAGGGAGAGACATCCAATGTGTGGTATAATCAATGAAATACCATAAAAGCAGGGGTGGACTGAGAACCCTCAGGGCCCCCGGGCAAAATAAATCAAGGGCCCCCTTACAGGCCCCACCCATACTCCGCAGCAAGCGCCACCCATGTCCCGCCTCCATGCACCGCCTCCAGCCACACCCTACACAATCTTTAGACACAAGGAACAAAAGTGCAATAATCCCTTCAAGGCCCCAGTAGAGACTACAATTGAGGGCTAATGGGCCATGGAGGGGGGGTCTTTCGAGCAGAGGCTATCTCAGTGTCCTTTAGAGAGTGTGTTAGAAAGAATCCCCTCCAGGCCCTATTAGAGACTACAATGGAGTCTAATAGGCTTGGAAGGGGGTCTTTCTAACAGAGGCCATCTCAGTGTCCCTGCTGGAAACAGTCGCCTCCAGGCCCCAGTAGAGACTACAATTGAGGGCTAATGGGCCATGGAGGGGGGGGGGGGAGCATTCTAGCAGAGGCTAACTCAGTGTCCTTTAGAGAGTGTGTTAGAAAGAATTTCCTCCAGGTCCCATTAGAGACTACAATGGAGTCTAATGGGGCCTGGAGGGGGGTCTCTCCAACACTCTGGTTCCTATTCACAATATAGCAACACAACATAGCTCGCTGATACCTAGGCCAAGTTGGCTCCTCTTACCTTAATTACTGTTGCTGGCTGGCAGTCTGTGGGCTTGCTGGAAGGCTGTGGGCTTACTGGCTGCGGCTGGCAGGCTGTGGGCTTGCTGGCTACTGCCGGCAGGCTGTGGGCTTGCTGGCTATGGCTGGCAGGCTGTTGGCTTGCTGGCTGCGGCTGGCAGGCTGTGGCTTGCTGGCTGGCAGGCTGTGGCTTGCTGGCTGCGGTTGGCAGGCTGTGGGCTTTCTGGCTGTAAGCCTAACTGGTGGCCTGTGGGCTGGCTGGTTGGCTGGCTGGCTACTGGCCAGCCTGTGGGCTGGCTGGCCGGCCTGTGGGCTGGCTGGCTTGCTGGCTACTGGGGCACTTGTAGATTATTTAAAGAAATAATCCATGCACAATAACCACTACTGCTCTGTGTAGTCGTTATGGTGCCAGGAGGGCCGGGCCCCCCTCCCAGAGTAAGTAGTCAAACCGGGCCGGGCCCTCGGACCATGTCCGAAGTGCCCGACCGGTCAGTCCGCCCCTGCATAAAAGTATCAAATATTAAGCTCACCTTTTTCAGAGTCTTAGAATCCTGCCTCTGAGGGTAACAGAGATGAAGATTTTTGAGGCTTCAGAGGACTTTTAAAGTGCTAATAAATGTATTGTGCAAGAAAATATTAAAACATATAAAATAGAGGGGGCGGAGCCTGACCACTGCGCAGATCGGTTGCACTTCATGAGAGCTCTGCTGGGAAACTCAAAATAGTATTTGTATCTAATGATTTGTGGTCCACTATTGCAGTTCCTCAGCAGTTAAAGTCAGTTGGCAACCAAGAGGAATCCCCAGGGGTTGACATCACTGATATACTGAACAAATCTGGTGTCTCCGGCTGGGGGCAGCCCTGTGGCCTACAAGAGGCCGACTCACTGTTGGTGGGGAAAGGTGGCCGATTACTCTACCTGCTGCAAGCCAACACTCACAAGATCTCCCTCACTCTCTGACCCCCCAGCCCCCCACTGGTGAGGGATATCCCGGTAATCCCAAGCCACCTGCAGCCACCAGTTCCAGTCATCTTCTCATACAAAATGGCAGATGCCTCGTGTAACCTTGCACTTCAACAGCTGCAAACCTCCATTCTGGATTGGTTAGATGAACTGTTTACTGAGTTCTGGTCTAAACTCATCTGTTGCATGAGAGCTCCTGCGGAAGTTCAGCTGGCACCTAACTTGCCTTCGACTACTCGGGGGGATGCCTCTCCTGCCCAGAGTGGGAAGACTTACAAGGGGGTTCCTATCTTGCATACCCCCAAGCAACAGGAGCTGTGGATGCCGCAAAATTGTCAGTGGTGGCGAAATAGGAAGCGCTCCACCCGTATTGGTCGGAGTGCACAGGGGCACTGACCCTCTCGGGTGCTATTACAATGCTACAGACACCGAGGCAGCTGACCGTTAACTCCCTCAACTACTCATTGCAATCTGGCATCTTCAGACTGCTCGCACTCTGGCTCAAATGGTAGACCACCATCATACTGGACTGTGAGTTAAAACCGATGGGCATAGGTTAATGGGAGAAGGATCTGTGAGCCTCTTTATCTTGTGTTCTGTAACCACATTTCTCTTTACCGGGAACATTGTCACCGTTATGACTTACCTACACGCAGCCTATGCTTTATCTTGTATATGTTCATATTACTTTTGTTCCAATCTAGTTGCCAATTATCACATGTAGCCAAAACACATTTCACTCCCCTTGGAGCTTCCTCAGTCAGTTGTGATCTGATCCCATGAATCTTCCATCTATCTGTAATTTAGACCCTCCTTTAGGGTCACATGTTCAGTCAAATTATCCAATCCTGATACTGCATGTTTTTTTTTCCTCTTTTACCTATAATATTAAAGTATTTCCCACCAATAATCCTTGAATTTTGGTGGCGGTTGGCAGAAGTGCATGCCGTGTCACTCGTGGTTGGCGGAAGTGGCATCGCAGGATTCCACGCTCACCGTCACCTCCATACCACTCAGATGTCAGCCTTTCCCCCACCTACATTGCGTTCCGATGTCTTCACGTCGGAAAGGGGAGGTTGGCGGTGGCATCGTACCTCGCTGCCAACCTACATAACTGCTATTTAAAAAACAAAACATAAAGGTGTTTTTCTTTCACTGTTGATCATTTTGTGATAATGCGATAATGACTCCAGTACACATGTCTGTTCCACAGGCGAGAGCAGGTTAATTGTGCAAAGCCAAGTATAGAAACTGACTTTTTTGGACATGACTTACTTTTATTGGGTCCTAATAAAAATAATTATTTACTTTTGTTTTCTTCTAACAAAACAAACAAACAAAAACGGCACACAAATGAATAAAAGGGCTAGGCTTAGCCTATAGGACAGAAATCCTTCTATCTACTCTCTTGATTGATCTTCTTTAACTGTAAATCATAAAAAAATAGTAATATTTGGATGAGCACTGCAGGTTCACTGGGCAGTAAGGAGAACCTGCACTCGCTGTACCGGACAGTACAATGGCGTAGAATCTGTTTTTCCAGTGCGAAGAGAGAGAAAGGAAAGAAATTTACATTATAATTGATACACACTCTGACTACTTTGTGTTTTGAATAATTCAGGATACTTCTAGAATTTAAATCACAGTTGCTCACCATAAAATACATGTTTGATAATGGTTAAGGCAGCACTGAGCTCGACTTACTGGTATAACAAAATTGGCACGTTAGATAACTTTAACATAATCATTTCAATTTCTCCACACATGCACTTTAATAAAATGCATTCATTTTTTTTTCATCAAACTCTCTCCAGGGGAATTGTTAGGAGGGGGAACCTAGGCCTTACTCATTGTAAGCCCTGAGTCCCCTGTAATATTAATATTAAAGATATTCTCCAAACACCATAGCATGCAGTAGAATAGTTTGAGATCTTACTTTGGGTGTACCAGGGACCGCTCCTCGCCTTCCTGGAGGTCCTGCCTAGGAGCTTCCAACAGCTCTTCTGAGCTAAGGCCTATAGTGCTCAGAAAGCTTCCAATTAGACAGGGGGCTATAGTGGATTCAGGGAACAGCACCTGGCGAGCCACAGGTCATAAGTCAAAACATTCTAAAATTGTTTGACTACTTAACCGTGGAAGCTCCAGGGTAGCTCAGGCACCATAATTCCTGCAGCATGCTGTGATGGGCATGGTGCTAGGATTGTTCGTTAAAGAAGTAACACCTCTAGTTACATCATTTGTGACAGTGTCCTTTTAAGGCTCCATATGTTAGTAATTACACAGCACAATTTGGGGATTTTGCTGGAAGTTGAGGGTTTCAAAGCTGAGGGTGTGGGTTTAAACATCATGTATGGTGTTTATAAATATCAGTTTATATAACACTCTTAATTTATACTAAAATTTGGTGTATAATCTGATTCATAGGGTTTAGGTTTGAATATGGGGTGGAGTTCAAGAGGGACTTTAGTCAATATATGTGGGATGGGTCAATAAGAGGTTTAATAAATACAATTCTAGAACTCATTACTTATGATGACTGAGTTCCAAATTCAACATATATTTTATATTTTGATGAGATCCATAAATATTAGATATATAGAATCAGGGTTATTCACGAAAGTATGAGTTGTTGGGGAAGTGAGATGAAGAAAGTTGAGAACGTTTAGGCCAGAATAGCTGAATTTAAAATATAGATGCTTTAGATAATTTTTCCAACTTAGACCTCAACTTTTTTTTTTTTTGGATAAGCTTTTGAAATGATTTACTATTTTTGGATACCCTTTTAAAGCGATTTAATATTTTATAGACATTTAAGATTTTAAGATTTTTATATTTTGAAAATATATTGGCATATTTATTTATATATGATATATTTTAATATTTAGAACAAACCATTTGCAAAGTTTATCAAAAAATAGGAAATTATTTGAAAAGCTTATCCATATATATTAAACCCGAGGTTGAAATTCTTTTTGATTTCCCACTTTGGGGAATAACCCTGTAAATATATTTATATATATATATATATATATGAATGTATTTCATTCTAAATTTAAGTGTCAGTGTCACTTCTTCACAATTCACTCTTGAGTGAATAGGATAGATGGATGGATAGATGGATAAATATTGATTTGTCTATTGGTTTATAATAGGCCTTCCAGTAAGCTAAAATTTCACAAGCAATAATCATCCCTCCCTAATAATCTCTTATTATTCATAGTCTAAATTACCTTGGATGAACATTCTAATGATTTTATTAAAAAATGTAATGCTCTGTCTTTTTCAATTAATGTTTAGATAACCCAGGTCAGAAAATCATCATTTCACCCTGGCTTTCCTAAACCAACCCCCCCACCCCCCCAAAAAAAAACTAAAATAAAAAAATGAGGAGCACACCAGTGCGCATTTGTCCTTTGCCCTTTTGACCCAACATAGCGATAACCATCATAAAGACATCAGAGGATCAACGGTAACATCGGAAGTGCCGATAAAGGTGAGGATATAGCCAGGTAATTACCTCATAAGCTAGGCCATGCAGTGAAGCAGTAAAACAAGATGGCATTGTCCTAAAGTCCTCAGTCTGGGGAGGGGTCCAGGGGGGAAGAGAGAAAATATCAGGGAATTGTATTTGCTAGGTTAAAGTCTCGAGTTACATAGAAACATTTTGTGGCTGCTGATCTGGAGCAAGTCTGTCTATCGACTTGAAGAGGTCCTTTGTAGGAGTTTAAAGACTTGCTGACAGGCTGGAGGTGGGGGAAGAGAACTTCATGAAGATTTTGGATTTTCTACATTTCTTACATATTTGAATTAGAAATTACTTCCATTAACAGTAAAAAGCATTTTGAACCTGACCACAGCTTGAGAATGTCATCTCTACTCTGTTGCATGCAATTAAGGCTTTTCTGCGACTTGCAACAGGCTATGCGCTATTGTTGCAATTTCTCGTACAACACACTTCTTACACCCAAGCGACTTCCTGCACATGCAGAGGGACAATATCTTCTTTTGTGGTGGAATTTGCCTATAGGTAGCTGGATACGATGAACCATTCAGTAGCAAAGGTTGGACTAATTGCTACTGATTTGCTCTCTCCACATCGATATGAAGGGGACATTTTTAAGTTAAGACTGTGTTTTTTCACTTCTTATAGCTATTTAGTTCCCCCTAACACTTGAACATATATTTAGTTCAAACACATTTTTATTGGGCATGGGACCACATAGACTTTAGGTGCATAGATAGCTGCTCAGCTCATCACATAGTGTACCTCAGGGACAAAGATGCTTACTTTGTTCTGGAAACTCAACAAAACCCAGGTTTTAAGGTTTTTCCTGATTGGATACAATAAAAACAATTAAAATTAGTTACTAGACATCATTGATTTGTATATATCATTTGTACTCTCCTGGCATTAGCACAAGTTCTGTGGCATCTGTGATCTAGACCACGAGGGCTGTAGTTAGTTGGGATCATGGAGCCCCCAAATCTGGGTTCCCTCACCCTTGGATTGTTTTGTCCCTACCTGCTCTGCTTTCCATGCCTGCTCATTGTCTCCTCAGTGAGTCTAGGAGTTGGCCAAGAGGGTAAGCAGCACTGCACTTCTTCCACCCCAGGCTGAGCCTTACTCAGGAGATTGGTATTGGGAGTTAGAGCAGAGCATCATGGCAGCAAAGGAGATCAACGCTGCTTTCCCCCAACTTTGAATGAAATTCTGAGTGCCACAGTCTAATTCAGAGAGATACAGGGGTACAATCCATTTCATTGTTATTGCACTCTGTAAGGTGGACATTAATAAGTGAGCAATGGGTAGGAAGAAAATGCATTTGATATATATGGTTGTTTGCAGGACCGGCCTGTGTGTGCTTGTCTTTTTTGGTTGTCTGTGTGTGTGCCTGTGTGCACCTTTCTGTGCCTGTGTGTGCTTGCATTTATTTGGTTGTCTGTGTGTACATGTCTGTGACTGTGTGTGTTTGTCTGTGTGTCCCTATCTGTGTCTGTGTGTGCTTGCCTGTGTCTGACGTACTTGCCTGTGTGTAGCTGCCTGTGCTTACCTATCAGTGTCTCTGTGTGCCTGTCTGTGTATGCATGTGTTGCTGTCTGTCTGTGCCTGTGTGTGCTTATGCATGTCTGTGTGTGTTTCTGTCTGTGTGTGTCCATGTGTGTATGTGTATCTGTGTGTGTGTCTGTAACAGTGAGTGTGCCAAGAGATGTGATAAATGGTGGAATTGTGAAGGGACAAAGTGGGGCTTTAAAATTAGGTCACCAAATAATTTTTGGTCACAAGTCCTGAATGTTGTTTGACCCTAGTAACACCCATGTAGGCTTCAGTCTTGTCCACTGACCTTAGAGTAGTAGAATTGTGTTTCCTGGTATAGACACAATTAATGTGATCAACACTACAGTCTTGGTTATTGGCCTAAATTTTCTGGAATTGTTTTGTTTTTGTATAGGCTCAGTTACTACAACCCAAAACAAAGACTTAGTCACACTGGCATTAGAGTACTACAGTTGTCCTCTGATGGTATAGCCCAGGTGTAGGTAACCTTTGGCAATGACAATTTCAGTCACACCAACCATACGTATACTAGGATAGCATCTCTCTATTGATGGACTGGGTGTTCAACCAACTTTTTAAAAGTAATGACCTAGAATTTACAAATTGTGTCATTAAACTCTCTGTAAATTGTTACAGTTACTGGTCCTGTCTGATTTGAGACCAGTTGGTTCTAGAGTGGAAGTTTGCATTTATTATTGCCCAATGGGTTGTGTTTATAAATAAATTAACCAAAGTAGCTTTAAAGACAATTATCAAGACTTTGCCCAAGTTCTGCACAGTAGAGAACTGGTCAAATGTCAGGATGTAGTGTTTTTAACTTCGTTACGGTGTTATTGCCATTGTAACAAGGGCAAAAGCACTTTCCACATTCTGATTTATGAGGCAGATATAACCTCTGACTCTCAGCTTCATCTTCCCATCCAACTCCTACACAGCCTCCGGAGCGCATTCTTCATTGAACAAGCCCAATATTCATAATAATGATAATAAAACGCGCTTGCATTTTTTTTTCTTCTTTTTTTCCCTTCTTACAGCCCTTAGCTTAATTTGGCTCATTATGCTGTCTGACGAGCTCTTTATAATCCCACTCTCCTGCTGAGATGGCTTTTACATGTCAGCTCCTTTTAGTCTCTCTCTGACTGCAGTTTCAGTTTTTCTGAAAGCTGTGCAGACGAGAAAAAGGGAATTATTCCATTAAAGAGGAGCAATTTTTGTAATGCGACTTAGAGTGTTCTGCAGAAGTGTACCAAGTTTCCTTCAATCTCCACAGTATTATTCACTCATTTAGTTAAATGATGTTTCTAATTTCTGTGTAATTACCTGTAATGAGGACCTCTTTCTCTTCTGATGAGACTTTAGCTTAATATGAGATGTCGTTTCTTTTTCCTTTTTTTTTTTAAGGGGCTAATTACCTTTTGAGAAGAAAATCGTAGTTTGTTGTCCAGAGTCCACAAATTATTATTTTATTTCCTGCCATCTCGGCTGCCAGTAAATTATGAAATTAGGTTTCAGAAGAGCATTAGCGTATTTGGAAAGGAATTGAACGTTGTATGTCGGTGACTCCCACCTTTGCCCCTGCACTCTCCTGCTTTCTCCATTCAAGACAACAATTGCAAACCAATATGGAATTAAGGGGCACTTATGTAATATGTGTGTGTGTAAATACACAAAATTATTTGTACATATATATTTGTGTGTGTTGATTTTATTATTTTCATTATTATTTTTTTTTATTTACTATTATTTTACTATTATTTTAGCTTACCCCTGATATATAAAAAAAAAAAGCCCATTGTTTATAGGATCAAAAGGTTGTGACCAGGAACACTTTCACCCTATATTTATATATAGCATAACACTAACCGATAAAGGTCTCTCTCTCACAGTTAGATCCCACAAGTTAAATAATAAAATAGTGAGCATACTCAATATGTTATAAAGTTACCACAAGTATATATGGATACAATCCTAAAAAGTAGAAATAGAGACCATAGGGTAATACAGTTTACACATATATTAAAACCACACGTTACTGGTCCAACTCACATGTTTCTGAGCCACTTAGAAAAAGTTGTCTCAGACTAGATGCTATAACTCAGAGAATACAGCAACTCCAGTGGGTTCCTGTTATAGTCAGGATATCTCCCAGCCGTGTCATCAATGGTTACCTTCAAAAATCCAGGATGTAGGATCAAGTTAAAAAAACACAATTTATTATTTATAACATAAAGATTTAAAAATATATAAAAACAAGGTAAGTCCACTGATTGCTTGCCACTTGACGCGTAGTTCTGTTCTCCTCCACGATTCTGTTTATAAATGGAAATTTTGGCGCACTTCTTAGTGGATCCCGGTTTCCATTTCTGCTTACATCATCATTACACGTCCGGCGCTTGTGTTTTGCATTCTTGCGTTGTGACATCATGACTGTATCGGCGTAATGACGTGGTAGCTGAAAGTTTTCAAACCGCCATATTAGAAAGTCCATTGCAAACAGCAGTTGCACATATACTATGCTAATATCATAACATTAATATGCATAGAAATCATGCAAAAATGATAATAAAACATTTTGTTTATTACACAGGATATTAAGAAAAAAGGAGAAAATTGGAAGGAAAATTTATAAAATGGGGAAAAGCATTATAAAAAAAAAACTTCATCAAAAATGTCTAGGACGTAAGAATTTAAAACGGCATGAATATTTAAAAAACACATAAAATCACAGAAAACTATATAAAAAAGGAGGGGAAAAAAGTGAGATTGAATAAAACACTTCAGAAACTATTATATGCAAGAATTTATCTCAAAATCTGCATTTACTCTGCGAAGTAATAATGCGTCAATGTTAAATTACCTCATTTTGAATTTACTGAGGAGACTCTCAATATCTCCTCCCCTCCATTGTGTTTTAAGCCCTTTTATTCCCATACATTCCAATCCACTGGCATCCCTACCATGGGCTTCCAAGAAATGCTTGGATACACTATGTTGGCACAATTTCCTATTAATGTTATTAATGTGCTCCCTAATACGTATTTTAAGAGCCTGTGATGTTTTGCCAATGTATTGAAACCCACGGGGACTATTGTTTACTTTATTGTATACTTTAAACTGTTATTATATCTATCACTCCAGTTGTGAATAGTTGAAAATTACACTATGTCAATTTCAAGTTTACGTAAAAGTTGGCAGAGTGGTATGGATCAAAAATTTGGCATAATTGAAAAAGAAAAAAATAATTCTCCCATCTTGATCAGTGATGACCTAGATACGATATGTCTACATCTAGAAAGACTCATGATCAAAGAAATAATTGAAATGGGAGGTCTATACATTAGACAAATCCCCTAAATTCATAGAAGAGACAAATATATTCATGGGAATTTGGGATAAGGCCCTTAAGTCATTTGCCATGCACATGATAGGGATCATTATAGAGCAACATACACTTAACCTACACCAAATAGAGGAAGATATTAAAGATATCCAGATGAAACTTGAGCCCTTCTTAGAAATGGAAGAGTTCAAGTATCTTATGGATAAGACCATTGAGAAAGTGAGAAATATAGAAAAGACAGTTATTGAAACTAAAAAAAGAAAATTGAAACGAGATCAAGAGGATTATTTGAGAGGGAAAATAAGACCCCAGAAGGAAAATAAGAATTTTAAAAAGAGGTAAAATTCCTATGCTAAAAACAATAAAAAAAAACAAAAAACAAAAAAAAACTAATGAAACAAGAATGCCCCGAAGATATAGGAAGCTCTCTATAAGTAGATCTCCAATACCAAATAGATCCCCAAGTCGACAAATGAGGGAATACGAAAGGAAAGGTGAATGAATTGAAGTTAAATCAAAACAACAACAAAAAAAAACCCAAAGAATACCCAAAGATTGGTACACCATGATAGGGATCCTAAACCTTTTTTTTCGCCCCCAAAAAATGATATTCCTGTCCAATAGAGTTAATCAACTCCAACATCTTAATAAAAAGGATTTTTTTTAGGACAGAGGATGACCAGAGTAGCAGAGAGATCAAAGATGCATACTCCAATAAAAAGAGTAAGACAAGAAGAGGAAATAGAAAACAGAAAAGGAGGAGGAAAGAAGGAAGGAGGAGGGATTAACAGACATAAGAATTTTTCATTTTTCAGATAAAATTTTAATTGAGTCACATAAATATGTTTTAAATAAAGGATTTAAATATGCCCCAAATTTGAATAATTTTTAGACATTACCAAATTTTTTTGTAAGTTGTGTTTAAAGAATTTTTTTGACAAATTTCCAGCCAAAAATATTGATTTAAAAGTCACAGAAGATAATAATTTTAAACATACATCTTTTAAAAAGAGGTCAACATTTTATCCGAGTTATCGAAAGTCTGATGCGATGACATTTTTGAAAAGTTATGTGTAAAAGATTTGAAAATGATACAACCAATCAAAGATTAGAACAAGGAATTCTAAACAAAAGAGATTATGATTTTTTTAAATGTGAAATTTCCTAGGATTCCGGTTTTATATATTTTACCCAAGGTCCATAAGGATATTAACAATCCCCTGGGAAGACCAATCGTTTCAGGTATTGGTTTTATCTCCCCGTCCCAATTTTTAGATCAATTCTTACAAGATTCTGTAAATACATTTCCCTCCTATTTAAAAGACACAATGACTTTATTACAGATATTTTATGATTTTAAGTGGGAAGAAATCATTCTTTCGAATAACTTTTTTTGGTTTGAAAATAAATTTTACTTACATACAAATGGAACTGCCAGATTTGCCTGGGTCCTACACAATGTGTCCTACACATTTTTGTTGACATTTTTTTAGAATGCTTTTCCCCATTTTATACATTTTTCCTCCAATTTTCTCCTTTTTTCTTAATATCCTGTTGTAATACACAAAATGTTTTTATTATCAATTTTTTTAAATTATTTTTATGCAAATTTATGTTATAATATTAGCATATTACATGTGCAACTGCTGTTTACAATGGACTTTCTAAAATGGCGGTTTGAAAACTTCCGGCTACCACGTCATTACGCTGATACCGTCATGACGTCATGACGCAAGGATGCAAAACACAAGCGCCGGACGTGTAAGGATGATGTAAGCGGAAAATGAAACCGGGATCCACTAAGAAGGGGGCGCCAAAATTTCCATTTATAAACAGAATTGCGGAGGAGAACAGAACTACCACTTTTGAGAAAGGCTCTATGACGAAACACGTCAAGTGGCAAGCAATCAGTGGACTTACCTTGTTTTTATATATTTTTACATCTTTATGTTACAATTAATAAATTGTGTTTTTTACCTTGATCCTGCATCCTGGATTTTTGAAGGTAACCATTGATGACACGGCCGGGAGATATCCTGACTATAACAGGAACCCACTGCACTTGCTGTATTCTCCGCTTTTTACTTCTAGTCTGAGCCAACTTTTTCTAAGTGGTTCAGAAACATGTGAGTTGGACCAGTAATATGTGGTTTTAATATATGTGTAAACTGAATTACCCTATGGTCTCTATTTCTACTTTTTAGGATTGTTTCCATATATATTTGTAGTAACTTTTTAACTTATTGAGTGCTCTCACTATTTTATCATTTTACATTATTGCACTTTTTTGTGTGTGTTGAGTGATCCACACAGGTGATCGTAGCACCGTATTTCAGAAAGTTTCAACTATTGAATACTGTAAACTGTAGATCCCACAAGTTGATGGTTCCTAAAGGAATGTTAAATGAACAGAAGTGAGATCACTATATTATACTGTGCGTGTATTTATTAGGTGGGAAGAGTCACAGGGATCAGTATATTATATATATATATATATATATATATATATATATATATATATATATATATATACTGTCTGTACCTGTCTAATGACAACTCCCAGTTAGGGTCAATCTCGTTGGAATTTACATAGTGTTGCTTAGTCCATTTCTTTAACATGTGGTGTTTGGTCATTTGTCTAAATGCAGGACTCAAGGTCAGGGGTTGTATTGTAATTTCATTATATCACTTACATATATTATCAAGTTTTCAGAAGTTAACTACATGTTGGTCATTAGCTTTGCAATGTTAGTAGGGTAATAGTTCCTGTGAGTAGACATAGACAGTCCTACTTGTGGGAAAGAGGGCTCTCAATATAGTAATGTAATATTTGTAATTTTTTTTACCTTTCTAACATTAGGTGCATCAATTATTTCCCTCTCCGCTCCTCTATTCATTGACTATGGTGTATCTTCTCATATACACTGATCAGCCACAACATTAAAAACACCTTCCCAATAGCGTGTAGGTTTCCTCATATTGCCAAAACAGCTCTGATTCGTTGAGGCATGGACTCCAGAAGATCTCTGAACATGTCCTGTGGTATATGGCAGCAAGAAATTAGCAGCAGATCCTTTAAGTCCTACAAGTTGTCAGGTGGGACCTCCATGGATTGGTTGTACTAGCACATCCCACAGATGCTCAACTGAATTGGGATTTTGGGAATTTGGAGGCCAAAGTATGCCATGAAGGGGATTATATGGTCTGAAACAATCTCTAGGTAGGTGGTACGTGTCAAAGAAATATCCACATAAATGCCAAAACCCAAGGTTTTCCATCAGAACCTTGCCTAGAGCATAACACTGCCTCCACTGGCCTGCCTTATTCCCATAGTGCATCCTGTTATCTCTTCCACTGGTAAATTATGCATATGCACTTGATCTATCCACCTGATCTAAAAGAAATGTGATTCATCATACCAGGCAACCTTTTTCCATTGCTCTATGATTCAGTTCTGACGCTCATGTCCCCATTGAAGACGCTTTTGGTGGTGGACAGGGCTCATCATGGACGTGGTCTGCAGCTACCCAGCCACATATGCAGCAAATTTCAAATTGCAAATTGCTCTGCACTGTGTCTTCTGACATCTTTCCATCACGGCCAGCATTATGTTTTTCAGCAATTTGAGCTACTGTAGCTCTTCTGTGTACCAGACGGGTTAGCCTTTGCTCCCCAAGTGCATCAATAAGCCTTGGGTGCCCATGACCCTGACGCCAGTTCACCAGTTTTTCTTCCATGTACCACTTTTGGTAGGTACTAACCACTGCATAAGGGAATGCCTCACAAGACTTGCGTTTATGGAGATGCTGTGACCCAGTCATCTTACCATCACTATTCGACCTTTGTGAAAGTCACTCAGATCTTTTCGCTTACTCATTTTTCCTGATTCCAACACATGAAATTCCAAGAACTGACAATTCACTTGCTGCCTAATAAATCCCACCCCTTGACCCGTATCATTGTAACGATATAATCAATGCTATTCACTTCACCTGACAGTGGTTTTATTGTTGTGGCAGAATATTGTGTGATGTGAACCTTTTATGTTTCTGTTAGGAACTCCTTATTTTATCCCCTTAAACATTACCTATGATTATGAACCCCAGTTCCGCTGTTTTAGTGACCGGATACAACTTTAATGACAGTTACAATGTCTATAGTTATGCCCTGAACCATAGCCTTGAAGGGTCTATCTATGTTACGTTTAGGCCTCATCGGACTGACCATTTGTATTTATATTAAAGTTCACACTTTACTTGCAGACTTTTACTGAACTCAAAAACATTTACT
This sequence comes from Pelobates fuscus, assembly GCF_036172605.1. Lineage (NCBI taxonomy): Eukaryota > Metazoa > Chordata > Amphibia > Anura > Pelobatidae > Pelobates > Pelobates fuscus. The sequence goes on from NC_086326.1 coordinate 44,187,532, forward strand.
TTACACATCTTCACCTACCCAATAAGTTTTTTTTTTTTGTTTTTTTTTTTACTTACCCTGGTTATTACAACCTCTCTAGCTTTGGTTACAGTACCGTACTATTCTATTGTCACGTTGTGAGATTCTTTTACCATTAGTTTTCCCCATTTGCCAAAGGTTCTTCTCCACCTGTGTTTTATAAGCTGAATAACAGAAATGCCTCCAGAAGCCGTAGCATTATCTTCAGTTTGAGAGGGTACATGTTTTTTCTTGTGTCTCCCGTGTTTATTATAATTGGTTTTCTTAACCTGAGTTGGGCCCCTTGGCCCTTTTCATACCTTTACCAGTGTCAATGTCACAATAATAACCTTTATTACATCACTAAGTCAGCTAGACACTGTCAGTATTCTATGGGTGATGGAACATTCTTCAGAACTAATGATCTTTTTTTCCAAGCTACATTAAGACAGACAAATCAGACATTCTATGCTTCTCCAGGACAGCTATACCAGAGCTTTTAATTCCTTAATGTGCTCAACCTTTACATCCAGACACATCACAGCAGTCTCTCCATAATGCCAGCCTTTGGCAAACTGTATCTCTTCACTGACACTTGTAAAGCAGGGAAACCAAAGATTAACAATGACTTAAGGTAATGGGTCATTTTTCTTATTATTTGGTTCAGGACAGAGATGTTTCTTTATACAAGACTATATGATTGCTTTAATTTCATACACATGCCTTACATAAACTATTATCAGATCTTCTCCTGTAAGCCTAACGAGGATTTATGCCACAAATAGGCAGAACACAAAGCTTAAAGGAACACGTTGCATTAGAAATACAAACCTATGTTTCTAATGCTATAGTGCCCCCACCCCTATTTAGAATAGTGCCCACCCCCAGGTGTCTAATAAAAATTAGTAAAATAAAGGTTTTACTTAGACTACCTCAGTGCTTCTCAATGTCTTCGTGGAAGAATTGCATCCCAGAAGTTGATCCAATTTAATGCTTCTCGTAGAGAAGCATTGGGGACATGATGCATATGCCCAACAAGCACTCAGGGCATCCAATCAAATTCTTCTAATAGCAAAGCATTTAATTCAATGCTTTCCTATGAGCAGCATTTGGTCATATTACCGAATTTCACTTGGTTGTTGCTCATGAAGTCCTTCTTGTCTAGTGGCTCTAGGAAGGTGTGTGTAACCCTATAATGTAAACATTGCCATTTCTACAAAACTGCAATATTTTACATTGCAGGATTAAAAAGATAGCGCCATTAATGTCATTGAGATGAAATGGTTCTGGGTGATTAAAGGGCCTTCAAAATCCCAAATTTGAGGTTATCAGAGGCTCATCCGAAGAACTGACTGATAAAATGTAATCAGACTTAAAATGATTGGTACCCAGTAAATATTTGGTAGTTTTTGTTTATAGGCAGAACCATCAACCATTGAAACACAATGCACGTTGTAATTGTAATGCAGCTGGATCTGTGAAATAATGTTTGTGTTGCTAATAATTATGTGCAATTCTTGAATGATTAATGAAGGTAAATGATGTAGGAAAATGACAGGACAAAACATTTTGCTAATTAAGAGGCTGAGGATTTCTAATGAAGCTGCCTTAGTTAATTGTCAGTTTTGGTTCACAGTAGAAAACAATTTCCTTCATCAAAACAGACACAAAGCCAGCGTGGGAGAAATACTTGCAAATAAATGCCCGGTTTAGTAAACCACAGAAAATCTCAACAAAGGCAGTTTTCCCCTATGGATTCAAACTGGCAGTAAATAACGGAGAGATTGAATTAACCCCCCAAAAAGGGCAGAAATCATCATCCTCTATTTACGGTCTGTTCGACAACGCGGGTAGAGATATCGGAAACCTTTCAAAGTCTTTACTACAACTAGTTTGGAATTGTAGAGACCTGTCAATGGTAAATTTTAGCAAAAAATGATTAATATCACCGGTTAACCAGAAGGAAGCTAGTTTGCTAAATTTTTAAATGAAAAAGTTAGGGTTTATTCACTAAACAATGAATTGTGGGAAAATAAAAACAGAATTGAAAAAAACAGGCTGAGATAGCCACGTTGTGTTAATAAGTTAAATAGTTGTTTTTTTTCAGCTCTGCTATTTTAGCCTCATATTATCTGTCCGATTCATTACAATTTGATGTTTAGTGAATATATTTTACTACTGTAGTTGCATGGAATATGGACACATAAAGATCTGTTAAATATCCACTGACAGATTCATCAATACCCATGTGGCTTCAGACACAGGTTGGTGCTTTCAACGGAGCTCATGTAATACATTGGATTTCTTTGTAGTTAGTTTTACTGATTTTATACATCAGAAACGGCTAATAGGTAGCTCTACCACTTTAAAAGGCCACTAAAGTCTCCTAGACCTCTCCATCTTAAAGGAAAACTCCAGTGCCAAGAAAACAATTCATTTTCCTGGCACTGGAGGTTCCCTCTCCCTTCCACCTCCCAATCCCCAGTTGCTGAAGGGGTGAAAACCCCTTCAGTCACTTACCTGAGGCAGCGATGATGTCCCTCGGTGCTGCCTCCTCCTCCGCGCTGCTCCTCCTACTGACTCCGTCAGCCGGTGGGCGAGACTGATCCCGCCCACTGGCCGGGGAGACCTAATGCGCATGCGCGGCAATGACGCACATGCGCATTAGCGCTCCCCATAGGAAAGCATTGAAAAAGATTTTCAATGCTTTCCTATGGGGAAATGAGCAACGCTGGACGTCCTCACACAGCGTGAGGACGTCCAGCGACGCTCTCGCAAAGAAAATCTTTGCTATAAATCAGGAAGTTCCCTCTAGTTGCTGTCTAGTAGACAGCCACTAGAGGTGGAGTTAACCCTGCAAGGTAATTATTGCAGTTTATAAAAAACTGCAATAATTACACTTGCAGGGTTAAGAGTAGTGGGAGTTGGCACCCAGACCACTCCAATGGGCAGAAGTGGTCTGGGTGCCTGGAGTGTCCCTTTAATGAAGTGACCTGGGCTCAGTGGTCCTTTAGATTTAGTTAATTTAGTAGTTTCCTATGGGAAGATCTATGAGGAGAATTGTATAGCACCATCGTGGATGAGGCCATGCCTCCACTGGGATGTCGTTGGAGGAGGAGAGGTAAGTAACCCTGGGGTAGTTCCAAAATGGATTCATTGATATTTTCTGGTCACCTCTAATGTAGACTGTGTGGTTCTAAGAGGCTCTTGAGCCAGTGACTCAACATTGTTGGACTTCTGGTGTAGGTTAATGTTGTAAATAATTACTCGTACGTCTAACTGTCTGCATCTTGGGATACTTGTAGTGAAAATATGTGATATTTAAATGAACAGTGCCATCACAGATAGTGCTATAAGTGAAGATACGTTTGTATGAATAACTTGTGAGTGATCTGCCTTAGTCAAGATTCCAGAGAAATTGTGTGGGTTTTACTCATGCAGACCAACATGTGTCCAATCTTATAGAAACCAACATGTTTCAAATGTCATGTTCCATGCTTGGTTCTTCTACAAAGAATGTGGAGGACATTTTACATGTAATAATGGCATTGCTTGCACTGATAAGACTCCCGTCTGTGATGACGAAGCGTGCTCGTGTGTGTATTCTCTGTCAGACAAAAGTCCTGAAATACATCTATCATATGGAAAATCTACTGAATTCATCTGTCTCTGACTCCCAGTTCTCTTAAGTTATTAGACGAACTGAGTGTCTCTCTCTTAACATCATTACCCAGAGATGCCTGTCTCCAGACCCAAGACATGTTAAACAAAGCAGAGGCCTGTGAGGCGTCCTGTGGCAGCGAATGATACAAAAACACTTCCTCGTCACTTTGTATCAAATGTTGCCATCTCACCGTAATCACTTTATTTCTCTGTACGTATAAAAATGTAAAGTTATCATTTTGTAGAGAAAAGGCCAAGTGAGGCGGTAAAATGTTATTAATTCGCCCCGACCTTTTCCTTGTTTATACACGTTAAATTCTGGGGTAAAATTCAAAATGTTTCACTACATTTTGTACTTTGAATTGAAATAGCACCTGTTTTGACATGATACATGTGTCCTGTATTCTGTATTTACAGAAACAGTTATTTTACTAGTATTCTTTTCTAGTCTGTTAATTTTATATTTCTTATTTCACAATTAAGAATTAATTTTTTTTTTAAACCTTTTGCAAATATATGATTTTGATGTAGACATACAAGTATATTCATATGAGCTTTGTTGAAGGTAACTTGATGCTTCTCAAACATTCGCTCTGTTATTACTTTATACTGAATGTTGGCCAATACTTCAACATTTCTTTCTAACGCAGTTAAATTTGGGGGTGAGAGGAACTTTGCTCAGATTTTGAGGGAATTGTAATGGGCAACTGTGAACATGAGATATGATCGTATGAATTCATCTATTTTATACACTAGTGAGAGTAATTCAAATTAACAAAAAACAAAACAAAAGAACATTGGTAATAGTGTATCAGGAGGGGTGTATCTTTCATAAAAGTTAGAAAGATAAAAATAATAGTAAAAATGCATACTTTTTTCCCACATATGTATGTAACAATGATGTCTTGTTAACTGAACGTCTGAAGTGTACATTTTCTAACAATAGAAACAGCCATGTTAATGGAAATCATGAAAATTAGAAAAGTCTAGTAAAAAATGTATTTCAACTCAAAATGGAAACTTAATCCATTCTTTCATTTAACTTTGATACATTGACATCAATCAGAATCCTCAATCAGCAAACATCTGGAGAATATCCAACCAAGCACACTGCCAAGAAGGACCATTTAGTAGCCAGTGCTAGGTCTTGTCCACTCTCAGAGTCGGTGCAAGGATTTCTGCCTTCATGTCGAACACTCATTGACAGACAACAACAAAACAAAATATTCTGTGTTATCAGGCGCTTAAATACAATACTAATAGGTGCTCTTATAGTGCAGCAGCTCTCACACAATATAGGTGCTCTTCAATCCTATCGTGATTGTATATGGAAAAACACTAATTACATAACCAGTATGTACAAGTGAAAGTGTGTAGCGCTATATCGTCTTAACTTACACCATACAAAACTTCAGGGGTGTAGAATATATATATATCTCCTCCAGATTCTTGGAGGGTATGGTAGATATATCTTCAACTCCAAATGGAGATTATTCCTCAAGACAAAAAGGGAAAAGCGGGGAAAAAATCGCCCTAGTGTTGAAATCCTTTAAACCATCAATATTCAAATATATATATACAGGTGAAGGTTGCTTCTCACCTGAACAAGAGCCTGTAACCTGGCTCTGAGTAAAAGAGCATATGAGTCCTTTTGGGATGACTCCTTCCCTCTTTAGTTAGATGGAAATTGCACCAAATATACTTCAGTAGAATAAAAGATTATTTATTACATACATTAAAATCTTGATACATACAATAGTTGGTGTGTCCAAAACGCGTTTCGCCGATTCCGTTCGGCTTTCTCAATTGGTAATTTCCATCTGATCCTCTTCCTACTTATAAACCCCGCCTCCCGTCATGATTGGTGGCCAGGGATCGAAAACCAACCAATCACAGACGTTCCTGCGAGGGAGGGGGAAGTGCTGCAGCTGTATTGCTTTATCCCTTAATAATGACGTCGTCACGCACGTACGTACGATCGTGCGGACGGCGTCACTTCCGGGAATACGAAAATGCAGTATCTACAAACATTAGTCCTTGATATCCGGTTTCTATTGCTTCAGTGTGATTGGCATCACTTCCTTTTATTCGGAACTCTCTCCCTCAGTCAATCATTCCTCCATTTTGGTTGATGGCAAGAGTCTTGGAAACCTCATAGGCAAAAGTCCATAATGTTTTTTGCAGTCCTGTAGCAAATATGCTCATATATGAGCATTCCAGCATAAAAAATAATAGTAATAAAGTGCATCAGTTAATTGTATATTTACAAAGAGACACATTTAAAGGGAACATATACATTTTCCAAATGAGGGATATACATGCAAGGTGTTAATGATGAGATATGGGGGTTCTTTAATCAGATCTCCATTAAAATTGGGGTATGAAAGTTATAAGAATTACTATAATATAAAAAATCCTTATAAAAATGGCTAAAAATTCCCAAATAATTTTTAAAATAATTATTGTAAAAAATGTTATAAAAGATTATAAGAAGTGGCATAATTCGAAGTCATCATTAAGACCATAGGGTTGCATAGTGTTTAAATTAAAAATCCATCTCATCTCTGTTTGCCCAATTAATTTCATAGGGTCACCACCTCTCCAATTGCCGACTATTTTTTGGATTCCCATAAATTTCATCAATTGGGGGTTGCTGTTGTGGTGGTTTTTAAAATGTAGAGACACACTATGATTGAGAAACCCTTTTTTTATATTCCTAATGTGTTCCTGGATTCTAGTATTTAAAGTCCTATTGGTCCTTCCTACGTAGGCTAAACCACAAGGGCATGTGATCATATATATTACTTTGGTAGTGTGACAAGTAATGATTTGCTTGATTTTAAAACTTTTATTTTTGTCCTGCGGGTGGTTAAATTCTCTTACTGTTCTCTTACTATTTTTGCAACCCTTACATGCTCCACACATGCCACATCCATAAAAGCCTGTTTTTTCTTTAAAAAATTGATTTGCCAATTTCCTAGAGGGTATGTGATTTTTTATTAGTGTCCTTTTCAGGTTTGGTACACCTCTATATACTATATCCGGTGTGTCGGGAAGTATTGAATTTAATATGGGATCATTTTTCAGAAGTGGCCAATATTTCCGAATAATTTTCTTTAGGCATCTGCTATTGTAATTAAAATCACAAATGAATTTCAGGTTCTGAGGTTCTGTATTCCCTTTGGTTACTTTATATTCTATTAATTTCGTCCTGTCCTCATTTTCTACTTCCATAAAAGCCTTGTTGAGAAGTTCATCTTTGTATCCTTTCTCTCTAAAATCTTTCATGATTTTTTCAGATTGTTCATAAAATTTATATTGATCAGTGCAATTTCTTTTCACTCTAAGTAATTGCGCCTTGGGGGCGTTCAACAGCCAGGGGGAAAAATGGCAGCTATTTTCCCCAATATAGCTGTTGACGTCCACCTTTTTAAAATGAGTGCAAGTTTTCAGTGTGTTCTGTTCAATATAAATATTCAGATCTAAAAATTCTACCGAATTCTTGTTAAAATTACTTGTAAGTTTAATACCCCATTCATTTCCATTTAAATGATTTAAAAAGGATAAAAGGGATGTCTCATCTCCATCCCAAATAAAAAATATATCATCGATATAACGACGGTAGGTCACGAGGTTCGCGTCCCATCTATGGTCGCCATAGATAAATTCTTCTTCCCAGTGTGCCATAAATAGGTTTGCGTAGCTGGGCGCGAACCTCGTGCCCATCGCCGTACCACAGATTTGTAGAAAGAATTGTTCCCCATACCAAAAATAGTTATTTGTTAAAATCCAGTTTATCCCTTCTAGAATAAAATCTATTTGCTTTTGTGGGAATTTTTTAGAGACTTCCAAAAAGTGCTTTGTTGCTTCACAGCCTCTTGTATGGGAAATTATGGTATATAAAGAATTAACGTCTGCAGTTACCAAATAGTAGTTTTCTTTCCATTCTATATTTTTAATTATTTGTAATAAATTGATGGTATCTTTGAGGTAGCTAGGACATGTGCATACTATAGGCTGCAGGCACCTATCTATATATTGGGATAGTTTACTGGAGATAGATCCTATCCCCGAAACTATAGGTCGGCCCGGGGGTCTGTCTTTGTCCTTATGCATTTTTGGTAAGTAATAAAATACAGGGATCTTGGGATATTGTACATTTAAAAATTTATATTCCTTTTGGTTAAAAATCTCCATGGTTTTACCTTTCTCAATTAGATTGTTATAACTGAGTTTAATTTCTTTAGTTGGGTCCATTGTTAAGGTTCTATAAGTTTGTTTGTCATTCAATAACCTCCAAGCCTCTTTGTTGTAGTCGTCTATATTTAAAATTACAATCCCCCCCCCCTTATCAGCTGGTTTAATTACCAGAGATTCATCTTCTCTTAACTCTTTTAGAGCCTGTCTCTCCTGGATACTCAAATTATGTTCTTTTATTTTTGGTTTCTTTATCTTATCCATATCCCTCATTACCATTTTTTCAAACGTTGTCATTTCTTCTGAAATGAAGTGGCGAGGAAAAAAGGTAGAGTTCTCTTTTAGGTCCGTGTGAATAGTGTCCGACTGATCATTCGTAACAGAATTGGTAATAGCTGGATGTTTCAGAAAGAACTTTTTTAAACAAAGTTTACGCTTAAACCTATTTAGGTCAAGGTACACACTGAATTTGTCTATTGGTTTGGTCGGGGCAAACTTAAGACCCTTAGCCAATAGATTGGTCTGTGCCTTTGTTAATACCTTCTGAGAGAGGTTGAAGATTCCATTTTGTTTGGATTCCTTTCTCTCCTTTCTTTTTTGTAAAAATGTTCCTCCTCTAACTCCCCTTCTTCTATGCTGCGTCTTCGTTTGTTTGGAGATGTTCGAAATGTCAGGGACTCCTTGTGTCGTCCCCTCACCTGCCTGTGCCAAAAATCCTCATCAGCTTGAGGCATGGGGAGGGCTTGGAATCTATTACGTACAGTAACACCAGCTTGATCTTGGGGAGGTCTATGGGTAGTCCCAATTCTGTCATTTTTGTTAGCCCCGCTTGGTTTCGGTGTTCTTCGTTTCCCATTTTCTGGGGATATAGGTTGTTTCCTCCTCACTACTCTTTCCCAACCTTCAATATTATGTGCAGGTATTTGTTGTGTCCTCCAGGAGGATTTATCTCTCTGGGATCGTTCTTTGCTCCTTCTGTGGGTGGGAGTCTTTCTTATTTGATCCCTCCCTCTCCTCCTTTCATTTCTATGAAAATCAGGTTGGTTACTATTATCCCGTTCATTCATCCTATTATATCTCATATTTCCATGCCCTTGTTCCCTCCCTTTCGCATATGTTCTAACCCTATTGTTAGCATAATCCTCTTTGTCACGTAAATATTTCCTTTTTTTGATTTCAATAGTGTTCTTTTCCACTTTTTCTAAATTAATTTGGATGTCGCTCATTGCACTAATATATTGTTCCTTTGTCATATTCTCCATTAGGAAATTCTTTATCTCCATTATCTCTGTATCTAATTTTGGTAGTGAATTCTTGCGTCTTTTTATAATCAAATTCATCATACCAAAAGAGAAACTCTCCAAGAGGTCTGTCCATTCTTTTAAAAATTCAATACTTCCCGACACACCGGATATAGTATATAGAGGTGTACCAAACCTGAAAAGGACACTAATAAAAAATCACATACCCTCTAGGAAATTGGCAAATCAATTTTTTAAAGAAAAAACAGGCTTTTATGGATGTGGCATGTGTGGAGCATGTAAGGGTTGCAAAAATAGTAAGAGAACAGTAAGAGAATTTAACCACCCGCAGGACAAAAATAAAAGTTTTAAAATCAAGCAAATCATTACTTGTCACACTACCAAAGTAATATATATGATCACATGCCCTTGTGGTTTAGCCTACGTAGGAAGGACCAATAGGACTTTAAATACTAGAATCCAGGAACACATTAGGAATATAAAAAAAGGGTTTCTCAATCATAGTGTGTCTCTACATTTTAAAAACCACCACAACAGCAACCCCCAATTGATGAAATTTATGGGAATCCAAAAAATAGTCGGCAATTGGAGAGGTGGTGACCCTATGAAATTAATTGGGCAAACAGAGATGAGATGGATTTTTAATTTAAACACTATGCAACCCTATGGTCTTAATGATGACTTCGAATTATGCCACTTCTTATAATCTTTTATAACATTTTTTACAATAATTATTTTAAAAATTATTTGGGAATTTTTAGCCATTTTTATAAGGATTTTTTATATTATAGTAATTCTTATAACTTTCATACCCCAATTTTAATGGAGATCTGATTAAAGAACCCCCATATCTCATCATTAACACCTTGCATGTATATCCCTCATTTGGAAAATGTATATGTTCCCTTTAAATGTGTCTCTTTGTAAATATACAATTAACTGATGCACTTTATTACTATTATTTTTTATGCTGGAATGCTCATATATGAGCATATTTGCTACAGGACTGCAAAAAACATTATGGACTTTTGCCTATGAGGTTTCCAAGACTCTTGCCATCAACCAAAATGGAGGAATGATTGACTGAGGGAGAGAGTTCCGAATAAAAGGAAGTGATGCCAATCACACTGAAGCAATAGAAACCGGATATCAAGGACTAATGTTTGTAGATACTGCATTTTCGTATTCCCGGAAGTGACGCCGTCCGCACGATCGTACGTACGTGCGTGACGACGTCATTATTAAGGGATAAAGCAATACAGCTGCAGCACTTCCCCCTCCCTCGCAGGAACGTCTGTGATTGGTTGGTTTTCGATCCCTGGCCACCAATCATGACGGGAGGCGGGGTTTATAAGTAGGAAGAGGATCAGATGGAAATTACCAATTGAGAAAGCCGAACGGAATCGGCGAAACGCGTTTTGGACACACCAACTATTGTATGTATCAAGATTTTAATGTATGTAATAAATAATCTTTTATTCTACTGAAGTATATTTGGTGCAATTTCCATCTAACTAAAGAGGGAAGGAGTCATCCCAAAAGGACTCATATGCTCTTTTACTCAGAGCCAGGTTACAGGCTCTTGTTCAGGTGAGAAGCAACCTTCACCTGTATATATATATTTGAATATTGATGGTTTAAAGGATTTCAACACTAGGGCGATTTTTTCCCCGCTTTTCCCTTTTTGTCTTGAGGAATAATCTCCATTTGGAGTTGAAGATATATCTACCATACCCTCCAAGAATCTGGAGGAGATATATATATATTCTACACCCCTGAAGTTTTGTATGGTGTAAGTTAAGACGATATAGCGCTACACACTTTCACTTGTACATACTGGTTATGTAATTAGTGTTTTTCCATATACTCATTGACAGACACACACTAACTCACTGACACACACACACACACAGAAACTCACTGACAGACATACACTCTCACACACACACACATACACAATCTCACTGACACACACACATACACTCACTAACAGACATACACTCACTCACTGACACACACATGCATACACACACACACTGACAGACATACATACACTCACTGACACACAGACATACACTCACTCACTGACATATACTCAAACACTCACCTCCCTGGGGTCCAGTGTGGGGCAGCTACTCACTCTTCTCGCCCGCTGTTTAGTATTCTGGGGCCGGAGTGATGTCATATTCCAGCTCCCAGCATCACAGAGGGCGCGCGAGAAGAAGAGCCTCCCTCGCCGTCTGGCTTCTCCTCCCCCCTCTCCTCTGGGCACCAGTATTTGATGGCAGAGAAGGCACTTGTCATTAAGGTAAGAAAGTGCCTGCTCTGCCATACTGTGACAGTGCTCCTCTGGGTGCCCCTACCTTTGGGCGCCTGGAGGGGTGGCTGGGCGCTGACCAGTGTTGCGGTCCAAGACAGGGGGAGCCCACCAGGAAACATCCCGGTGGGTGCCCCCTAGCTGGCCAGCGCCCTAGGCGAACGCCTAGTACCACTCTCAGCCCTAGGCGAACGCCTAGTACCACCACCAGCAAGTCAACTAGAGAAATTGTGCCACTTATCTATTTTTTATTTTTTATTTTTGTTGTGCTTAAAAAAAAGTACAAACACGCTAAAGGTAACCCAGCGGCAGTCCTCATGCACAGCATAATGTATTACAGCTGGGATAACAGGTTAAACCAGCAAATTTTATAATATATAAGAGAGATAAAAAGAAAGACATATGGAGTATTATGTGAGAACATGCTTGTATCAGTAACCTGCTTGTGTTGCACATGTTTTCTTTTGTTAACAAGTAGGTTTAGCATGATCTACTGTAGTGAAATTGGTAAGCTTAACAGAACTTTGCATGAAAGACAACAAACGTATATAGTAGCATAGAACTTCATAGAGGGCTCTTGTCTGTAGATAGAGTCATCCCAATAATGCCCCTTGTGATATGTGTGAGAGTCCAATTAGTTTTTGCTTAGGAGTATAGAGAGGCAGGGTATTACAGCATGGTATTGAGCCTGATGCAGTACACTTTGACAATCCTTCAGCCAATGCCTTTCAAGGGCAAGTCAAAGTCCCAGCTAGTGGAGCTAGTTAGCCAGCCCAGTGAGGTAAGTCCCAGTAAGTACCTTGATGGCATATCAGATGGTGGGGGGCATTCAGCATTCCGTGGTGTGTTACCGTCTGGCTGGGGGTTCTCCTGTCTTATTTGTGGGTGCCTTGCTGCAGTGAATGGTTATGCATTGGCATCCTCCAGCGATGGCGGTGCGGTCCATGCTGTTTGATGTGGGCTACCACAGGGTCCAGAGCCACGTGTCTGTTGCAGAGGTTCCCAAGAATGTCTGCCGGCAGGTGAGACTTTAGAGGTCGTGTGGCAGGCAGCCGCCACATGTGGGTGTAGAGTCTCAGCCATTAAGGTTTTACCATTTTTGTCAGAGTTGCCCTCAGCCGTGGTAGGTCTCACAGTTGCTTGTGGGGTTTCTTTGCACAGAGGAGGCCCAGGCTCTCTACATTACGCTCTCTCCCCTGATGCTGGTCTGTGGGGCCAACATTTGAGCCTCCAGCCATAGCCAGAATTTTTGGAACACTTTGTTTAGACGTTGTAGCATGCTGTTCAACGAGCCAGGTAGGACTGTCTCTGGCCTGTGCAGCTCGTGCCTCTGTATAGAGAGCTTGTCCGCCATCTTGGGTATATCTGCCGGGTGCACCATGTGGGTTGCCTGGTTGCGGTGTGAGACTATGGGGCGAGCCAGTGGGGACTAACTCCTGCCGGTCCATGGGGGGGGTGGGGGGAGGGAAACAGCAGAACAGCACTATTCAGATTTGTCACCGCCAGTCTGAGCAGCAGGAGTGCGGCCGCCTCTCCTCAGTACGGTCGCTGGTAGGCCGCAAAGTTTCTAGTCAGGTTTTCCCGGTTGCAGAGAAGCCTATGGAATATATCCCCTAAACCACCAGTGTTTCAGGAATACGCTTAATGCTGCTCTGCGTCCAGGTAAGTTTGGGCTCTGTATTTTAGTTGATTTTGAAGTTTCAGACGTGGGAGCTCTCGCAACACACGTCTGGTCTGTTCAGGAGCTTGGTTCCGCCCCCTGTGCCACTTATTTTTACATTTAATAGTTGCGTTGGACCTCAAGTTTTTTTTAAATTATTATTTTAGAAGTCTCTTCACATTGGTGAAAAATGAGGATTGGAAACATCTCTGGGTATTGCAAGATTGAATTTCTTTTGCATGACATTTAATAATAGAAAGTTAGATATGAAGGTATACTGCATTGTAATTTTACTCATTAGTAAGAGAAGTTTAATGTTAAATTATTCAGCCAATGATTTGGGCATACTGGCCGCACTACTTTATAGCACTTACACCTAGACACAATGTCAAGTTTTGTTGCTTCCATAGGAAAGCCAACTTGCAAACAGGGGTAAATAAATGTGAATTGAAGTCAGATTATGGAAGTGAAATTGATGTGAAAGTTCTATACTGATATGTTTAAAGTTAGTCTATACAGTCTATACAGATTCCTAAATCAAGATTCTGTAATTAGGGAGGTGAGTAGAATTATAATCTCCTATAATCTTCTGTAACAAAAACTTTAAAATGCACCATATTTAAAATAATGCAACATAGAGACATATAGAAGAGATAATCTTTTTTTCCAGCTAAACAAATAAACATATGGCAGTTTGATGTAAAGCAGATAGAAAACCAAAATGTGGAGATTTCGTAACCACTGAAAAAAATCTTTTTAAGTTTGTATGGTCAAATGTAGCAATACATTAGCATGGAACTATCACACTAGATAAAACATTTTCCTTAAAAATTCATCCTCTTTAATCGTCTACTGCAGCTTCACACAAGACAATTATAAATTAGATTATCGTCCTTAAAACGGACTACAAGAAGAAACAGATAAACAGATAATTTTTGGGAATCTGTAGAAGTATTTTGTTAAAGTTTCAATGCACATTAATTGTGTTGCTGAACTGCTGTTTTTTTTAAAATAGGTAACATATGCCCCAAAGTGCTTTAGGCAGACACATCATATGAAAGGGATTTAATACAGCCATCACTTAAACAATATATGAAAAAAGAAGTGATTTGTAGCCTGAAGATTACTTTACTTGTGGACACCCTGGGAACAGAATTAAGAGTCGGAGCCTAATCATTTTGTAATTAATAGGACTTGTTACTTTACTCCATACACAGACCTGAAGGTGACAAGTCTGACACCTGCATAGGTTTAAAATGATGAATCCCCTTTAAAAATGTCACTGACTAATTTGTTGACAGGTGATAGTATTAACAGAACCCTCAGGAGAACATTCACTGTGCAGGTTACAGGTTAATACCTCCCCATATGCACACAAAAGAGCTAATCAACTCGGGGTCAGTGTCCTAAACATATTAGTTATGACCCTTCTGTGAAGTGGGAGAGACAGAGAGAAAGGGAAGGCTACTTTGTCACACAAATTAGTTTGTGGATGATACAGGCTATTGTAGATGCACCCACTGCCTTTATCCTATTAAATTGAAAGTGAGCCAAAATAAGATATGGCTGGCCACCTCTCACCGTCTATCGGCCTGTTATGTTTTGGGTTAGGTTACAATATGGCTATTCATTCAAATAAGTTTAAATATTGTAATTTTGTGATGGTGGCGATGCTAAAGATAGTGGCTAAGCATCATGGGAATACCAGTTCACACATTGGTCTGGTGTTAAAGTTTGCCATAATGACTGTTTGTGATCCTGGGGTTATTCTTTTTTATTCCAGTGAAAATTTGGAAATGGCTAACGGGTATTTATCGGATATTTAAAGGCATGTCTGGGTTGGCCATAACTGTATGGATTTCCGTCAAGGTATGATCGTATGTGGTGGTCAGTTTCTCAGCTGATACATTGTATCAGCAAACTATTATCTGGAACTAGAGATGGTTCTATCTGTAGGCTTTTAGTATATTTATGACATCATTGAGTGCCTGACTCAGTGATTTAGGGTCACACATTAGAGTATGTGACTGTGTGTGAGCCTGTGACTAATAGCCCATTGTGGACCATAGTATATCCTATACTAAGATAGCTGAGAGCAGAAATGGTGCAGTGATGCTTGGTGGCAACCGTTCATGGGGTGTAGGTCATGGATTTATAGGTTATTGGGTTTACATGCCTTGTACCTTATCTACTGGTTATTTGTCTAATACAACATTACCTGCCCCATGATATGGTCTGTTGACTTTTTCGAAGATGTCTCCTGCTGGGCCTTTGCTTGGACAGCCGCTAAGCATTATGTAGACCCTGGAAGAGTTATACCTATTCCCCTCCTGCTCCAGGGCTCTAGCAATCTAAGTCACACTTCTGGGGTGATTGGTGTCTCTGAACGAAAGTGAGGAAGGACGTACTCTTGTTCAATAACAACATAATGATATTCTCCTATTTTATGGTTATTTGTGAGCTGATTAGGAAACAGAGAATGATCAGCACCAGGAGTAGGTCAGCGAAATTGAGTTTGAGTCAGTCAATTTTCTAGATCACATTTGAAAAGAATAAATAAATCCAAAGCATTAAACCAATGCCATGTTGGACTGGATGAATATATAGATATCTCATATTTTCCCATGATCTGTAAATATCCTGATTTAATCCATTTGAAAACGTAAGAATGTTCACAACAAATTCAGTTCTACCATAAAGAATGTTCACATTTTTAGCATCTTCCTGCCCATACATAATGGATCTTTGTAACCACACTAGTAGTCTTGCAGGTGATCCCTCTTTATGCTCTTTTGTTACTCTCTATTGGATCCTACATCCTCAAGAACTTGAAAGTGTACACTGCGGAGAATTACAGGAGCATTGTCACTTCTCTGGAAATTACATCATTGAATAAAATATCGAAAATTACCTATAACTTGTCTTTTCATTTTATATTAAAGTTTTAGCAGATTACATCATGATCCAGTTCACATAAGGCAAACATTGGAAAGGAAGTGGAGAAATAGAAACTGCTCTGAAGTGGTCATGGTGCCTGGAATCTATATGTGCAGCATTTTGCTAAGAGATTCTACGCACACAAAGTTTAACCCCTCTCTTTTGTCGGAGTTGTAACTCCACCTCCGGTGGCACCCCTGCAGTATCATTTTCTAGCCCGGAACAATAGTCCTAGGTAACTAATGCGAATCTTGAGCAAACTTAAAGTTTGACACCAGCATACACAGCATAATAGTACCAGAGAGCCGATGGTAGCACACCTCCCCTCTCTCTTGTCCATGTCCTCCCGTGAGCCCACCATCTCTGACTTCCGTCTAGTGAGGGGGAGTGATATAAGTCATGGAGGATCGGACTGCAGGGGTAGAACTTGATCTCGTCACAGGATCAAAGTGGGTTTGTGTGGATTTCTTAATTTCATTTTATTTTTACACCTCATTACTAAATATTTGTTTGATTTAGGTATATGTGAACATAATATTAAAAATTTTTATTTCATAGCTTCCCATTAACAAAAAAATTGCAACATTTAAAAAGAAAAAAAAAATGGAAAAATTATCCTATTCAGTAATTTGCTTTCCTAACATAATTTTCTTTAAAAAACTATAGTCTCAACCGAGAGTGTTGCACTTAACAGGTTACATGGATTGAACCTTTAAAGAGATTTAGGTTGTACGGTAAATTAGGTCCCATAATTTTACTCCGTACTCACATTATCTTACACCAAACTCATAAACGCAATTCACATAACACCCTGTCTAACCTAACTCCTAAATAAAACTAGCCATCCTATGTCGATATCTCTAACTCCTAATACGAATAATCGTTGCAGAATCATAGACATATAAATGGTACAGATATAATGGAGGATATTACGTAACACAGTGATGTTTCAAAGCCGACATTTTAAATGCACCGTTTTGGAATTTCCATTACCAATTAATAAAGTATGAATATGTTCAATTATTGTCAAAAGCTATTTTCATTTCTAAAATATTTGCAGACCAGTTTAAGGTCTGATAATTTCAAAAATCATATGCCGTGTAATTTCAGCTTTGTGAGTTAAAGGTAACAGCCTGGGAGTTTACTCTGTGGATTGCACAGCCAGAGTTCCCCAATATCCAGGCTAATATCATGTTTCTGTGCTTTTACCTTGTGAACCCTGGAGCCCGCTCCCTCTGAGCAATGGATCATACAGTGTATGAGTGCAGGAAGCCTGTCAGATGTGATCATACACTGCTCTCATATTCACACAGCCCGGGGGAGAGGCTTTTAAAGAAGTCTAGAAGTGAAAAAACATTTTGCAGATGAATTGCAGCTACATTAAAAAACAATTAGCAGAGCTCAGGGCTAGATCTATATACTGGTTCTAGATATGAACCAAATTGACTTCTAAAATCCCCCCAAAACCTCAAAGAACTACTAATTGGTATTGTTCTGTGGTGTCTGTTTCACCTCTGAACTTGTACAATTTAATTATGTCAATGCTGGTCAATATGTTAGACTTTCTACTTAAAAGAAATATATATATAGCTATGAGCACTTTTTCTAGACCGTGCTACACCAAATTGTGTATTACATGCCAATATATAGTGGCAGCTGGTTAAGTTTAAAGATGATAGGGCATTAAATTCTAGCCACTATTTGACCCTTTTCCCCTGACTTGTTGGCTCTGCTCCATGTGCCCATATCCGCACCTCGTGAGACATCATACTCTATTCAATAACATAAACCCATAGATATATGTATTTCGGAAACAACAGCCCATTTAAAAGCTCTGACTCTTCCCTGATGCCTTTTCTTAATGACAGTCCTAAACGATAAGACAATGCATAGGCCTGTATTTTAGGGCATCCAAGATTTGGCAGCCCAATGCAAAGTCAATGAGTGATGTTATAAATCCCGTAAGAGCAGACTAACTATGTTTTCTAAAATGTTCCCAAATCTTGACATGACTAGTTAGTAAGCCTCTCAACGCGTCTCCAAATTAACTGCATGACTACATCACAGCGTGGCTTCCTATCATGATGTGCAGGTACCATGGGTTTCCTATAGATAAAGCCTTGAGAACCCATTAATGCCAATTTGAACATTTTCTGTCTTTGGGTATATTTCTCCCTTTTTTCCTCTGGTTCAATGTTTACATATACTTTAAAAAGCGTGGCTTGCTTTTTTCAACGTTTTTACCTAACATTTTATTCCGTAATTTCCAAATGTAATTGTCTAAATCCTCTTTAACCATTTCTGGTTCAATTCTGTTTGGGAGGGCTCTCTGCCTTTTCTATATGACATTATATATTTGATGCTTACTTAAAATTGCTCATAACAATAGTAAATCCCAAAAATATATATATCCCCCTATGAAAAAAAAAAATGAACTCACCACCAATAGGTTATGTTAATTTGTATAATATAATGAAGAATGTAATTACTCTTATTTATAAATCTAAACACGAGAATCATCAGCAGCTTAGCAAGTAATTGTAATATTCCAGAAAACGGACAATCTGAGACCTACAGAAGACGGATCAATACATGTTTCAATGAAGAGGTTCCTGAAGTCAGCAGAAGTTTAAAATATTTTGGGTCAATCGGTGTGACAACACAGGGGAACGGCCATAAACATCCCATCTCTGCCTGGTGTTTCCTCATCGTGGGCATCATTACAGCAAATTAATAGCTGAATAGAGAGGCAAATTGAGTAGGAGGGGGACACCCAGAATTTAATATTTGAAGCAGCTGTTTTGTCTAATTAAGATGTCTCTTGTTTGGCATTGAAGTGGGTAGGGTACTCGGGCCGATGCAGATAAACTTCTCTATTGTTTTCGAGAAGAGTCAGAAGCACTTGGTTCCAATATGTTCACTATCACCTTTTCTTTTTAAAACCGTCCTTGTGCTACCCACCTGCCCCTATTCACACACAAGAGCTGTAAAAATAGGGGGACGGGTGACACCCTACCACTTTATTTCCTCTGTTTTTAAGGAGCATCTGGTCTCTCTCCTGTCCTCTTAGACCAGAAAAGCAGGGCTACTACCCCTCTTAAAGCATCCTAGACAAAAAAAAAGATGAGAATGGTGTCTAAGGCTTTTCCGTACTTCTGAAGTTTAAAAGCTCCCTGAGTCCTTTCTTTGGAAGGAGATTGCTTTATAGTCTCTGTGATACTGAAATAGAAAGAACACACAGAATCTACCGTCAATGATTTTATTTTCAAATAGGAAGCCTCCCTCCCACCCTTTCAGTGACTAATTGTCAAAGCGTGGCTGTTTTATGAACTAATCACTTAATTCAGTAATTACTCTCGCTCTCTCTCTCTCTCTCATTTAGATTGACGCACTATCTGGTGACTATCAATTAACTCATTGCTTCCTGGCCTTCACAATGCTGGCGACATATTTCATTGGTTTTTTTTTGCTCAAAATCAAGTTATCATTTGCTTAAAAACAAAAATGATACTTTTAGCTCTTTCAGCTTATAATTTTACATTTTTTAAATGTACTCTTTATTAACACCAAAAAGATATAATCAATGAGAAAGATATATGTAAAAAAAACATTATTCTGAACATTAAATAAGTAATACATATCTAATAATAAACAACTGCAATGTAAACCTATTAAAATAGCAAGTATAAATATTCTATTATGCAGCACAATATAAGGACACTAGATATTAGACTTGTGTATGGCAAGAAATGACTGCTTGGAGGAACAATTTTTTTGAAAATAGACAATATTTCTGACATCCGAATTTCATCCAAATGTCGGATCGGCTCTGCAGAATTTCGGTACCGAGATTCTGATTCAGAAACTGAATGAGAAGAACAAAATAGGGAGCATCGTGGGCCAATCAGCATGCGGCAAAATGTATACATAATATATTATCATGTATATATTTTTGCAGTACTCTAAGTTAGAAAACATATAACCAACAGAGGGAAAAATAGGAAAAGCAGTAAAAAAAAATAAAAAATACATCTATATTCATATATATGATATATTTATAAATATTTAATATATAACTATAGATGCTTTATTACTCCCCCTTGTTTGCTTCTTTCGTTCTTTTCTCATTTGATCTGCAGGTAAAATCAACATTTGGCAACTGTCTTCTAGTCATCAACAATCTTTATCCCTTGAATTCTTTTTTTTTTTTTTTTTTTGCCATCATAGCTGGAATTCAAAATCACGACCCTGAACTGAGCATGTTCAGCATTACGTGGTTTGGTTGGTACATACCTTTTTTTAGAATGGGTGCTACTAGTTGGCTTAGAGCGTAGCTGGCTGTTCTATCCAATCATGGTGAAACTCAACTGCAGAAGATTGCCGTCGCTGGGGAAAGGAAGATGCAGCGCTGAAAGGCATCCTTTGGGCTTAAACTGTTGGAGAACGGTTTAACCCCTTCAGATATGAAAGCTCCAGAGACTTTTGGGCACCCAAACAACTTCATTTCGTTGAAGTTGTTATGGTGCCTATAAAGTTCCTTTAATTAAACAGTTTTTGTGTATAGATCATGCATCTAAAGTCTTACTACTCAATGCTTTACTTTTTAGGTGTTAAATCAGTTTTTTATGTAGCCCTAGCCACACATTCCCTGGCTGTGACTTATACAGCTTTCATGAGAAAAATGGTTTCATTTTCATTCAGATGTTAACTTGCTTTAGAAGTTTTTATCTCCTGCTCTGTAAATTGAACTTTAATCACACACAGGAGGCTCCTGGATTAACAGAGCAGAAGATACGAAATTATAAATTAATCCGACTGTGCAATAAAGGAAGTTTAAACATTTGACATCTCTTTACAGGAAGTATTTAGGAAGGCTGTAGGTCACATGTAGGGAGGTGTGGTTAGGGCTGTATAAACAAAGTGAAATAACTCCTAAATGGCAGAGAATTGAGCAGTGAGACTGCAGGGGCATGATCTATACACCAAAACTGCTTCATTAAGCTAAAGTTATTTTGGTGACTACAGTGTCCCTTTAAATCTTATGTAAGTCCAGCATCCAGCTCCAAATCCCTCTGCCCTCTGTTTTGCTACTGCTCAGTAGTTACCCATTCACAAAATCGCTTGAGAAAGGTATGCACGTTTCTCCTGACATTTGTGAATGGGAACTACAGGTTGGCTTTGAGTGTGAGTGGATACTCTCAGCCAATCAGCAGCGCACTGTCCAAGGCTTCCACTTTCAATATTCTGAGCAGCGTAAGGACAGGGGACAGAGTGATCAGACGCTGCATACTGGACTTTGTGGTTAAACCGCTACTGAACAGTTTAACCCCTAAAGGTAAACTGGTGCCTAAAAGGAAGTTACTATGGTGCCTGGAGTGTTCAGAAACATTACTCTTTAGTCTTTAGTTTAGCAAGGGATATTAAGACGTGGTTTATTCACTGAATGGTAAATTGGGTTAAAACAACAACTGAAACTCAAAATTCTGGCTACAAAAAAGATCTGGAGAAAAGTTTTCCACTTGGTTGCTTTGGCCTTATTTTCCATTATTTGGTTGTGAGTTCACCATAATTATATGTTTTACCCCTTGTGGTAAAGAGCCAAGGTGTTTTAGACTGTTTACTTTTAACAGTTTGAACTGCAGAAAAAAAATGTTTTTTTCCTTCTTTTTTTTTTTACTTTGTGTGAAGATATTCCAAGTTCCAAAAAAATGCCAGACTCGAATAGCAGGGCAGGTAGTGTGATCCTCTCCGTACATGCTTTGTAATACTCTGCGTTTGCCCTACAGGCAGAGAGAATCAGTGAATTCTTCTTGTTTCTCCCATTCATGGTTAGCTGAGCAGAACTAATGTAACAAAATGTCTTTGGCCCTTTGAGAGTCAGGTTACGTGTTTTGGGAGCGGCTGGAGGGGATCCTTTGCTGACTGGCGCAAGGGGAGGGAGAGGAGAGCTGAGGAGTATCTGTTACTTCATTGTCAATTTCATCCCTTGACCTCTGCAAACTCATGTGATCTTTTAACCCTTTACCTGCCACAAGCCCATGAGAGCGCAGAGGAAGTTGAGAATTTGCTTGACGTCTGTCTGGTGAAGGACCAGATGATCAGATAGGTCTTATAGGTGTCTCTTTGTTATCATACAATTACCTGAGCTGATCTGACAGGTTTAGTGAATCAATAGTGTCTGTGTGCTGTTGGGATTGCTATTTCGGAAACTTTGACTCTATAACAACAGGGGATATTATCAATTATTTGGGTAAAATATTTAAACATAATTGTTTGGATATCCGGCTATGGCTGGCCTCTGAAACAATTCACCCTCACAAGACATATTTCTAAATGGGAGATGCAAATATTTCTCCTCTTATCCTCGCAATGTAAGACTTTATTTATCAACGCAGAAAAGATAAGGAGCAAAATGAATAAATACCAATAGAATTCTGTAGAAACCGATAGAACATTCTCCATTCTCCAACTTGTCTGGCATAATTTCAGTTTTTCCTGTTAAATAAAGCCCAGTATATGACATTATATATTGATGATTCATGTTAGAATAAGCACTGAGCTTTATATTATGGAGTGGCACCGATATTAAACACATTAATCAGTTTTATCCTCCAGCTAGATCCTTGCTGTGCTTATTCTCTGGCTCTCCATAGAGCTTTTGCTACAGTGTACTAGACGGCTCTGATCATTGGGAAACTAACTAGAGGGAGGGTAGTTATGGGTAGTTTGTGAATACCCCAAAAAGTATGTGCCAATATTCCTGTGCCATTTGTTGGGTTTGGAGCCCAGCTATTGTTAAATAGCAATAGCCAACCTGATTACTGACAATAGATGTGTTAGGCCACCAGATACTACCAGATCTTTATTAGTACAAATATACTAATTATTTAGTTCCTTAAAATAATTAAATATTCCTCCAGGTTGCTATCGAAATACAAAAGCAGCAACAGGAGCAATATATTTTTTTTAATTTTTTTTTTTTTTAAATTCTTTATTTTATTTGCGCATGGAATGACAGCAAGCGTGCAGCGCCACGACAGCTGCTGCAAGCGGATTCATATACATTTCAAATCGTGACAGGTTAAACAGCGCAGTTTTTGTTTTTTATGAAGATAACAAACTATATAAGACAGACTAGAGCTATTAAAACTATTAAAACATATAGTGACATTCAAGCTAGGTCTTATGAGATTGTCTTGGCACATTTGGTGTTGTCAACAGTTTAAAACAATATATATGCAATGACAAACATGAAATTGGTCAAGTGTTACTAGTTATGTGAACAGGCTAGATCATTTTCTAGAATAACATTCAAGCTGGGGTAAGGTATATCGCTTCAAGAATATAGGGACATGTTTAATCTAACTGTGCTAGCAATAAAAAGAATAAATAAAAATCAGGCAATAGTCGCTGAACAGCTGGTGCATTGCAAAACATAAGTTAGGGTACTGTTAGAGATTAGTCGCTTATTGTGTTTAACTGTGTTTGGTCTATCTGTGCTAACGATAGAAAGAACAGGCAGTAACCGCGTAACGGCTAGTACAGTGCAAAACAGAGGACAGAAGACTGTTATTCAAACATTTTTGTAGTTATATGATCGGGTCTATAAAGGTACATGGTGTAAACTTTTATATGATTGAGTATGCGGTTGTGGGGAGGGAGGGTGCGTGCACCACCACTTTGGGCCCAAACTGGGGGCTTAGTTATGCAGTCCTGAAATCCCTCAACCTATGCCTGTTACGGGCATTGATAGCAGATACTTGCTGTGTCCATGCAAAGCAGTGTGGCCCCCTGGTTTAGTTCCATCTGTGGTGTGTCTGTGTGAGGCGTCCTCCTGTACAGCCACGTGGTGCATAGCCATCTTAGTTGTGGTTAGATGATGTGGCTGCAGGGATGGCTCATTGATCCAGCTGCAGTGTGTCTGGGAGCGAGTGCGTGGGTTCCGGCAGCTTGGCACCATGGTCCGCCATGACGGGTCCTGGCGCCTTCGTGGCCACTTAGAGGGCTTGTTGGCTTGGGGTGGGTATCTGTAATGACGTCTGCGGGTCACAGGGCGGGTCCATAAGGCGATTGTTCTGGCTGCTTGGGTGCTGGACACTCCGCGGTGACGAAGTAGCGTCAAGAGGCCCTTACAGAGCTTGTCAAAGCCCTCCATGCAGCGAGCTGGTAGAGTGGCGTGTGCGCCCGCCAATCTGGACTCCTGCTGGGCAGCCATCTTGTGTGTACCGTGGTGGACTAGCCGGCGAGGTAGCCAGGGGACTGATCAGCTTGCCTGGTCTCTCTGCTCAATGGGGACCGGGATATTCCCCACCGGTCCAAAGGGGGGGGGGGGGTTGGAGACCTGCTTGGTTGCTTTTGGGGGTCCGGTGTCGGCGAGAGCGGCCGCCTCTCACCGGCTCCGGCAGCTGTAGGCCACGTTCGGTGTCCAGCTGTTATAGCTCCTACGGGTTCCAAAAAGGCATCTATCGTTTCAGGGGTGCACCCCCGATGTGGTTGATGCACCCTGGCTGGTCTGCGGGCTATTTGGCCCTCGTTTATGCCTCCCTTTCAGCCCGTCGAGCAGGAGCTCGTGTCCCCTGCTTCTGACAGGAGCAATATTGCACTTACTTTTCATTGATTATGAAAGTTGTGTTCCATAATGTCCGTAAGGTCACAGCAGTGGAGGTTCCAAACGATAACATTTAGAGGTCACATATACGGATAGCACCAGAGAACCACACACACACACTTCCGGATATAACCACACATACACACTCATAGATACAGGCTCCCTGATGGTTTATTGGGGTGATGGGCTATATGCAGTCTCCCCTCTCTAACACTGCATCCTTAGAACACTGGGAGGAAATGATAAGACATCATATCATCTCAAGCTACTGTGAAATATTATGGGCAGCTTAAGAGCTTTTTCAGCTTGTTTAGCTTCCGAAGTTCTGTGTGGTCCGGTGAGTTAAGATATTTCTAGTGATTAGTGCTTCAGAAGATAGTTGCCGTATCCGACACAGGTTGAAAAAAAATGACTGCGTCTCCTAGCATCTTGAACAACCACTCAGATACAGGTTCTCCTAACTTTAAGGCATTATCCTTCAAGTCTAGTTCTTATGGAATGCTACCAATTCCAATTTGCAGGTATTCCAAATCCAGAGAAGCTGTATATACTCACAATTTTAGATTATCTCTGGAGAATCTCTTGGTTGCATAAATATAGAAAAGGGATTGTTTGACACACTGTAAAATAATGGAATATTATTAAAAAAAATTCAAAAAAATTGACACACCCATTTTTTATGCTATTGTCAACATATTTGAAAACAGGAACATCTATTCCCCAATAGCAAAGAATGGGCATAGTTTGATTTTTTTTTTTTAAACGGTCATGAACTACATTAAGTCCTGAAAAAGCTTATTATAACATTTAGCACAATTTAGGATAAAACTTACAGGGTCCTAAGTTTTTCATCTCGTACAAGGCCTGGGGATACCTTTAGCTCCCTAATTACTTCCTCATCTAGACCTAGATCTCCATTTGCTTAGTTTAGAATTGAATATTATTATTTCATTCAACAAATACTGAAGGATCCTATAACAGGCCAACTTTCTATACCGATAAATATGTATAAGATTGCGATCACAGTCAAATCTGTTATAGAAACTAGAAAATATATATAGAAACCAGAAACTCACCAGAGAACAAGCTCATTCACCAGCAGTTGCAGCATGTTCTAATGTCAAGGGGACAACATGTCAAGTAATATCATGAAAGGAGCACTATAGGGCCAGGAAAACAAACTTGTTTTCTTGGCACTATAGGGTTATTAGGTCCCCCTCCCCCCTCAGAGTCCCCTCCCGCTACGCTGAAGGGGTTAAAACCCCTTCAACCACTTACATTAATCCAACACCGGGCTCCCTCGGCGCTGGTGACCTATCCTCTCCCTGCCGACGTCAGCTCCGAATGCGCATGTGCTGCGCGCGCATTCAAATTGCCCATTGGAAAGCATTACTCAATGCTTTCCTATGGACGTAAGTGTCATCTCAGTGTGATTTTCACACTGAGAATTGCGGAAGCAATCTGTAGTGGCTGTCAGGAAGACAGCCACTAGAGGCTGGATTAACCATAGCAGTTTCTCTGAAACTAGTGGTCACATAATTTCTAGTTGGCTTGTTGAGTTTTAAATATTTCTTACATAACAGAACTGTTGTTGAATACTTGTTTTTTAATTTTTTTTTACTATTCTTTATTTTTCCTGTGCAAAATAATACAGAAACGCCTGCATTGCCACAGCAGTCAAGGCAAGCAGAGTTAGATCAGACAATGTAGTATATATGCATTGCATTGGAAGTATTAGGACAATTTTATAAAAGTAAAGTGGTCAAAAGAACAAACATACCTGAGCAATAAACTAGTGGAATAAGTAGAGAACAACACATAGACATGTTGTCGATATAGAGAAGGAACCACTGGGTCACATTTCACAATTCTGACATAATACCGTATTGATTTTGGAGGAACAGTTGAAAGAAGCTTGAAATCGGCCTGAAATGGTCACCTATCAGCCCACACCAGTCTCTGGTACATAGGGAATCCAGGTAAAGATGGTGCTCCATCAGCCTCAGACTCTCAGGCAGTCCGTCCCATGTTGCCTACTGAGCAGGACACACCAGGTGCCCCTGTCGATAGCCAGGAATTGTACCTCCACATGATGCCGTAGGTGAAGGGTTCTCCCTGGAGGCGAACTCCATGGATGGGGGTATCACCCATAGGCCCACGACCCAGGTGAGTAGAAGCATAGGCCAAAGCATGGAGTGAGCTGCTGGAAGGAGTGAGCTGCTGGAAGGCCATTGTTGGAAGTGCCGTTGTTGGAAGGTGCAGTTCTGGCTCTTCCATTGCCCGTGCACTAGTGCGGTGCGCCAAGCTCGCTGTCGCAGGTTCGCCTAGAATCTAGCACAGAGATCTTCAAAGCCCTCTATAATGGTGGGTTTCAGGTTAGGATGATGCTGCACATCAGCCTCCATGTTTTGCACAGGCCTCATAGCTGATATGGTGGTGTGGGGTGTAGTTCTATCACTGGGAAATTTCCACTGGCCACGCACCAAGCTTTCCAGAAGGGACACAGTTCAGGTTAGTGCCAAAGCTATCCAGGTAAGTTAAAGATGAGAAGTGCTCAATCTGGCCCCAGATAGTGTAGTAAATTGGCGGACATATGACTTTCTGTCGAGGAGCGCAGCCATGCTGCATCCAGCATTCTCAACCTCCAATACATACATAATGTCCTTATATGGGCATATTGCTCACATAAGAAATGTATGCAAATTCTTGAGAACTGCTGATTAAGTAAAATGTTTTGTTACGTTTCTAAATGAAAAGATGCTGGCGCTCCCTACGCAGTGCAAAAAACCCTCTTGAACTTTATATTATATATTTCATAATTGCACTGTTACAGTTTTTTTTGTGTGATAAATTTAACACATTAAAAAATTAAACCGTGACATATAGTCAGTACTTAATAAAACCATATTTACCAGAAATCACAGCCTCCAAACACTTCTTGTAGCTACCTAACAGCCTTCCTTACAGAATACTTCTAGTTCAGTTCTTCTATGTTTTTTTAATATTTTCTGTGCCGCTGGCAACCACATATTACCAAAGAGAACATATCCACGTCAATGCTGTACAGATATACAGGAATAAATCCCACTATATAGTACTTGTCAGCCCCAATACATACAATAAAAAAACAAAGAAAAGAAAGTTGTTCCCTGAGGACTGGTTTGCTGGTTTGCTGTTACAGTATAAAGTCCAGAGTCACCTGTGAAGCTTACACTTAAGTGGCTACTGGAGTGATACTAAAGACCTCCAGTTATTATTTAAATGTCAATAGGTATTTGGGATAGTGCGCAAGCAACACTTTTATTTGGTTTTTATGGTATGTATTGGGGCTGATATGTACTATAGTCATTGCTGCCAACCAGGAGTAGTGGGAGTCTGAGCGCAGGACTTATTTTTGTATTACACAGCCATGTTACAAGGCTGCCACCCATCCCATGTGTTCCCTATTAAGGAGTAATAAGTATGTAGGGGTTTAGGAAAAACCCTCTCTGTCTTATTAGACATATTGCCTTTTAGCTTAACCCCTTCCTGACTTGGGACGTACTAGGTATGTCCGTCAAAAACAGTCCTTAAGGTCATCAGACGTTCCTAGTACGTCCGCGGAATTCCTACTTACTTACCCGATCGCCGCCGTTCTCCTGCCGGCGATCAGTGTTCCTTTCCGTCTGGGGGGACTGTCTGACAGCCCAGACAGTCCCCCCTCGGCAAATTAGGACCCCGCAGGCCATGTGACCACTCTGAAAGAGGGGGGACTGTCTGGGCTGTCAGACAGTCCCCCCAGACCACTCTGAAAGAGTGGTCACAAGGCCTGCACTAGGCGTCCATAGTGCTGCCTGCAAGGGGGCAGTCCCCCTGCTTGTGAAAAAAATTAAATAAATATGTTAAAATACAAATATTAATAAATAAAAAAATTAAATAAAAAATATATGTATATATATGAGATATATACATATATTATATTAATATATACACAAGGCATGCACTAGGCGTCCATAGTGCTGCCTGCAGGGGGCAGTCCCCCTGCTGGTGAAAAAATATATATATATATTATATAATGTCATACTAAGAGTATTTTTAAAATTAATATATACATATATTAATCTAAAAATACACTTAGAGTAAAATTACACATGTATATATATATATAATATATATAATAACTATATATATATTGTGTGTATATATTTATATATATATATATATATATATATATATTATAAAAAATAAATAATAATTAAAAATAAATAAAAAAATTTAAAAATTAAAAAATTAAATTATATATATATGTAATTTATTCTAATTGTATTTTGATATTAATATATATATATATATATATATATATATATCAAAATACACTTAGAATGAAATTATATATATATATATATATATATATATATATATATGTATATATAAATAAATAAAAATAATATGAAATAAACATATGTCCATATACATAATTACATAAGGAATTTCATAAATATACACGTAGACTTCAAATATATAAATATGTATATATATTTAAATTCTACGTGCATATTTATGTAATATTTTTACATAATTAAGTAATTTTATTGCTTGCAAATTGGAGGACCTGCCTGACAACCCAGGCCGGAAGTCCAGAGAATGTAATTTGCTAGCACTGTATTTAACCCAACATAACCGATCTGGCAAATTTCAATGTGAAAAAACGGAAAATCAATCCTTATACTTGACCCTGTAACTTTCAAAAACACTATGAAACCTGTACATAGGTGGGTACTGTTTTCCTCTGGACACTTTCGGAACAAAAATATTAGTGTTTCAATATAGTAAAATGTATTACACCGTATGATATTGTCAGTGAAAGTGAAATGTTTTGCATTTTTCACACACAAACAGCACTTTCACTGATGATATCATTGTTGCAATACGTTTTCCTACACTAATATTTGTGTTCAGCAAAGTCTACAGACTATAACAGTACCCCCCCCATGTACAGGTTTTATACTGTTTTTGAAAATTACTGGGTCAAATATAAAGCTTGATTTACTTTTTTTTACATTGAAATTTGCCAGATTGGTTATGTTGCCTATGAGAGCGTATGGTAGCCCAGGAATGAGAATTACCACCATGATGGCATACCATGTGCAAAAGAAGACAACCCAAGGTATTGCAAATGGGGTATGTTCAGTCTTTTTTGTAGCCACTTTTTTAGTAATCACAAACACTGGCCAAAGTAAGCGTTCATAATTGTTTTTCACATTTTTAACACACAAACAAATATAAATGCTAATTTTGGCGAGTGTTTGTGACTACGTAGCTACTAAAAAACACTGGACATACCCCATATTGAATACCCCGGGTTGTCTACTTTAAAAAATATGTACATGTGGGGTGTGATTCAGGGATTTATGGCAGATAACAGTGTTACCATGTCACTATATTTTTTATCAATTTTACAAAATATATATTTTGAAACCGCAATGTCCTACTTGTACTTATAGCCCTATAACTTGCAAAAAAATGCTAAATACATGTAAACATTGGGTATTTCTAAACTCAGGACAAAATTTAGAAACTATATACCATGGGTGTTATTTGGCAGTTGTAGATGCGTAACAGATTTTGTGGGTCAAATTTAGATAAAGTGTGTTTTTAAAGAACAATAGTTATATTTTTTTATTTTGTTATAGTAAATTATATTATATGATGAAAATAATGGTATCTTTAGAAAGACCATTTAATGGTAAGAAGAATGGTATATAATATGTGTGGGTACAGTAAATGAGTAAGAGGTAAAATACAGCTAAACACAAACACCGCAGAAATGTAAAAACAGCCCTGGTCCCAAACGGTAAGAAAATTGAAAAACGGTCTGGTCACTAAGGGGTTAAAGAAGCAAGGTGAATTGTTAACATAGGACTCGCCTAAGAGGTTTGCCTTGATGTGGCAGGTGAGATTACACTTAAGTGGCCCCTGGAGTGATACTAAAAACCTTCAGTTATTTAAATGTGCATAGGGATTTGTGATACCATACAAGTAACTCTTTAAATAAAAAAAATGTTATTGTATGAATTGGGGCTGATGTGTACTTTAGTTATTGCTGCCACCCAGGAGTAGTGGGAGTTTAAGTGTAATACTTATTTTTGTATAATTGTACAACTATACTATTATCAAGGCTTCAATAGTCAATTGAAACAATTAAGATTCTGAGATATACTGTTTTATTTTTTTCTATTAAATAAATTCATGAAGTGTCATGTGTAGTGGACATCCAAAATGTTTGCATACACCTATAAGTACAATTGACTAGCTAAAATCTGGAATATTTGACTATATAGAGCTACATATAAGCCCTGCAGTGCACCCATTTCAATCCTTGCACCTTCTGGCTGCTAAAAAAATAGCCCTGCACAAATGAGCCGAATAAGCACCTGTGCAGTTCAGGAGATAGAAGAATCATACCAAATTTACAAGTTCACTGATTTAAATGTGTTGTACGGAGTTCCAAACAGCCAAGTCTATTTTGTGAAGACTGGTACTACAGCAGAGGTGAGCATAAGTTAGACTTTATTGGGTATATTTTGCTTTTTATTGCAGTGCCAAATTAAACCAGTCTTATATAACCTTGTGAGGGGGATGAGCTAAACCATTATTTTTAAATCAATATATACTTACCTAATTCGATAATTTGATAATGAATAGAAAAATAAATAAATAACGCAACTGTTCATAAAGCGACCTGTACCTAACAGCGATTTAAAATCCAAGACATTTGTGGGCCTTTACTGAACGAGGAAAATGGATTTAAAAGTGAAAATTTCCACCCTCCCCATTCTCTCGTGCTGCTAGCAGCAGACACAGCTTGAAAAAAAACAAACAAGACATTGGTATCCAGGAGAAAATAATTAGAGGTCTTCATCAGTGTAATTCCCTTTAATAATGCCCCTGTATCTAACACATAACTCGCGGCACTCACAGTTAATGAATAGATGTGCTTCTTGTTTGCTAAAAAGGTTTTTAGCAGAAAATCGATAATGTTACTTCAACGTTCATGATTGCAAATGCAATTACAGTTGCGGTGATTAGCTATAGTCTTAATATTGGTATTATTATTATTAGTATTTTTGAAGCGGGGCTTCTGTACTGGTTTTTATAGGGAGCGCAAAAGAAAAGCCCTTGTAGCAGGAACTATAATTGCATAATAGCGATTAGCCTTTTCTCTCATTTTATGTTGCCGTTTCGATCCGCAATTAAATCATTAACCCTTCAAAATATTACAATCTATTCCCAGGGTGAAAAAAAAAATGTTTAATACATTCTATATTTTACTCATATAAACCGAAACATAAAGAGGAATATTAGCGATAGCGAATATCATATGAATTTGGTGGCCTGCCCTCAATATTTTCTGACATATTGCAAATAAAAGATGCTTTGTGGTTTAGTGACATAATCTCCATTACGCGGTTTGTTTTTGATCAGACATCAGATCTGTCTTTTAATAACCGTAGCGTAGAATGATCGGTCCCACGGAGGGATAATAATGTGTCAGTTGCACCTTGAGATTTTTAGAAATAATGTATGTTATCAGGCCATCATTAAATACAAAAATTTTTTAATATGCCCATTTTTCAGAACAAAAACACGTTTGCATAATATTTACACAAGAGGTGACATCTAGTGGTCAGAAATCCAGTTGTTCATATTAATATACACCTCTTACTATGATGAGATATTAAGCTATAAAGGGATGTGGCAATAGCATTATATTTTTACCATAGTCATTTTACGTGACAGCTGGGCCAGAAGGAATTGTTGGGTTGATCTATCTATCAATTTGCCTGCATACCTGTCTGTCTATCTGTCGTATGTCCAATTTATATTTTTTGAGGTACCTCATCACTGGTCCCCAACCCAGTCTTCACGGACCACCAACAGTCCAGGTTTTGACAGTATCTCTATTTAAATAAAAAAAGGGAAATACATAAATCCTGGACTTATTTTATATGCTAGTAAACTCTCACTGAAATAAAACGGCAAATTGAAAGAGACCACTTTCTGGAAAAGCTAGCACGTATGTTCCAAGGCACCTCAAAGTTATGCTGGAGATGCAGGGATGAAGTGGGTACAATGCTCCACATTTGGTGGACGTGCCCTAACATTTCCAGCTGCTGGAAAACGGTACAGGAGACACAGGATTAGACCTTATCCCGGCGGTGCACCCTATCACCTGATCTGGGCCTACTGTTTATGGGACTTAGGCAACATGGGTCGATGGACCGTAAGCTCTTACTTCACACACTTATAGCGGCTAACACTCAGCCCGGAGATGGACGTCAACGGTGACCCCCACGAGGGACGCCCTGTTAAGCCAAATTGGGATGAACTGGGAATATGAGGTAATGGCGTGTACACAAATCAGGAGGGGCAGTATCACCAAACAAGCAGGGGAAATATGGAAACAAAAATGGGGCAGTGCAGCTCCAGAAAAAACAAAATAACACAAAATAAAAATAAATGAACCCGCCAGACACCGACAACACCTACCTCGGGACTAATTGTAACACTTCCTGCGAGTGGACATCAAGCCTACACACACAATCGGAAGATTGAGCTCAGTCCATAACAATATACATTCCATTAACCAAAGAGTTAGCCGCTTTCCTCCGACTTCTCTGGGGTACTAATTAACACAATCGGAGATACCACTGACTACCCTCGGGGAAACACTCAACTGCTGCCCATATTCCTGTATCAAGGACTACTACACGGGCATTCCACAACACAAGCTTAGCACCCACATGTATGCAGTTGGGGGACAGCTCCAAGTTCTCTCCCCACTCCCTCCAATGATCACAATGCCTCCCCACCTCAAGAGTCTTTCTCTACTTGACCAGACTTTCCAGTGCCGAAGTGTGCCCCACTTTATAGAATCCAGGAGGACAGCTCCACCACAGACACACAAACACCACAAATATATTAATGGGGGGGAAACCCTGACACTGGAGCATAGGGTGACTGCACCAGACCACAGCGCCCACACAACACAAGGTCTGACCTATACGAGACCACATAATGAGTACAGAATGAGAGTACTTGTTACAACACACTGGAAGTATAGAGTACTTGTTGAGCATACTATTTGATATGTTAATCCTGAGTGTCAAAGGCCTGACGTTTAACACCTGTTGTACTGTGCTGGTTTCAGATAAATCATGTACTTGCCCATGGGAGAAAACAACCTGCTGTAACCCATGATTTCTACCCCTATCCCCCATTTTTATTTCTGTAACAACCTTCAAGTCTTGTAAATTAAAGAAAATAATAAAAATTGTCAAATTGAAAGAGACCACTTCTACGAATGCTGACCACCACACGCTGCTGACCGACCTAAGAAAACTGTCTCGGTCATAAGATTAAGACAGAGAACAAGATCACCATATCCACAGATGGGACTTGTACCATCCAAGCGCATATATCTGGGGCTGATTTCAAGCTCCAGAAGATTGTAAGTGCATTTTCTTTCTTTCATTCATAATCACCAGCTTAAAAAATACTACACCATAATACATTTTATTTGTCCTCTTATTTTACATATCTCTCCATCTTTATTTGAGTTGAGGACTTGAGGGCACTGCTTCCCTGCATTTCCATTCTATATTTACACACCCATATATAGTCTATGGGCTACACAATGCGAGTGCTCAATAGTCAAGTTTATTGGTGCACACAGGATACAACACAAAGAATGCAACATTTTGGCCTGCATGGCCCTTGTAGTGCATGCATGTCTATGTCCATTTAGGCTGAAACTTTGCATATTTTCGTGACTGATCAGTGTATGAAGTGTAAAAAATAAAATTCAATGTAGAAAATCATGCCTTTTTATCAAGCAACTGGGTGCCCCCATCTTCTCTTCTCGATAATCATTGTTAACTTATAAACTCTGCTTTTTTGTATCTTGCATCTAGCATAGAGCATGCAATACATAGAAGAGGAAAAATGAAACAATATATCTATTTCTCCTCCACATTTGAAATGTTTGTCCTGATTTTATCTTGTCTAAAATGTATTGCCATTGTCATTTGCTGTATTGTATTTAAATAAAAAAAAAAAAAAAAAAAAAAAAAATGGAGCAAGTCTTGAAAACCAGTTAGATATGATTTTAAATGTTTTGTTCGGTTTTGAGAATTCCACAGAAGTGTCAGTTCCACTTTAAGCCTTCCAGCCCTGTTAAAAAAAAAAAAAAGAAAGGTACTTGGCACATATTATCTTTATTAAAGACTACAATGGGACAGACCTGCTTTAAGAATTTATTTCAGTAAAATATGATGAGCTGTTGACAGGTATAAAAGAAAAGGAGCTCGTACACTGTCATCCAAAAATGATATTGGCCACTGTACACTTTATTAGTGGGTAACTGCCTTTTTAGCTTTCCCAACACTCCAACCCAACCTTACTGGCCTTTGTTTTTTTTAATGAATAAAGCCTCATAGGCCATTATTTTTTAACCCCCCCTATAAATGCTAAATTAAGGCTATAAAATAAGCTAACACTTACCTAAAATCCAGCATCGGGCAAAACTCCCAGTCTGGTTTTCCCTGTCTGACATCATGGCAGCCACCGCGAGGTCCAAGCGATATCTTCTCATAGAGAGGCATTGGCTTGGACTTTTTAATTAGCTCAGAACTCTGCACGCTATGAGCCGGCGAGAGGAGTTAGTGAGGAGGAAAGGGGGAAGGACGGAAACCCTCCCATCCTCCAAAAACAGAGAGTATTGGGAAGCGTGAGGGCTTAACTGAAGGAAGGAGGAAGGGGGAGACAAATTCTTCACCTTGAAGCCTCTGACTGTAAGGGCAAAGCAAATTATGTCCATTGCCACAGTGCAATGCACACTGATGACAGATGTATTTGTTTGTACAGAATTGACAATTGGCAGTCCAGAACAGAGTTCTTGGCTGCCTAAGCCACATGCTTCGTGGGTGTAACTAGCCCCCAGCAACAGAGGCGACTCTCTAATTAGGAGATTTAGGCGGCCGCCTGAGGCCTCGCTCTGTCAAGGGCCTTGCAGCCGCCTAAATCACCATAGGGCAGACTGACATGTCGTGTTCTCGGTCTATGACCCGAGGACCCGACACAGGAGGGGGCCTGGCGGCTTGCCCTTTATGCTGCCGGGTGCGAGGCCCCGCCACTCGGTCGGCCCTGGGGGATAGCCAGCCTTCAGTCTGCAGCTCTGCCAGGTGTGAACTGCAGAAAAGAATTTCACACTTTACAACAAGGAACTTTTCACATACCTGAGAATTAAACATATGCTATGGTAGATCACAGGCCCAAAACCAAACTCGTGCCTAATGGGTTGCCTAACTTTGAACGACTATGTGTGGGAGGGAAACTTGGCAGGAAGTCGTTATCAGCCGGCTACAGAGCCCTTCAGGATGCTCAGAGACCCCTGAAGTTCTTGTATATGATTAATTGGGAAACAGAGATCCATCAGGAATTTACCGCTTATCAGTGGTAGCAGGCACTAATACAATCAAAAGAAGCTACTAGAGGCATAGACCACCTAGAGGCGACATATAAGGTATGGATGAGGTGGTACATGGCACCCCAGAGGCTCTCACGTATTTATACCAATTAAGCCCCCAGATGTTGGAGATACAGGGACAAGAAGGGTTCGATTAGCCACATGTTCTGGTCTTGCAAAACAAACACTTTACCCTTTCTGGACACAAATCAAAGAGGTGTTATTCACCATGACAGGGCACAATCTACCACTTCACATTGCACCTTACATCTTGCACGTATTCCCGAAGGTGTACAAAAAAGCAGACAGACCAGCAATTATCCATGTACTGAAAGAACATCATAGCATCCTTATGGAAAAATAAGCAGACCCAGCCACTGAATATGGTACTGGAAAACTCAATAAGACCAGAGGGTATGAAGAAATGTCCCGCAAACTGAATAACACGACCCAGACATACAAACAAACATGGGTAAAATGGGACTCAGTTTGGCACACATATGGGGACAAGGGGAGTGTGAATGTGGATGGGAGTGAAGGATTCTCCAATATAAGACACAAAAGAGTACGAGGCCTGGATGGGGCAATAAAACTGGTGGCAAAAAACTATGATGGGCTGAGCTGGGAGACCAGATGCAAACGTCTCTTGAGCACAAGATGGAATGTTATAGGGTGACACGGGGAGATAACAAGAGAAACCAAACGTGGTCCACTTGCTTAATTTGAGCATTGCCAACAATTTTCTTGATGTTTACACTTTTATTTTAAGTTATGTTTCCATTTCTTTTCAAATTACACTCATTATAACGATAAGATGTTATCCAAGGTCACAACCTACGCACCTATGTCAACGTATAGAACTGGTTCCGGCATGATGGCTGTCCATTAGGGAAGTGTCAGGATCAAGACAGGGATCCAACACGCAGTGTACTATAACTATGAAGACGTATACCGGACCTTAGAGTGGCCGGACTAACGTCAAGCAAACAAGGAATGGTCAGGGACAAGCCGAGGTCAAGGGAACGAGAAGACAGGTAAGCGTAAGCCAGGCCGAGTATAAGGATAGGAGAGGGAAGCAAAGTCAAGAAGCAAGCCAAAGTCAAAACCGTAGAACACTAAGAGAATATAAATGCACTGAAGGGACAGGCTAGCTGAAACCTTGATATATGCCTCTAGTACTAGGTTCTCCTTAGTGGATAATGGATTCAGAGTACCTCTGGGAAGTATCGTGCCAGGTAGAAGTTTAATAGTGCAGTCAAATGACCTATGGGGAGGTAAGGTGACAGCTCTCCCCTTATCAAAGACTGTTTTAAGATCCTGGTATTGGAGAGGTATCTGTAAATCAGAGACCTGGGAAGAGTTGTTAGGTATGTCTGCTCTGGGATCTGGAGTGATCCGTTGCAAGCATCTGCCCTTACAACCTAAACCCCATGACGTTATCTCTCCTAGTTCCCAGTCAATGACGGAATTGTGTTTTCTTAACCATGGTTACCCCAAGACTACAGGGAATGAAGGTGAAGAAATTAACAGTAAGGATATAATTTCTTCATGTAATGCGCCAATCGTAGCTTTGATTGGTATGGTCTCATGAGAAATCACGGGCTCTGAGAGTGGTCTACAATCTATGACCTCAACGGTCAAGGGTGTCTCTCTTAAATGAAAAGGAAGGAGTTGTTTCTTGGCAAAGGTGAGATCCATGAAGCTTTCTGCTGCTCCAGAATCTATTAGGGAAAAAGTTTTAACTGAACTCTTCTCCCAGATCAACGAGATAGGGACTAGAAGCCTATTTTTGTTTATTTATAGAGGACAAGATCGCATCACCCAAGGCCTGTCCTCTGGAGGTACTTAGGGGCGAGTGTTTCCCGGCCTAGTGGGGCATGTAAGGCGTAGGTGACCCCTCTGTCCACAATATAAACAAAGACCCTCCCTTCTCCTTTATTGTCTCTCCTGTTCAGTTAAGCATTGGCTCAGGTAGTGCTAGCGCCATAGAGTCGGAATTCTGGAATGAGGGAGCTAATCTAATGGATGGTCTACGGATTCTCTCTCTGGTGTTCTGTCTTTGTCTCATACGTTCATCTATACGAGAAATAAACAAAATCAGATCTTCCAAATTCTCAGGAAGTTCTCTAGTGGCCACCTCATCTAAAATTTCATCAGATAAGCCATTTAGAAAAACATCCATAAAGGCTTGTTCGTTCTATTTTACCTCAGAGGCCAAGGATCTGAATTCTAATGCGTTATTTACCAGAGTATTGTTTCCTTGCCTGAGATGTAGCAACGCTTTAGCAGCGTTAGCCCTTCTTCCTGGAGGATCGAAAGTTCTCCTTAATGCTTCCACGAAAGCATTATAATTATACACTAGTGGGTTATCATTTTCCCATAACGGATTAGCCCATCTAAGCGCCCTATCTATCACTAAGGTTATGATAAATCCGACCTTAGCTCTGTCAGTAGGATAGGCCCGTGGTTGTAATTCGAAATGAATGCTAATCTGGTTCAAAAAACCCGACAAGTCTCTGGTGAACCTCCATAACGTAGTGGTGAAGTAACCCGGGAGGAAGCCCCTACCGTAGCTACCTCTAGGCCAGTGTTAACCGGAGCAATAAAAGAAGTACGAGTCTCCTCAGGCTGCAGATTCGGCCGAGATAATAGTGACTGTAAAGCCATAGCCATTTGGTCCATTCTATGGTCCATGGCTTCAAATCTAGAGTCCTGAGAGGAGCCCTGGGAATTAGTACCTGCAGGATCCATGGCCCTGTCGTAATGTCAGGATCAAGACAGGGATCCAACACGCAGTGTACTAAAACTATAAAGACGTATACCGGACCTTAGAGTGGCCGGACTAACGTCAAGCAAACAAGGAATGGTCAGGGACAAGCCGAGGTCAGGGGAACGAGAAGACAGGTAAGCGTAAGCCGGGCCGAGTATAAGGATAGGAGAGGGAAGCAAAGTCAAGAAGCAAGCCAAAGTCAAAACCGTAGAACACTAAGAGAATATAAACGCACTGAAGGGACAGGCAAGCTGAAACCACGACAGGGCAATGACTCACAGTAAGTGAGTACCTTTTATACCCTGTCTCTTTAATTGATATCCACGCCCCCAGAACGTCCTGGTTTGAGTTTTCCCGAGGGTCGTGACATCATTGACGTCATGACGTCGGCGGAGTTGCGCCGCGTCATAAAAGGGGGCGAGGCTATCGCGGCCGGCGTCCAAAGTGCCGAAATTGCTGGAGAAGAAGGAGGTTTGAGTGGCAGGTACCATGACAGGAAGGGGTTTTTGAATACTGTGTAAATGAACAAAATTTAATTAATGTATTTGCACACAAAAAGTCACACAATAATGTATGTAATGCGGATGCAGTGGTGTCCCCAACCCCACTTGTTGTACCCTATCTCCGATACAATGTTGACATAACATATTGTTGATGCGAAACGGTTATTGTCGGACATATTGGATATCTGTAATGCATATTGAAAAACCCAATAAAAATTGATACAATGAAAAAAAAAACTTGTTTCAGCTGGTTCCTCCAAATCAAATTTCTATTACTCAGTCAGAGATTTACCTTTGGAGTTTTATTTAAAAAATAAGACTTTTCAGGATAACTCCGGACAGATCAATTTGTTCACCTATAGATTTACAGGAATCTAATTTGGATGAACTGGCCCAAAACATGTTGACGTGAGTCTATTTCTAAACCAGAAGATTGTCTTGTTTAAGTACTTAAACTGATGCTAAACAATGATGGCTCCTACCTGAAGCTTACAAACAGAAAAATTTAGGCAAGTCAATGAGTGTGGCCTATGTTATGTACCTGAAGAAATTGGTTTAGGTATTTTTCTTTTTATCCATAATCCAAAAAAAAAAAAAAAAAAGCAGAAAAGAAAAAGCCTATTATAAAAATGTGCTTTGCTGTATTAGGCAGTCTTGCAAAGAATTGAATTGGGAGAGAAATGAAACTATAATTATTTCACTAAAGAATTAGGCCCTGTGTTGAGGCATAACCATAATTCTGAGAATAGCAAATTGCTGTCTCTGCCTGGCCGCTGCTTATAGATAATTGCCACCTCGCACTATTATTCTAAACTAGCCTTGTCATAGCCACAGGAGCTGACACTCTGAGGCTGCTTTTATGGCTAAAACACTTCAGCGCATCTCAGTGTGAATTAGCAGGCCAGCATCTTTTGAAGTTGGTGTTAGTGGTACTCCTATTTACGAGATGTGATGTGCTTAAAGGTTTGCTATTGATGGAGAGACCCAGCAGAGGCCTTTATTGCCAGCTCTGTACCATTCTCTCCTAGAAATAAATGGCCTCGCTGAAAGGCATGTTGTGGACTATGGCTGCAATTTACCAGCTAAGCACCTCGTAACAGGATACTTGAGAAATACCTTTATGCCTCAATCTCTTTTGTACGAGTCTTTCTTCCATTCACAGGCTAACATATCCTATATTGACCAGGCCAGCAAAAACTGTTTGCTCTGGCCCTGATCCTGGTGAATAAATACAATGATATCCATAGGATTAACAGGTCACCAAAACCCAGCAATCTGCCGTGCTGGGTTTTATAGATCTCAGCAATGTATGTAAGTCCTGTTAGTTGTGTATTAAGCAGTTTCTCATCTAAAGCTGTGAGGATAACCAATGTATGGTCTATGGTGTGCTAGTGGTTACTAGGATTGTCATTGTGAGCCTTCCAATGATACAAGGTTTGAGACAGAGATACTTTTTAATTTATTTATTTATTTCATTTTTTATAAAGTGTGTATATATAATGTGTCCTTCAAGTTGTGAATTCATATGAAGAAATACTATCATATATACACTAAATACA
Organism: Pelobates fuscus; assembly: GCF_036172605.1. Taxonomy (NCBI): domain Eukaryota; kingdom Metazoa; phylum Chordata; class Amphibia; order Anura; family Pelobatidae; genus Pelobates; species Pelobates fuscus. The sequence continues at coordinate 44,228,511 of NC_086326.1, forward strand.
GAACAGAAAAAAACATTTTTAATAAAGCAGTACTTAATTTAACCATTTTTTTTTAAAAAAAAAAGGTCCTAGAGTGGATCAAAATGTTAATGTGCTTACTCAGAGCTCCTAAATGTCTTAAATGTACATCACCCTCCACGAATCTTTACACCTTGTTCCTTTTTAAAACTGCCTTGTCATGTTTTCCATTATGCACCCAGTACCAATCCTGATCTACGCCTAAGTTTGCCGTACTATCTGCTCTTATTCATTGAATTCATTAAAGAGACACTAAACACCATAACTAAATCATCTCATTGAAGTGGTTATGGTATCTGGAGTCCCTTGGCACAGTTCCACTGTTCAAAACTAATTAAAACATTTTTAAATGGTTTAACAATACATGGGGGTCTTCTTCTGTCCATAACCCAGCCCCCCCCAATGCTGCTTGAGCCGACGCTTCAACATTAGCCTGAGCAGGACAGCGGCGATAGGGCTCTCAGTCTATCAATGATGTCCATCACTGCGGGGAGTTGGTAAGGCTTAATCCAAAATTACCCTGCACTTTGTCATATCTCCAGAAGAGACTGAGCTACAAGCACCTGGAAACCTCATTCAATGTAAAGCTGATCACAAACAGCTCAGAACTGAGCTATGGGATGGTGCCAGGGTACTCTTTGCACCATAACCACTTCAATTAGATGGAGAAGTGGAGATGGAGTAATAATAATGCAGCTAAATATATGGTGCATTGTGTCCCTTTAACAGTATTAGAATGCAAATTTCATTTATATATACTTAGATAAGAAAATAATCCCTCAAAGTGGAAAATAACTCTAATGAGAGCTGGTCAGTGTGGATAGTACCAGTTCTAACCTGGGCATTTACCCTAATAATATATAAACAAAATATCACCTGAGATCCCTAGAGAGAGGGGATCTCAAGTCCAGGTATTTAGAAAATGAACTACTTGGATGGAACTTATATATTACCTTACATCCAAGTAGTTCACTTTCTAAATACCAGGACTCTCTAGGGATCTCGGGTGATATTTCATTTACCTGGAATATTTAAATTTGCGTTTCAATCCATTGCAATTTAATGTATGGTAAATAAACCGAAGAGGGATTTCAGCAATGCTGCACTGTCAAATAATAAATATTAAATATAAATGTACCAAATACGGGTCTGTACCTTGGAAAATGATCAATGTAATCAGAACACAATTATTTTCTTGCCATTTTTGTCCAAAAAAGAAAGGTCCTCTTTTAGTTTCAGGTTTGACACGTTACAGTAACAGGTGCTGTCGATGGGTAGTCACTAACTGCAGCTGACTTACTGTGATGTAAATTATTTGTTGTGATTCGCGCTGGCTTTATATCATGACTGTGACATAATGTATAGGTTGTCTGTGCCTCGTGCTCTGTGTTGCCTTCTATCAAGTTTACTTGTGAGGTTTATTCAATAAACAATGTTTTGTAAACTGAATTGCAAGGTATAGACAAAAACGATCTTCAACTTTGCTGTAATCACATCTTAATTGCTTTTTTTTCCCCAGTTTGTGTTTTTGTATTTAGATTTTCACAAAAAATACAGAGCAAACGAAACAGTTATAAGTACAATATCAATACAGTATAAATACAATACTACTAACCACTTTTTACATGCAATAAAAATATTATAAGTAAAATGTGAAGAATTGAAGACAAGGTAGTGGAGGTAGAAGAATGGGGGGGGGGGGGGGGTTGGTGAACAGGTGAGATTATTTTTGTCTGAAGCCAAAAATAATCACACATACATGGAAGCTATTCACACAAAACAATTCATCACCATCTAAAAAGAGAACAAATCTTTACCTCTGTGATGGTTACGTAGTTATATTGGTTTAGTGAGTCACCCTAGATGGTCCTTAATTCCCGGAACATAAACCAGTCGACCTATTTTTACCTCATTTCTGTTTTTAATGCATTACAAGTTAGTGTCTTAGTGAAAATAAAAATGAAAGTATTTTCAGAAATGATTCGTATAGTATAAATAAAATGCAGCGCTCAATGTTTATTTTACTTCTAAGAAGTAATGTGGATACTACTACTAGAAGAAAGAAAACAGCTTTTTAATAAATTCGAACCCCTTCTGGACTTTAGGAGATCCGTACAGCTCCCTTGTATAAAGCTATGAGATCGTTATATCGCATTGTACACGTGTGCGTCAGACTTCTTTTATGAAAAACATGAATTAGGCTATGAGTTTAAATTAAACTTCCATTAACTCTTTTGTGAGTTTTTTTATGAATAAAATTACTCTTAAAGGAGCATTAAAGCGTTTGGAATACAAATCTGTATTCCGAACACTTTAGTGCCCATGTCCCTTGTTATAAGGCCTCCCCTCGACTGTGTGTCCTTTAAAAATAATAAAGTTTTATACTTCTCTTTTTCCAGCTTCGGTGCTGCTTACCTCCCGCCTCCCATGATCTCATGGAGAAGGCATGACATTCTCCAGTGTGGTCCAATTCATTGTTTTTCACAGAGGAGCATTGGGGACTTGATGCACATGCAAAGCAAGTGCCACACGCACATCTAGATTTCCCCATAGGAACGCATTGACTTAATGCTTTCCTATGGAGGCTTCCTCGTCATGTGGCTGAGTTTCTCTCAGTCGTTTCAGTGGGAGCACCTCCACTGGCTGCCAGTACAACAACCACTGGAGGTGTGTTTAACCCTCCAAGGTAAACATTGTCATGTCTGAAAAATGGCAACGTTTTACCTTGAATGGATAAATTGACAGGGCCACAGCAAATTAGTCTGCTTTATCTTACAATAGAAAGCGAAGAGGCATGTGACATAGCTCATACTTTGCGATTGTGATTATATGACACGCAATGCATTCTCATTGAGAACAAGGGAGGAAATATGATTGGATAAGAGTTCTCTGTCACTTCCTGGTCTCTGAAGACATAACTTTACAAGAAGCAGATGCTCCAAACGAGAGACATACTTAGACTGGTAATGTTTTTATTCATTTATTTTTGAAACTTTTTTTTTTTTTTAGCAATTTCTAGTGCATTATCACGATAACCCCTTACAAAAGAGTAGATACATTCTGCCCTACAGAATCTCCCATATGTATACACAACAAAGACATTAGGGAGCACTACCGGATCAGTCAGTACGAGGTTGGTGGAAATATATATATATAGAAATAAAGTCAATTCATTTAATACATGTTAAAGGACGCAGATCTGTTTTTGATTATTTAATTTGTTATTTTTAATGATGGTTTTCCTTCTATAATGGATAGATTGATCTTAATCCCAGACAGGACATTTTTGCTGTCCACATTGCAAAAAAATAAATAAAAATAACTTAGGCAACATCTTAATTACATTTATTCTGTGACTCAATCAATCCTTTATTTAGAATCTTAATCAAATGTAAGAAGAGTAGATTATACTGTATTTCTGAACATGCAATTGATCTTGGCTTTAGCCACCCACATAACAACAATCTAATGTAATAATGCTTAGATAGCTATTAGGACAACACAAGTGGCATTAGCCATTCTACAGAAGGCAAGTCGGCTTGTATTTTCTTTGCACTGGATCATTTCCTATGAGGATATTTATTAAACTCTGAGTTTGTCGCAGCAAAAATCTAAAAATAAAATAAAAATAAAATAATTCAGAGCAATTTGGAGGCTCAAATCTGTGAAGATGCAATCCATAAACACAAGAAACAATCATGCAGCTAAATTTAAAAAATATCAGTTTGCTAATTTATGCAAAGCTTTGTTTAGATTTCTCCCAGGTCTTATTTATTATCACTCAATTAAGGAATACCAATAAAATGTGTTTGCCAGGATCTCCTCGCTGGAATTTCATGCTGTTCTAGATTGTTCAAGTCATTGATCCACAGGTTAATCAACATTTTTTAGATCTTTTAGTGATTCCATCAGGTCCCTCGACCACCGATGTCAGACGCACACATTTACTCAATGCTGCTTTGCTTGCACTTTTGTGAAGTGGGATTATGTCAAGTTATATGGAGCTAATTATAGGAACAGTCAGATAATTCTGTTAATGGTGTAATAAGTAAACCCCTAAACTCCTTGAATTGTTTGAATGTAGACCATATGGCCCAATCGATCTACCGTATATACTCGAGTATAAGCCGAGTTTTTCAGCCCATTTTTTGGGCTGAAAAACCCCAACTCGGCTTATACTCGAGTCAGAGTCTGTATTATGGCAATTTGCATTGCCATAATACAGACTGGGGGGAGAGGGGGGCTGGCAGAGCGTTACTTACCCGTCCTGCAGCTCCTGTCAGCTCTCTCCTCCTCTGCGCCGTCCGTTCAGCACCTCGGTCAGCTCCCAGTGTAAGTCTCGCGAGAGCCGCGGCTCTCGCGAGACTTACACTGTGAGCTGACAGAAGGAGCTGCACGGACGGCGCAGAGGAGGAGAGAGCTGACAGGAGCTGCAGGACGGGTAAGTAACGCTCTGCCAGCCCCCCTCTCCCCCCACTGAACTGCCACTGGACCACCAGGGAAGGAGAGCCCCCCTCCCTGCCATATATCAAGCAGGGAGGGGGGACGAAAAAAAAGAAATAAAATAATAAAAAAAATAATAATAATAAAAAAAAAGGGGTATAAGGACCACTATGGGAGGGGGGGGGGGGGGTATAAGGACCACTATGGGAGGGGGGGGTATAAGGACCACTATGGGAGGGAGGGGGTGGGTTAAGGACCACTATGGGAGGGAGGGGGGTATAAGGACCGCTATGGGAGGGAGGGGGGGTATAAGGACCACTATGGGAGGGAGGGGGGGGGGGGGGGTAAGGACCACTATGGGAGGGAGGGGGGGGATAAGGACCACTATGGGAGGGAGGGGGGGTATAAGGACCACTATGGGGTGGAGGGGGGTATAAGGACCACTATGCGAGGGAGGGGGGTATAAGGACCACTATGGGAGGGAGGGGGGTATAAGGACCACTATTGGAGGGAGGGGGGTATAAGGACCACTATGGGAGGGAGGGGGGTATAAGGACCACTATTGGAGGGAGGGGGGTATAAGGACCACTATGGGAGGGAGGGGGGGTATAAGGACCACCATGGGAGGGAGGGGGGGTATAAGGACCACTATGGGGTGGAGGGGGGTATAAGGACCACTATGCGAGGGAGGGGGGTATAAGGACCACTATGGGAGGGAGGGGGGTATAAGGACCACTATGGGAGGGAGGGGGGTATAAGGACCACTATGGGAGGGAGGGGGGTATAAGGACCACTATGGGAGGGAGGGGGGTATAAGGACCACTATTGGAGGGAGGGGGGTATAAGGACCACTATGGGAGGGAGGGGGGGTATAAGGACCACCATGGGAGGGAGGGGGGGTATAAGGACCACCATGGGAGGGAGGGGGGTATAAGGACCATTATGGGAGGGAGGGGGGGGGGGTATATGGACCACTATGGGAGGGATGGGGGGGGATAAGGAACACTATGGGAGGGAGAAGGGGGATAAGGACCACTATGAGAGGGAGGGGGTGGGATAAGGACCACTATGGGAGGGGAGGGGGAAGTAAGGACCACTAGGGGAGGGGAGGGTAAGGACCACTGGGGGAGGGGTGAGTCAGGACCACTGGGGGGGGAGTGAAGGAACACGGGGGTGGGGAGGTAAGGACCACTGAGGGAGGAGGAGGGGAAGTCAGGACATATGGGGGGGGGAGGGGGTGGCAAAAATTTTTTTGCCTACGGCGGCAAATATCCTTGCACCGGCCCTGCACACACTGCATTCACACACTGCATTCATGCACACACACACTGCATTCATGCACACACACACTGCACTCATACACACACGCTGCACTCATACACACACACATACGCACACACTGCATTCATTATACACACACTGTAAATAAATATTCAATTAATAAAAATTTTTTAGGATCTAATTTTATTTAGAAATTTACCAGTAGCTGCTGCATTTCCCACCCTAGTCTTATACTCGAGTCAATAAGTTTTCCCAGTTTTTTGGGATAAAATTAGGGGCCTCGGCTTATATTCGGGTCGGCTTATACTCGAGTATATACGGTATCTATTTCAATTTCGACAGCTCCATTCTTTCATAAAAAATAAAATAGTGTCCATCGTACACTCCTTTGGCTAAATTTGAAAAAAAAAATAGTAGTTGATATACCATTTTTTCTTAACCTTTTTCTATCAGAGTACTATTATTAAAATACTTTTATTTCCAAATATAAAAAAATCTCAGATTTGAATCAACAAGTACCCTTAAATGTACCATTAACACTATATCAAATAGTATTTTACTACCCCTTTGCTCATTAGAGGTACCCCATGTGATGCAAGAACGACAGAATCATAGTCTGCACTTAGAGTCCCTATACACTTCTCTAAATTATCTATTGGTGATTTTGATTTTTTTAAAAATATATTTGTATTCAGTAGACAGAAGACTTTTACATTGGTGCTTTATTTAAAGACCACAATATAGCATGTTGAATTAGGTTCCCCCTCCTTCCCATTTGGTAATTACGTGCCTAACAAGAACATGTTTTCTTGTCTTGCGGCTATATGTATTTTGTGTCCAGCTGCTGAGAAGAATTAGAGAAATAGCCCGAAAGAAAGTTATCATCAAAATTTCACTTCACATTTTTAAAAGTTACCATTTAATTAAACTTAATTATTTTTTTAAAATAATGTATATTGACTTTAATTTTTGTGTGTGAAAATTTCACTTTTTTTCCTTATCTTTTACAACAGTCATGTTGGGTCAGATTTTACTGTTATCTGACCAACTGCTGCAGCAGACAAGTCAGGTTGAGCAACAGTTGGACAGATAACAGTAGAATTTGACCCAACAAGGCTGCTCAGCCAGATTAAAAAAAAATTAAATAAATAAATCAGTATATAAAACATAATTTTAAAACGAAATCATCAAATTTCATTAAAATGTAATACATTTAAAAAAAAAATAATAAGTGAAAAATTTCTGACAGTTGTTTTTGATTAAGTTTGACACTAAGTTTGTCCCCAATCGCCTGTGGGTCAGACCCCTGCTGGGGGTACAGTTATTATTATTATTGCTATTTATATAGCGCCAACTAATTCCACAGAGCTTTACGATATTATAAAAGGGGGGGGGGGGGAGAGGGGGGAATTTACATTACATTAGACAATTACACAGTTACATAGGAACAATAGGTAGATGAGGACCCTGCTAAAACGAGCTTAGAGTCTAGATGAGGTGGGGTACAAATACACAACAGGGCTGCAAGGGTGACAGCCACCAAACAAGGTGGAAAAGTAACATTACTCGAGGAGATAGTGGAGTATGGCTCTTTAGGAGAGCAAGAGACAGACTTGGGTAAGCATAGATAAGTTACTCTGGGAGTCCAGTTAAGGCAGAGGCACACTATGTCAGTGATAGGATTAGAGTGCTCAGCTGAATCTCTCAGCTTATCACTGGCACCCATTGTTGCTTGGGCTAGTGTGGCTAGTTGGGCAAGTGTGGCAGTGACTAAGCACCCCCAATCAAAAACTGTTTAACAGTGAACAGTGGGATGATCTATAGGACTGTGGGCACCACAACCACCTCAGCAAGATGAAGTCCCTCTGGTGCATAAAGTGTCACTTTAAGAAAGCATACTTTGGTCTCATTAAGATTTGGGGGATCTATACTTGGCCTTCCCATAACTGTTAGTACAATGGGTCAGGACTCACATCTGCCCCATTGGACTGCCTAAAAACGAGAAACTTATAGTGAAAATTTATTGAAAATATATGCCGGGTTTACACTGGTTGGTTAACAACAGTACAGCAAAACACACAATAACAACCGATAAAGTTTTTTTTTTTTTTTTGAACGGGATAGTTTGCAAAAGCTGCGGAGAAGGCGACACGTAAGCGGGCGAAAAATGCATTAGTCCTCCTCGGCTTCTGTTCTTGTTATGTTTGATGATTATTATGCTTTTATTCTGAATAAAATGAAGTAGCGGAATATATAGATACACAGAAAGAAATCAACAGGCCTCTGCCCCCGTGCGTGAATAGACATATCCACAGGGCAGGCATTTCATTCTCTGTTAAATAGGTCGCTAAAACAAGCAAGGAGTGAACAGGCTCTTGGTTCATCGAGTCCCTCTTCCTTACTCTCTCTTCTCATCCCTTTCATTACATTCACTAAGTCCCCCCTTTCCCCCGTCTCCCTCCTTCTCAGCTCGTTTGTCTTCTCACTAATGTACCCGGTGAATAGGAAAGTGAAGATATAGAGAGAGGCACTGCTGTGACATGTGGCTCAGACTCCGAACTTGCCCCCTCCCTCCAAGTAATTGATGGGGAAGGTTGCTGTTCACTTGATGATTCCAGGCCTTTTTGCAGGTTTTAACAAGCCTGATGCTTTTAATAGTACTTTGAACACCGTGTCTTTAGCAGTCGCTCTCTCTTTTTTAAAGCAGTTTTAACTCGGCTCTTTTCTGCCGCTAATGTCTGAAATCTGCCCTCTCTTTAATCATTCGCAGGTCAGCCAGCAAACAAGTGAAAAAAAAAATATATATATATATATAAAAAAAAAAAAGAAAAAATCCGCACTCAATTACTGGATACAACGCAATCAGGCAGAGAAGAAAGAGAAAAAGTGGAAGCTAGGAAGCGAATAAAGACAAAGTATAGTTTGCTTCTTCTTTTTTTTCCTTTTTTTTTTTTTTTTTTCTTACAGGCAGTAAAAAATTTACTCCAGAGGTTCAAAGTAAAGAAAAAAAAAATGATAAAACTATGAAATGGTCCAGAGATTTCAAAGATCTTTCCAGGGCTGTTTTTATCCTCCAAACTAGGCTTTTAAGATTAATTTAATTCTTCCTTGTCGGTTAAGGGCACTTCGGAGACATCATCAGTTAGTATATATGATAGGCCATGCTGGGATGCGTATAACTAGAATGTAATAATGCTTATTAAGTTGTTATTTTACAAAATGCAGATATGGTCACTGAAGCAGGATTTATTACTGGAGCCATCGCAATGTGTCGATACAAAAAAAAAAGTAACTGTGTATTATGTTATATTGGGTGTAAGTGATACCTTTACTCTTCATCTATAAAAACATGATTAATAAATTGATATACCAGTAATAATCTTTAAAATGAAATCCTACATTTCTTGTTACATAGACAGTAGCAACAGTCACCTGAATTTTGCAAAATTTATCATAAGGGAGCAGCTATTTTTATTTTGTACGAGATCCGTTAAGAAAGTTTTGCATTAATATTGTTATCTAGAAAATAACTCCCAATATGATTTAAGATCACTTTTTAGAACATTTTAAAAGGAATATTATCGACATAGAAAAAGTGAGTAGTTAACATTCCAGTATCTCAGTGCAAGTGAGTACTCTCTGAACTGTATGTGTGATCTATGTCTAATTTTAAGTTGCGAGGTACAAACTTTGGGATAATGTGTGCAAACTCGATGATCCTGACGGAATATGCCGATCATTCTTTTGATGAGGGCTGCAGGCTTCTTGGTCAATAATTAAGTCGTAAACAAAAACGGTGGAAGTTATCTAAAATTAGTGCTGTTTCTATTTCGACGGTGCTTTGCTGACGTCTCCAGACGTGTGTTAGATAATCGGAATTATAATTTACTCCTGCTGGATTATAATTAAATTATCTGAAATCATTTTTATCAGCGGGGTGGGCTGCATCTGGTTTGACATGTTTTTGATCATGAATTGTGAATAATTCCCATAGTGTTCTAAGTTTCACATCCAGCACAGGAAAATGGTGCTATCCAGCCTTATGTATCACAGTGCAACTTTCAGTTTTGAAACTGGTGTACTTTTTTTGTTATTGTCTTGAGGTCGATATCAATTTTTTTTTCAAGTTTATATACAGACATATTGCCAGCATGCCAGTAAATCCATAGTAGGTTGTAACCAATCTATGGGGAATTGTAAGTCACGATATGATGTATTAACTCTGATTGTTGAAGATATGACATAAAGCTGCACATGGACTTATATTTCATTTAAAACCAAACTTGAAAATGCTTAAAAAGCAAATGGTGTATTTTTAAGACTGTGTGTTAGCTAGTGGTCATTTAGTCAACACTAGACTCCAAGAATCACCCCTTTGCCTGTTACCACGCACTTTGATTAAGTACAATTACTAAACTAGTGACGGAAATATTATTACACGTCTTTTGTGATGCAAAGGTATCCATATAATTCACATGTGTTTCTTGAGGATTTGAGCATGGACGGATGGTAAAGATAGACAGACTATATATATATATAGACCATACTTGCAAAAACAGAATATTCAAGGATATAATTTTTCAATGTAGGGTAATAGCTTCTTGATCCAAGGATAAATCTGACTTGGGTCAAGAAGTAATTTTTTTCCTAGTTTTTTGCAAAATTGGAAGTGCTGCAAACTGGGTTTTTGTTGCCTACTTTTGGATCAACCGCAAAAAAAAACAAATGTGAGGAAGGTTGAACTTGATGGATGCAAGTCTCTGTTCAGCTATGTAACTATGTAACTATATTTATTGAGGATGCACAGGACAAGTTCTGTTGCTATGGTGAAATAAAGTTATGATGTTCAGTGTCCGGGCATTCAGGATAATTGTGTAGAACTTCTGGAGCAGGGGAGAGCTAGCAACTTTAAGCCTGGAGGACACGTACAAATGAATGGGCCTGTTGGAACAAAATTACCCACTGTCGCACTCTAACTGGCCACCTTTTTTATATATATTTTTAGATTTAACTCCTAAATTGCAGAGAAATGATCAGTGAGACTTGGGAGGCATGATACATACACAAAAACGTCTTCATACTAAAGTTGTTTTGGTGACTATAGTGCTATAGCATAGCTGCTCGGGACATAAAGAATGAGGCATTTGTGATCTAGAACAAAGTAAAGTCTATGTTAATGATACATTAACCACATAATGTATCTTCATTTTTAAAGTATTATATATATATATATATATATATATATGTAACATTATATATTTAGTTAAGGGTACCATGACTTTATATTACCACCTATCTGCATTTCAGTATACACTAAATGTACATACCTTCATCAGTAGCTTGCAAGAGTCATATTTACTTGGAGCCTTGATAGAGAGTTACACATATTTCTAGCCAAATGTATATATTGGTTTTAAATGGCTGATACTTATTACTAAACACGTTTAAGGACTGCATCAAACCAATTATGGACCTGAAGTCAATGAGATCATAGCACACTTTGAGGTGCCACAGGACACTCTAGATTAAAATCACACGTCTGGAACACACCAATGCCATAGAAAAGAATAACACACTTAGAAAATGACACAGGAGCTTTGTGGGTATGTCAACTCGATGTCATACAACATTATACAACAGGAAGACATGAGATCAGGCAATGTGGAGTGAAATATATGATGGTAAGATCACAACGACTAGAGCAAATTGTAAAAGTAATGTTACAGAGGTTGCCTAATGTAGAAATGGACAGTTCCTGTGGTACCACCTTCCACTTTGATATCAAGTTCTGGTTTTGACCAAGTCTATCTGAATTTAGTCTAAGCCCATTTGCATGTGAAGACATGGACCAGGCCATTAGACTGGTGTGGACTCTGGTGCAGAAGGCATAGATAGTTTATCAGCAGCAGAATTGGAGCACACTTCCAGAAGTACAATGTGAAGAGATAGGCACATATTTGAACTTCACACAGCTAGCTTTAGAACATACTGCCTCACGCTGCCAAACACATGTATTAATTACTGCTTTCCACAGAATTTATCTGAGACCCGAACTTGCCGTAAAATTACCAGATGAAACAATTATGATTTTTCTGACGATTAAACTTCATTTTCAATCTCCACTTCTTGAATGTCAAAATACATTTTGTTACCGGGTTTGTTTGTTTTAATCAAATTGCTCAGTAAATAGGTAATTTGTATTGGTAAAAAATATAATTAAATAAATTAAGTTGACTACCTTTTAAAATTATAATTTTTATCCATTCATCTGATTGTGAAAATTCCACCCAACTTGCATATTTCATATTTATGCCCTTAATTAGGAATACATCCGTCTGAAGCAGATCACACTTTAGATCCCTTTGCATAGTGATTATGGAAAAATTACAACATAATAATTGTAATAACCACCAGGTTAGAGGTTGTTTGAAGAACTGCATCCATTTTACTCTAACAGAAACATCTTCAAGGCTGCAATTTCCCAGATCCATTCATTTCATGAACTTCTTGTCTTTTGCAGACAGGAACGCAAGAGCCTTTAGATCCTAACACACATCTGGTCAGTGTACAGACGGCCTGAGGTGTGATGATAATGCAGGGAACACAGTTCAAGTCCTAACCTCTGCCAGGGTCAACATTTTTTTGTTGACATTGTAGCCAGAACCAGTAGGTGAATGGCAAACTCAAACTCAAAGGTTCTACTATTCAAAGGTCAAGATTTTTAGTCATTAGAGAGAAGGCTTGGCATGTGGACTCTGATAAAAGATGCCACATACAGGTCACGAACTCTAACCTTCCTATACCGTCTGTCGTCCGCTCAGAGATGCACATCTTCCATATTGTAGTGCCTGAGACGTTATATTGAAATGCTTTTTACTGAATTGAATATTGTAAATGATGTCAAATAACACAGTCCAACAAAGTGACATGTCTTTTCCCGAATGTTTTAGTATGACAGAATGCCATTAATGCCTGGTCTGGATCTGTCTAGATAAATTCTTTAGCTTGATGGACCTTTTAGAATATGTGTAAGTCAGGGACATTTTGTGGCATAGTTTCACAAACTTTAAGGATGACGTAATTATTCTGTTACTAGAGGAAGGGTTTAGAGATACTGATATAAAGCAAAGCAAGGATCTATTCATATAATCTCCAGGAAATATTAATTGTTGTCATGCATGAAGTATTAAATATACAGAATAAGTTGGCGTAATTATTATTATTATTACTACTATTATTTACACCAATAAATACGTGCAATAGTTCGACTAACAGATATGTATTTTCAACAAGACGAGCTGGACGCACAGAAACATAAAGTGTTGAGGGCCCTCCTCCATTGAGCTTACATTCTAATGACGGTGGGGTAAAGTATATAACTTATTGATACAACGCTGAGAAAAATCCTCTGTCCCCGTCTTATTTTCTACATAGTTGCCTGTTGTTCATCCTGATCTTCAAGGCACGATCGAATACTGGTTAAAAAGCAATACAATATATTGATTCAATTTATTTATCCTTCGATGTAGATAAAATGAGTAGCATTAAATAATGGAAATAGTAACATCCCCTGGACGTCCTTGGAAACCAGAGAATATCTGAATGTACTTTCCTGGCTAAATACTTTGTTATTATTTATTAACAGAAAGCTATATGACAGTCAGTGCCCAGGAGTATACAAGTAACTGTTTTTGATTATTGGCCAGTGTCTCGCAGCACAATAGAAGAACTATGTTTTATTTCATGAAGCACCAAGTTAGCACCCTTTGTATTTTCTCAAGCCTCAACTGCTTGTTTCGGATGGTTCCAGCATCTCATTTACTTTACATTTAATCTTTAGCTTAGCATTCCAAAACCTTCAATTTCTTGTCACAGCTTCCTTGTAGGGACACTATAGTCACCAAAACAACTTTAGCTTAATTAGGCAGTTCTGGTGTATAGATCAAGCACCTGCAGTGTCACACTTCAATTCTCTATCATTTAGCAATTAAATCACTGTGTTTATGCAAGTCACGGGGGACGTACCCCTAACTTACAGGAATGGCGAATCTTACAAACAGAGGTACTAGATAGACGTATAACTGGGCCTTAGAGTGACCGGACTTAACGTTAATACAGATAAAGTCAGGAATAGCCAAGGTCAGAGTTATAGAAGTATGGATAAACGGAATAACAAGCCGGGTCAGGATACCAGCAGTACTCAGAGTCAGAAACCAGCTGAGTTAGGATACCAGATATACACAAAGTCAAATACAAGCCGACGTCAATATCAGGATATAACAAGAGAGACTTACTATAAGCACTAATTTAAAGTTAAAAAGAATATCCTTTTTTTTTTTTAAAAGTAAATATCTTTTTCTTTAAGATTTTTAAATATAAAATTATGAAAAAGCTGGGGACTCGCAGGTCCTGATCAAGCAGAACCAAGTTTATACTTTGACGAGAAATGAAAAAGGAGACACGCAGGTCTCTCATCCACAGGACATGGTTCCGAAAGATGCTTAACACATCATCACACATTAATAGAGACACGCATCATAGCTAGCATGTGGGGGACCAGCGTTTAAGGTAGCTGAAATCGAACCATGCAATGAAAGTGATGAAAGCAATTGGCAGACTTCTCTTTTAATCTAGATTTCCAGTAAGAATAGCCATACTTGTACCATTGGCGACCTCTTGTATTCTCCCTCTCTCTCATGCTGAGAATCTAAGAGGTTATTTTTTTGTTACCATTTACCGTAATTATAAGTTATTTATTATGTAGTATGAATATACTTTTGCAACTCCACTCATTACCTATATGCAACATTATGTAGTGGTTATGGTGTCAGGAGTGCCCTGGCAAGGCCAATGTAAGTAGTTAAACTGTTTGACTTCTAATTGGGGTCTGCCGGGCACCGCTCCCCATCTCCACTACTGCATTCAGAGAGCTGGAAGCTCTCAGTCTGAGCTAAGGCAGGTGGTGCAGGGCTTAGCTCAGGAGAGCTAATGGAAGCTCCTAAAGAGGGGCTTCTGGCTCTCCTGGCGGCAAAAAGGAGGCAGATTTTCTGCTTAAAAAGGCATGGCACCACACTGTAGTGGTTATTGAGCATAAAGTGTTCCTTTAGTACAGCCTGTTCTAGTTTTTTTCACGTGCTTCCTGCAATGACCCTTGGCATAGTCTTTTATTTCTGGTAACTTGTTGTTTTTTTTTTTTGTTGGTTTCTGTTTTTGGTTATTTTTTTGCTTCATTTTCTAGTTGTCCATCAGTGTAAAAATCCCACCCCATTTTTCCTAGTCCACCTCTTATGGTCCACCTGTCTCACGTACATTGACTTTAAACCTGCATGGATTTGGTATAATTGGTTTTCCTGACTAGATTCAAAAATAAGTTTTGAGGTTTCCCAGCAGATTCATTTTTATTTTTTTTAAATGGGCAGATTTTGACTGGCCATAATAATTCTCATCTGCCGCTCCGTCAAATACACTGTTTCCATATGCGTTAATATTACTGTAATCACAAGCACTTATTACACTCTCCCTTTCTTTTTACAAGCTTGAGAACATCTTTTTTTATACAAACGTGGAGCTTAGCATCTGTCTAGGGCACTTTTCTAGTAATTGACTTTAAACATAACTTCTGTTTGTGGCAGTTTTAAAACACATCATTAAATCCAAGATGGCTGAATTACTGTCTGTCTCTCTGCCAAGAGAATCATATGTTGGGAATAGTTACTCGTTCTCCAGGATATATATTTACTATCATTATTAGCAGTTCTTTATCTCCCTGCCCTACTGTGCTAAACACAGACATCAGATACAGTAACTGTATATCTGTATACCCACAGCCCAGGAGGGTTATATATATATACAGCTATCTCCAGCTGTCAGAATGGAACCAGATGTTAGAGTAAGAAAGGCTAGGTTTTATGAAACAGTATCGACAGAAGAACATATGTAACTCAGCCAGATCATTGAAATTACATTTATTCTAACAACAGTCAACTGTGGCAAATATATTTCCAAATTGCAAGATTTTGTCCACAACCAATAATGGCGTACCGGTGGTCTAAACTATAATTTGCCATTTAGGCAATAAACCTTACTTTCTTTTTTTAATTTGTTACGAATAATATTTCTATATATTAATATGTTTATTTTTTTAAATCTATTTGCTGTAAAAGGATATGGGACAATGGCCGCAATTTAATATCGTTGGATACGTTTTCCAAATGATTTAATATTTTTGGATACACTTTTGAACCGTTTTTTCCAACCTATTAAAATATATATAGAAAAAAATGTATATAAAAAATATCAATATATCATAAAATATATAAATTATTATTATTACTATAATGTTATACTGCAAGCATATTCCACAGTAATTTACCATATTATAATGGGGGAGATTTAACAAAAGATTAGACAGTTACAACATGTAACAAGAACAATAGGTTGACAAGGGCCCTGCTCAAAAAAAGCTTATTACAAAATTTTAATTATTATTAAATAATTTAAGTTTATCCACAAATATTAAATTATTCGGAAAGCTTATTCAAATAAATATATGCAAGATTGTATTTCAAAGATGGGTTGCAATGGCAAATGCATAGATCAATGTTTCTGTGATTAGTGTGTGTTTATTGAGTGTAGTTTGTATGACATTGTGTGTAGTGGCTAAGTTTTGTGTGTGGAGGAGGCTAAGAGCTGTATGGGAGGGCTGAGTGTGTCTGTGTAAACTGGTTGAGTGTTGTGTGTGTGGTGGATATATTGTGTGTGTAGAGGAGACTTAGTGTTGTTTGTATGTGCTGCCCCCCTCCTCTTACTTACCTTCCCTGTTGATCCAGTGGAGGGTGATCAGGATCCCCGGTGTTCCAATGGAGGGTGATCAAGATCCTTGCTGGTACAGTGGAGGGTGATCAGGATCCCTTGTGGTCCAATGGAGGGTGATCAGAATCCCTTGTGGTCCAGTGGAGGGTGATCGGGATCCCTGGTGGACCAATGGAGGGTGATCAAGATCCCTGGTGGCTCAGTGGAGGGTGATCAGGATCCCTGGTGGTCCAGTGGAGTGTGATCAAGATCCCTGGTGGTCCAGTGGAGGGTGATCAAGATCCCTGGTGGCCCAATGGAGGTTTATCAAGATCCCTTGTGGGCTCACCCTCCATGAGCTGGATCCCTGGTGGGGAAATTCCATCATCTGAGTCATTGAAAAGTGCTGGGTGGATCATGAGGGCGCTCTTTAAGTGGTCTGTACATTATATTGGTAGAGACCATGAACCTCTCTCTCTTGACAAAGCTATTTTGATCTCCCTGTGCACACACAGAGGGCCCGCTCAGAGCCAAAGCTGCAGGCCTAGATAGGGGCCCACGTACCCTGTCTGAGTCTAGGCCTCAGGTGGTTGCCTTGGTTGCTCATGTCAAGAATGGAGATACCCTGGCATGCAAACCCAAAGGAAATAGTAAAGGAACATGTACTGGTCCTTAGAGTGGCCAGGCTAGTGCCTGAGAGAGACAAAGGAAATTGTCTGTAAGCAGACAGAGAATAAGTGAAAGATAGGCTGAGGTCTAGGATAATAGAATCGATAGTCAGACCAAGTATAGGATAGCAGTAAGTAAGTATAGTCAAACATGCCGAGGTTAGTAAATCCAGTACACAATATAAACATACACACAGGTAACAAGAACCACGACAGGACAAGGAAACAACAGGAAGTATATATACCCTATAGTGGGTTGTGATTGGTTACAGAGGACCATGTTGTCACAAGTGTCGATACATCATCAAAAAGCACCACATAGACTGACATTATAAAAGGAGATCAAAGGAAGTATTCCAAGTAATATATGATGTCATAATGAGGCACCAGGAAGCTAGGGATTAATGGATGTGCATCAGAACACAGAAGAGACTTTATTTCTGTGATTGCACAGTACCGCAAGGGACGGGTATCGTGATAACGAATGGGTAATCTGATCTCAATATCTCTTACTTCTGTCAGTACCTGATTGCACGGAGCCCAGGAACAAAATGCACAAATTAGCATAATGAATGCAGATACCTTTGAGATAAGACATTTGCGCAGATTACAGTGTGACTAAAATACAATTTCCATTTATTTTAATAAAGGGATGGATTCACAAAACATGTAATTGTTTTAGTTTTTACTATCTTAATCACACTGAGATGTTTCCAAAACCATACAGTGTTTACGAGCGGATGGAGTGCTGTTTCTAAACGCAATATGCGAAAAATGGACTTGATACTTTTGCACATAGCTGGATGATAATATGTTGATGTTCTGTAATATTATGCAGCACAGAGTGTTCATTAACACTCTGTACATTTTATGTTATGTTCATTTTTTATTATTTTTCCATTCTGCAAGAGAGAGCTCAGCTTGTACATCCTAAGGGTGACCTAATGGCATGAATATCTTACTATGTCACTTAGTATTATTGTTTATATCATACAATCCCTGAAACAAAAAGAAAAGATTTAAACCACATTCACTGGGAAAAATACTAAAGACTCCCTTATACATGCCCAAAACAGTGGCAAGATTGATTGCCATTCCCACTCCGGGATGTGGAGAAATGTAGTGTCAGAAAGAGAAAGAGAACCTGTCTACCTACCTTGCATGAAATGTAAAGCTTACCTGATTGCTGACAGCCAACCCACCAGCCTTGTATAGAAGGAATATCCCAATATCCACTCAATGACGTTTCTGCTCATGGCCAACTGGCCATTGACATTGGTTCTATTTGGTGTCCTAGAAAACAAAATACAGAAGGGGTAGAGGGGTAGCTAAATGGGTAGACCTATATAGATCTAAAAGAAACCTCCTTTCTTGCAGAAGTCGGATGCTGAGTTATTGGTTGAGAATGTCAGCTGGGCACTCTAGCCAATGAATGGCATTCTGTGCAAAGAAATATGTTCAGAATTGACATTAGCCAGCAAGGAACTCTTGTTGACATCCCAATGACATCGCTGGAGGTGGAGTTGCATTTCTGACAATATAGGGGTTAAACTCTGGATGTGCAGTGTTTTGAAGTGAAATGCTGCACAAACAGACTCCGGGCACTATCACTAAAGTGGTCATGGTGCTTGTAGTAACCCTTTAAGTTCTATCCACAGTCATAGGCGTGCGCACAGGGTGTGCCGGGTGTGCCTGGGCACACCCTAATCCCCGTGGCACGCCTATGTATTGAGTCCTGCAGGAACAGCGTTCCTGCACTTTTATTTGAGCAGGAACGCTGTTCCTGCAGGCACTCAGCTCCCCCTTCCTCACCCTATGTTCCCCCTTTCATTGGGGTCGGTCAAGCGCCGGTCTCCACTCAGCCGCGGCGAGGGAGCTGTGTGCTCTCTGCTTCCTCTCGCCGCGCGCTGTTTGCTGATGCTGGGAGCCGGAATATGACGTCATATTCCGGCTCCCAGCTACAACAGACAGCCCGCGCGGCGAGAGGGAGCAGAGAGCACACAGCTCTCTCACCGCGGCTGAGTGGAGACCGGCGCTTGACCGACCCACTGGACCCCAGGGACAAGTCCACGCCAGCACTCCAGGTAGGGAGGCTGGGTGGACTTTTTTAATTAAAAAATAATAATTTGTATGTATGTGTCTGTGAGTGATTGTGTCTGTGAATGTATGTGTGTGTGTGTGTCTGTGTGTATGTGTCTGTGAGTGAGTGTGTCTGTGAATGTATGTGTGTGTCTGTGTCTGTGAGTGATTGTGTCTGTGAATGTATGTATGTGTGTGTGTGTCTGTGTGTATGTGTCTGTGAGTGATTGTGTCTGTGAATGTATGTATGTGTGTGTGTGTCTGTGTGTATGTTTCTGTGAGTGATTGTGTCTGTGAATGTATGTATGTGTGTGTGTGTGTCTGTGTGTATATGTCTGTGAGTGAGTGTGTCTGTGAATGTGTGTGTGTCTGTGTGTCTGTGTGTATGTGTCTGTGAGTGAATGTGTGTATGTGTCTGTGTCTGTGAGTGAGTGTGTCTGTGAATGTATGTATGTGTGTCTGTAAGTGTGTCTGTGAATGTAGGTGTGTGTCTGAGAGTGTGTGTGTCTGAATGTGTGTGTGTGTCTGTGAGTGTGTGTGTGTATGGGTGTGTGGGTGTCTGTGAATGTGTGTGTGTGCACGCGTATAAATGTGTGTCTGTGTATGTGTCAGTCTGTGTGTGCATGCATATATATATATATACACACACACACACACACGTGTATATTATTTTTTTTGGGAGGTGGGAAAAGAGTTCCCACACTTTATTCCCCAGGACTTCACCGGAGATCTCCGGATCTCCCCTGTCGGCTCACGCAGAGTCGGCGCTATCTGAGTGCCGGCTCTGCTCTAAGCCTCCATGGGCTGGCGGGGAGATCAAAGATCTACCTCACCAGCCCACAGCAACATGGAGGGAGGCAGTAGAGGACCCGAGGAGCTCTAGACAGCAGCTCCGCCAGGTTCCTCTCACGAGATCTGAGCATTGCCACGGCAACACTCAGATCTCGTGAGAGTTAACTCTAGCCCCGCAGGCTAGAGTTCACTCTCCACTGGACCACCAGGGATGGCACATGGCAGCAAGGATCCCCCCTCCCTATATAAGGTAGGGAGGGGGGATATTTACTAATCTGCCCCCACCTCCACAATCCCTCCAAACATACAGCCTGCACGCTCACACACACAGTACACTAACCGCACCCTCACAAACACACAACACCCTCACACACAGCACACTAACAGCACCCTCACAAATACACGACACCCACACACATCACACAAACGGCACCATCACACGCACACATCACACAAACAGCACCCTCACACACACAGCACCCTCACACAGCACAGTAACAGGACCCTAACAAACACACACACAAACACCCTCACCCACATAGCACACTACCAGCACCCTCAAACCACCCTCACACAGCACACGAGCAGCACACACATACACAGCAGTGTATGTGTGTGTGTGTATATGTGTGTATGTATGTATGTATATATATATATATAAATATATATTACATATATACACATGCGCCGTGTGTTTGTGCTTTAGGGTGCACACCCTAATGCAATAGGCTGCGCACGCCTATGTCCACAGTTTAAATTAAAAAAAAAAGAGGATTTGACTGGTGCACCAGTATAGAAAGAAATTAAGGATTCTTTGCACAGTTGCCATTGTGTTACATTGTTGTAGTTCCCTATCAGCACTAAGAGCAAATAAATTCAAAGGTAAGAAAACACCCTGCACAATATTTCACTTTATCTGCAGAACCTTCAGGAGAAACAACCATTTTGGCTATAGTACCCCTTTCTGAGTAAAAATCGCCACCATTATACTGAGGATGGGATCCTGACACAGAAATGCGTGTCACTCACTAAAACTCTGCAAATAAAATGGAATATCACTTTGCCAGCTGTTTATTTTCCTTTTGAATCAAGCCTGTATAATCATGTGCATTTTATTCATTTTGTTCACATTATGGAAGCATACACTATCATTGCGAAGGGAAACATAGAGAATGTATCACATTATACTACTGATGTCAGTGATAACAGGAGGCAGAGGAGAGGAATGATGGGAATTACCCCAATCCATAGAATGCCTTGCCCAGCCATACAGTCCAATGGTTTTTATCTTTCCCAGCATGCTCTCCTTTCCCTGTCATTATTACACGCCATGCCATACCCTATCTTAGTTAGACTGTCAGTTTTGCCACGTCCAAGCCTGGAGCGCCATATTCTCTGCAGCGTTGCCTGATCACCCATGATGTATTGCAGCTGTTATACGCGCTCTGCACTGTTACATCCCTCCGCATGATTATAAAGCAGTGTTACACCACATTGGACTGCATTATGCCATCCTTATCCCTGGAATGTTTTCACAGAGATCCCCAGTGTAGTCATTGCACCATGTAGGATTTTAAGCACTTCTCATAGTGTCATTTGTCATTGTGTACAGTCCTGTTGAGACACATTGGCCTTCAGTGTTGTGACAGGCTGCTCTGCAGTGATGTATTGCGTTACCACTGCAGGGATTAACAAGTTCATATAGTGTTAATGTTCCCTAAACAGCCATGGAGAGCGGTGTAACAGTGTATCGAGTGCGTGCCCATTGGCTTAGCGCTCTAAGTATGAGCCAAACACTATGACCTGTGCAGACTGTGTTACATAAGGCCCTCCCTGCATCATTGTATCATTAGACTGTTTGTAATTATGATCTCTTACTTACAGAGCCTGTTTTGTCATTGTACCACGCAGGGTTGTTTGACAGTGTACACAGCGGTGCCGTATTACTTTGTCTACAATAGTTGAATAAATGTGTCCTGCGGTGTTTTGACACTGCACCCTGCAGAGCTGTATAGGTACCCTGCCGGCCCGCCGCTGAGTGCAGGGTTTCTAACAGCTGTGCTCTTTATGTTGCAAGTTCTGTTAATATAGAAGCCACAGATTCTGAAGAGTTCCCCAGAGAACATCCAGATGTGTTTTATTCTAATAGGGACATTACACGCTAAATTAAAATGAGACAGTAAAAGCGCAATGGCTCTCAGAACACAGGCTTGCCAGCTTCAAGCTTCATGTGTGACGTCAGATTTCCAATAAACGTGAATTAACTAGATGCAATAACTGTTCATCATTCGTATAATAAATAGTGATGAGCAGGGGGAAAGCGAAAGCCAGACAGCGATGTGTGTGTATTAGAGAGAGACAGGCAGGCAGCTCATGATAGTGTAAGTATTAAAGAGACAGGCAGGGACAGATAGTGCGGGTACGTGTGCGAGAGTGGCAGGCAGCCGCAGACACAGAAAGGAAGAGAGATAGAGAGAATTATGAAACAAAGACCGACAGAACTGAGATAAAACAGACAATGACAGACTGAAAGAAAAATAAATACGTAGAAATCAAGTGTAGAGATAAAAACAATGCAAGGGTTTAATGCAATGCAAGCTATAAAAAAAAAATGAAAACAATAGACGATTTTAATGGGAGACAGTCAGGGTTATGGATTAAAAAGAAAAAGGGGAAGATTTGTACATTTTACGATTTAGGCCAAAATGTTAAGATGGAGAATATATATATATATTTTTTTTTATTATTTGCCAAAAATGTGTAGTTTTACTATCTATTCTCATCAGTTTTGGTGAATAAGAACCGTTGTATACAGACTGTCAAACTGTTAGCTATTTAGGCAACGAAAAAAAAACCCATGCAAGATTGTAATGCCTTACCTAGCCTGCAGGGATGTCAAACTGTCTTCTACTAAGGTGAATCCATCATGTCTCATTGGTGTATGGTATTAAACCAGTTACATTTTACAAGAATTGCCTTTGTACAGTACCCCCTGAAGATCGGTGTCCATATAGCCAAGCCTATCTCGCGTACAGACATTTGATGACATTGGCGGCTCTTTGTCCTCAGTAGAGAAATGGTTAGCCAATATTTAATAGAAACATAGAATGTGACGGCAGACAAGAACCATTCGGCCCATCTAGTCTGCCCAATTTTCTAAATACTTCCATTAGTCCCTGGCCTTATCTTATAGTTAGGATAGCCTTATACCTATCCCACGCATGCTTAAACTCCTTATATACAAAGTAAGAAATTTTACACTTCCTACACAAGGATTGCAATATATTAAATTCAATGCAGTACAAAAACCTATATGAATGGATTTACAGTTTACTGTTGGACAGCACCAGGGGACTCGTAACTAGTGTATATGGTGTTTATGGTGTCCCTACGTTTTTTTTTATCTAATAATCCATCATTTGTTTGAAATTTAAATCCCAAATTGCTAAATTGGAAAAATGACCCAAGTAAGCTGTGTTTCCTGTTCAACGAAAAAAAAAAGGCTTTAAAAGTACAAGTGTATAGTGAATAACTGTGTAACGGTGTTATTCACCAACAAGTGAATTGTGGTGAGTAAAAACAAAACTGTAAAAATGATAATGTTTACAGCTATTTTCGTTTGAATTTTGCGATTCAGCTTTTAGTTGCCAGCAAATTAATTCACTGTTTATTGGGTAAATTCACAGTTCAAATGCGATAAAGCCACTCGGACAGACAAACTGACATTTAACAAAAATGCAGAACAAACGCAAACAATAGAACAGCACTTCCTGATTGTAATGTGTAACGTGTTAAACCGCAAAACGTTGAGAAATTAAATAAAAGTATTAGGAAAATTTGAGTAGAATGTTTTACTGCAGATGGTAAATGTGGAAATGACACTTGCAAGCTAGATATAGAATAAGCAAAGGAAGGATTAATTGAAAGGCAAGAGATAACATGCAAAGAGCATGTAAAGCAGACAGACAGGCCAAGGGGCACTAGAAGACAGCTGGCAGTGGGAACAACACATACAGATAAAGAGATAAAGTTAGAGAACTGGCCCTGTTTAAGGCGAAGGTGAAGGGGTATCAGACACTGAAAGAGGGTCAGTGACTAATATTCACCAGTCCAAAATCTGCTAACCTTTGCCCATAACTTCCTGCAGGTTTAACCTTTACCCTTGGACAAGCTGCTGCCATTTTAGATAATATTTAACCCATATTGCTCTAGATGAGACTGCAACAGTTTGCTAGAGAATAGTACTACAATGGTTAAAATAATCTGCAGTATTTATCAGAATGCAGAGGTGTTACTGCTCATCTAACACCATTACATTTCGAGCTGTTTGGAACTTTAACTGCGATGTTTATTAAATTGAGAATTCAAAGTGAATTCTAAGGGAATTTCAAATGCAAGGTCAATATCGCTAAATTGTAAAAGTGAGCTATCTTTCAACTTAGCTACTCTGGCCTTAAATTTTAAATTCATTTTGAATTCTTACTATTATATTGCTTCACACATAGTAACAAGTTGTATACATGATTGAATGCCATGTTTTTTGTGAAGCAGATTGACTTGAGGAGAACGGCAGATCCAGATTTGACAGTAGTCAGAGTTGGGAGCAGCCTTCAGACACCTGTCTACAAGGGACACAGACCCAGAGTACAAATGTAATTTTTTAAAATCTTTTCAGTAATATTTTAAATTTTTTTTTTTACTACACGTGTTTTTTTTATTTTTTTTTATTTGTGAATTAAGATTGTAAGAGATGCACCTGATTCTCTTGTGCTTTCTTCTATTAATGGAGCAAGCAAGAATGGACTCCTCATATCATGCAATGTTTTCAGGTGACCCACGAGTCCTCTCGCTCATCTGATTGAGCGGTATTGATAGGATTGGGGTTAAAGATCTCCGCAACCTGATTACACAATGAAAAACAGGGCATTTCTGAACACTATTGCGTTGCTCAAAGTATGGGCAACTCTGATTGGCTACTCTGCTAAGCAGTCTATCATTCTGGTATACGTCTAGTCCGAGATGACATGACACAGTCCCTTTACAGGTGAGCACGTTGGCCATGATGCTATTTGGGTCATTGGTGTTCTAACACACAGTGCCTACCCCTCCTTGATTGCGGCCCTGGAAAACTTGTGGAATCTGTGACTTACCTACTGGCACTTGAGTAAATCAGACACTGGAGAACTGTAATGGTGAATCTAAGTGTAAACATTTTAAATTTATGAGATTTAAATATTTGAGAGAGAAGGAAAAGGAGTGGGGAGGCAAAGCAGCAAAATATTACATTTCATTTTTATTACTTATGTAAAGTATATATTTGTGTCTACAATCAGTAACATCAGTCCAAGCGTGAGGTATAAGAATTAATGTACATTTTTTGCTAGAGGTTCTTAATCATAGACCATAGAGAGCTGCTATTTTACAAACCAGGAGGTTTACGGGACAGGTGTTTCTGAATGATGCTTGGAATAGTCTGGATATAATGAACATGATATCCATGATATCCACAATATCCAATGATATAATGCTAGGTATAATGGCACTACAAACATCACTTGTGCACTTACCTGGTAAGGCAGATAAGACTTGGGAGAATGTAAAATGTATTTTGTCAAACCGAGCAGATAAGGTTTGGCTAATTTATTAAAATCACATGTTTTTAAAAAAATCCGCAAGCAGATAGCACATCAGACCATGACATGTCCAATATCGAGCAGATTCAATTACAATATTTTCTTTACTGAACAGTTGGTCATTTTTCGGCCTACTTGGGAGTGAAGTCAATCTGTTTCACTTTAGTTAAAAAAACAGCATGTTGAATTCTGCAGGTCTGACATACAAAGACAATATAAAGAAAATAACTGAGACGAGAGTGGATAGGAGGAACACTAGGCTTAACTCGCCCATGTGGACAACAAACTTTCATATCTATAGCCTACACGGATTCATCCATTAGTTCCATGTTCTACCCATGAGGTGAGGGGGCTGATCACCGTTGGCACTGAGTTTATCCATGGGACAAGTATCTGTGTGTTTATGGTAAACTACTTGTCAGGGCGGTTATTAGTGCCACTATGTTTATTTTGCAGATCACTATATTCTCATGAGCCTCAAAGGCATCCATTGGTTTAGACTGGAGAAATGTCCAAGGTGGAATACAGAGGGATAAGTCAACTGGTGTACGAAGTGTTATAGTGTAATTTAGAAATAAACAAAGATGTTTAAATGTCTATCTGTTCCTGTCCAAATTAGAGAAAATTAAATTGCGTATATACGCTAAAGTAATTCAGACTGACACACGGAGTTCAGGTTAAAATAACTTCGAGGAAATTTATTGGCAAGTGAAGTAAGAGCGGGCTCGCAGGCCCTTTTAAGAGGCATTTTGCGTCATCATTGATTATCAAGATATCAGTAAATAAACATCATTAATTGGATTAATTGTTAAGTGTCTGGGTTAGTGTCCACCTATCAATATAATTAATTGGCTCAAAAACTAAGTGGTTAGCTAAGTGTCCACCCACCGATAGGTGGTATTGTTCTGGACACGGGTGGGGACAGAGGGCTCAAGCGCCATCTTCCCTAGTATGAGGTTTACTCGGTGGAAAGGGGGGGCTTGAGCGTCATTTTACACGGTCAGTGATGTCAGGTCTTGTGGTCAGGTGCAAGGTTCTCTTATGAATAGAACATTTCATTAGTACAGTGTTCTCATGGCCTTCAAATTATACTATGTTGCAAGTTAAAGGAAATTCAGCAATTCCTGGGTTAGTCATGTCTTTATAGAGAATACAGTCTCTGTTCATTGTATTAAATGTGCTGGGAAATTCTGTCATGTAATGTAGTTTTAAAATGGAGAAGTCAGGTAATGAGGACAAAATGGAGGTTCTGTCACCGTGTGAGGTTAAAATGGAGTTAGTACAGTAATTCAATACAAGTTCAATAAAGATTTTTAATAATTCTACATCACGAAGTAGTTCCTTTAGTAAATCTATCTTTTTGGTCCATGACTGGGCAAACCTCCATTACATTACAATTTTTGAGGGATATATAAGCAAAATAAAAAAAACAGCTGCATGGTTGACTGCAATTAAATAGAAAGTAGCTAATTTTAATTAGACCATTGTTGCGGTTGCCGGCTCGCCGCGTGGCAAAGCTGTGCCCGACCGGCACAGTCTGGCCGACGGCACAAGCTTACCTGCTCACCGGCGAGCCTACAGCCACTTCTCCGTATCCTCCGACCGTCGCGCCCGGATCCAAAATGGCGCTGACCGCGTGGTCGCGCCTAAACTCAGCTCCGGCCCCGAAGTTTATACGGACGTGCGCGTGACGTCGACGCGCATGCACGTTCTGGTGTCAGAGGTCGCTCTCTGACCAATCAGACCTTTTAGAGGGATATTTAAATCCCTAGCTCACTCCAGTACCTTGCCCTGTCGTGGTTTTCTGTTCCTGGTTTCCTGAGAGTGCTTTATATTTGTGAATCTG
Organism: Pelobates fuscus; assembly: GCF_036172605.1. Taxonomy (NCBI): domain Eukaryota; kingdom Metazoa; phylum Chordata; class Amphibia; order Anura; family Pelobatidae; genus Pelobates; species Pelobates fuscus. The sequence goes on from NC_086326.1 coordinate 44,256,062, forward strand.
ATTTCCTGGTATCCTGATCTTGGCTTTTCCCTGGTTATTCTGAATTCTGGTTTCCCTGACTTGGCTTGTGTAAACGGTATTGTGTATTTTCTGGCTTCCTTGACCTCGGCTTTCCCTTTGACCATTCTCTGTCTCTAGCGTATTAGTCCGGCCACTCTAAGGTCCGGTTTACGCTCTGTCCTTTTATTTTCCTTTTCTTGTCTATGTATATGTTTACATAGTTTATACGTGCTGGACCACACTAGTAGTCGTGACAACCAGAAAGTGTGTTTTATTTTTACAACCTTTTAACAGTTTTGTTTGCAAGCATCTGACATTAAATGACATATGTAGTCCTTATTTGCCGGGAGCAGAAAGTTATGTTTGGCCAAATGTTAGGCCAAAACAGACGAACTATTATGGCCTAAGTGTGTAATTCTGTCAATTCTCCACAGTTTAGTGCATAACCAAAGAAAACCTCTGGCACAATATGCGCTTTAAAATCTAATCAGCTGCGTACTCTGCCCTCCTTATGGTTTTTTGGATGAATTTAGGATTGCAACTCTGTTAGAATGGAAAGTTGGTTTTGCGAAAAGCAATCAAGCTTCATTTTACGAAGAATATCTCCACTAATGTTTAAGTGGCACTCGTATATTAACATTCTAATGTAAATCTATATTGTCAGAACTAACGCTTTTATAGCTCTCATTGTAAAATCACGGTCACAACAGATGGTTTGCCACTATTAGCATGATATAAAGTCAATTTCTTTTTGCGATTGGGTTAAAAAATGGTAATATGATATTTTGCGAATATTAATAACTTTAAATACATGATCTCACAGAAGATGATTGAAGATGAAATCGAAAAACACCGAAAATTCAAGTTCTTAATACAAATCAGACTGCGTTTTGACGTTACATAAAATATCACCCCAGGATTGCTTGTCCCATCATCAGGGCATTGTGCCCCAGGTTATAATTTGAGAAATTAGTCAGTGTGAAGAATAAAAGCCAGTTTAACACGAGTGCTCCTTTTTTACGAAGAACAAAAACATTTTTAATATTACACACAGATTAATGTGACTCCGTTAATTTAATGAAATTATCAACAGAGTTAATCACTTAGATTCTGTAGATAAAATGCAGTGATTTCAATTGTTCAAAGAACTTCTTCTGCGATCGCAGGAACCTTTTAAAATGTTAATTGCTCTCGGCCCCTCACTTACTTCCCTTTCATCCCCAACACTGGTCTAAATGATTCCTTCCTTCTGCTTTTCTGCTCCATTAGTTAGCTTTCTTTTCAGCTTATTTAATTTAATTTTATTAAACATTTCGACTGATCTATTTATTAGAATTTAACGTTCATTTCTTTTTTCTTTGATCTCTCTTGGTGAGTCTCTCTCCCCCCCCCCCCCCTCTCACCCCCCACTCCAATTCTCATCTTCTCGCTGTTTGTTTGGTTTAACAATGCATTTATTACCAGGTTTTCAGTTGTTCAGTAACTCGGTCACCCCCTTTTCAAAGGGAAAGATTTTAATGGCATTTCATATTTTTGTAGCTCAGTGAAGATTAAAGTATATTACAATGTATTCGTGTCTCTATTTGCTACGTTTTAAAAGTGGTCATTTTTTTTTTTCTGGAAAAAAAATATCTTGCTTAGTGTCTTTCATCTCCTGAAGGCGATAAATTGGCCAAGCCTTTCAGAGGGTGGTTGAGTAAATTGAGATGTGTATTACAGCTCGGAACGTTGCTTAGCCCATTATCAAGGGGATAAAGCTCTACCGACTACATCAAAAGCACAAATATATCTCCCAAGTGGGGAAAAGTGGCACTGAGTCACAGATTCTGTGTTGTTAATTGTTGGTGATTATTTTAATAGCCTTAGGTGGGACATAATACCAGCTTTTTCTCATCTGATAAAAGTGAATTCTGATATAATACCTACTAGATAAGATGATCCCCAGCCCGCCTGACCATAAACATACCTTTTAACATTCTCTAGTACCTGTAGATGTTGTTTTTCTGTTCCGCCCAAATTTTAAATAAGCTTTGATGGTTGCTGTCAACTCAATGGCAAATTTATAGACTTGCTTGGGTTCTCCAGTACACTTAGAAACCCACAAATCAATTGGGCTAAGCAATTAAAAGCATATTCATTTCATATGTTTCTTTATATTTAGGTTAGATGTTCAGTTGTTTGTCATGCTTTGTGGTGAAACCTCTGTTGATCAAATTCTGAAGTGGTTTTATCTGGAGGACTCATAGATAGAATGTTCCCATCCCACGTTCGTAATCTGCAGGAGACAGTGAAATGAAAACAGTAGTGCATCATACCAACTAATTTGTTCTTCATGAGCTCTGTTTACTGGGAGTACAAATATAGCAGTGTTTCCACTAAAGGTCAATTGAAATACAAAAAGTCAAGGAAATTTAGAAGCTACAAGTTCCAAAAAAACGCATTACAACCCAGAGATCCACTATCCTCAATCTGTTGACCATTTCTATAGATAATGATGAATTCAGGGGGAGCATTTATGGTGGTAGGGGCAGAATGATCCCGACTAAATGCATGTTTTGTATATATGAATCTGTGTATCTATTTATGTATGGTGGTATATGTCTGTGTATCAGTCTGTATATGGGTATATATTTGTCACTATATACTTGTATGTATATGTATTAATGCCAATTTATGTGTCTATTTTCTAAAGCTAAAATCTGCTAGAAAGTACAGTGGTGCCCCTCCAGAATTCGGGCTCTGTATCCACACCTGATAGGAAATTATTTGTCACTATAATCGACCAAGAATTACTGACCTGCAGCAAAAATAGCTAAGTGATACCTAGAAAAAATGGTAAATGTACTTTATAAATTAACAAGATTGATGTTAGAACCAGTCATTTAATAATTGTCCACTTGTATAATCCCATGAAAATTTAGGATTTGGTTGATTCTAGCATTATATTACAGTTACCAGTTTTAATGCACTGAATAAATCGAAACATTTAGCATGTTTTCTAACTGTTACCAGTTACACAGCAAACTTGTCAATTAATGTTGTATTAAGGTAGAAAGCAGCTTTGACACCCAGATATTTGTTCTACATCTCCCATGATGCCATGTCTGCCATGATGAAGCCTTTTAATGTGCGTATTCCAGTATTCTAAAATACATGACTACAATCAGGAATTGATTGTTGCTTTACAGGGAAGCTGTAAATGAAATGCAGTTATCACAGTTTAAAGGAACCAAACTCTGTTTGTGGCACATTTACCAGCAAATTATTGTGTAAACCAACACCTAAATGCTATTAATTTCACGTATCACTTTAAAAACGATATAATCACTATAACTGCATTCCTAGGTGTCTCCTAGAAAGAAACAAAACGGGATAAGTTCATATACATTAAAATTATTAAGTGGCCTATACTATTTCTATTTTTTCTTGGCAGACAGTTATTGAGCGCGAGGTTACGATATAAAATATCAGTATCAACAGCTTCAGATTTTCATGGGTTTTGGTCATTTTGAAAGGTTCCATTTCGCTACATAATGCAGGTATTTTTAACCCTTTCCTGGAGTCGGACATCGTCCTAAGGATTCACACTTGGAGAAATTGTGCAGCTTAGTCCTCAGAATATAAGGGGGGAAATAAAAAATATAAAAAAATGCAGCATTTGCTCCAAAATCTCAGAGGCATAAAAACTCCAATTCTGAAAGTTATAGGTCTCCACAGGAGCGACAATGGAACTAAAGCTTTTTAAGTAAGAAAACTCCATTTTGGCCGGAGGGTTCTGTCACTGCTACCTAATGAATGGGGTTCTTTCCATACAAATGCGCTGTTTGCTTCTCTGCGTCAGCTCCCAGGAAATGGAACCTTTTTATGATTTATGAGCCAGGCTGAGAAAAGGAGGGGGGGGCGGTTATAGTTTTTTTTAAACCTCTGTATCGGTTGCATGTCAAGAAGAAAAATATAGACAACATAGAACTATGGTAGGAACACAAATGCCGTGCAGGAAGAGGAAGCTTTTCATTGCGGGAAGGTTTCGTCTAAAAAAATGTTTTTCTTGTTTTTCAGTAAAGAGAAACATAAAGTTTAAAATGAAGAAGGAACACAAAACAGAATGAAAAAGAGAATGGAGGATAATTAAAAGAACGATACAGAACTCATAGCTGGTTGAATGTACACGCTATGTTTTTGTCTTAGACTTAATTATTAATGTACATAACAGAGTTATTTTACTAAAGAGGACATTCCAAGTGAAGTTCAAATTTGAGGCCAGAGTCACTGAAGTAAAAGCACAGAAGACTTAGAGAATCCTTCCATTCGGCTATTTTGACCTCAAATTTAAATTTAAATTTAGTAAAAACCTGTTAACTATCAACAAAACAAAAAAAAAACACAACAAAATGCTTTATATAAATAGTGAAAGAAAGTGTAAGACATCATAGAACACAGACTGTACCTGTGTATTGACAAATAAATCTGCCTGTATGATGTCATCAGTATGCATATTTATGACATCAGTATTAGAACTGTGATGTATTTCTGCTGTTTATTGTTAGCTAATAAAGCTATCATTCATAGTTAGTCTTCTGTGATAGCTCGACAGAGGCGGCTCTCTAATTAGGTGATTTAGGCGGCCACCTAAATAACCTTAGGGCAGACTTACATGTCGGGTCCTCAGTCCACGACATCAGGAAGGGACCCGGCAGCTTGCCCTGTGAGACCCAGTTCCTCCAATCAGCCGGGGAGAGAGCCAGCACAGTCTGCAGCTCCGCAGGGTGTGAGCTGCATACTGTGAAATGTCTCTCAATCCAGTCAATCAGAGTGTTGCCTTGGGTTACCATGGCAACGCTCTGACTTCTGGAGATCGCAAGACTCATATCACATGGTCTGCAGCTCTGCACCCAGAGGAGCTGCAGACCGAATAGGAAGCCCATCGGACCACCAGGGAGCCAGGACACTGGACCACCAGGGAAAAAAGGTATTTTTAACACCCCTTCCCTCCCTCAGCCCCCTGTCTCCCCTCAGTCAGCCCCCTGTGACACTTTCACTCTGCCCCCTGTTACCCTTCAGTCAGCCCCCTGTGTCACTATCACTCTGTCCCCTGTAAGCCCCTCAGTTAGCCCCCTGTCACCTCATCACTCAGCCCCTTTCACCCCCTTACTCTGTCCACTGTCACCCCCTCACTCTGCCTCCTGTCACACCCTCCCTCTGTCCCCTTTCACCCTCTCACACTCCCCCCTGTCACCCCTCACTCTGCCACCTGCCACCCCTCCCTATTCTGTCACCCCCCCTCCACTCTCTGTCACCCCATTTCACCCCCCCATCACTCTGCCCCCTGTCTCCCCCTCCTTCCCTCACTCTGTCCCCTGTCACCCTCTCCTTCCCTCACTCTTCCTCCTGTCACCCCCTCACTCTGCCACCTGTCACCCCCTCCTTCCATCACTTTGCCACCTGTCACCCCCTTTCACACTGTCACCCCTTCCACACTCTGTCCCTCCTTTCCACACTCTGTCAGCACCCTCCACTCTCTGTCACCCCATTTCCCACTCTGTGACACTCCACACACACACACACACACACACACACTGTCACCCCCTTCACACTGTCACCCCTCTCCACACACCATGTCACCACCCCCCACACACACTGTCACTACACTCCTACACACACTGTCACCCCCTTAACCCTGCCACACTCACTTTAACCCCTCCTGATCCTGTCACACTCACCCCCTCAAACCAAACTCCACTCACCTCCCCTAGCCCTGCCACACTCACAATAACAGCCCAATCCTGTTTCACTCACCTTTTCGCTCACTGTCATGCTCCCCACTCCACTTCCTGCCACACTCACCCCCATCCCTGCCACACTCACCCTGTCGCATTAACATCTCTAATCTTGTCACATTCATCTCCCCTTGCCCTATCACACTCACTCCAATAATGCCCTATATACCTCAACCCTGTGATACTCACCCCTCAACCCTGTTTCATTCACCCCATCACCATGTCACACTCACCCTGCCAAAGTTACCCCTTTACTCACCATGTCACAGTCACCCCTGAAGACTATCATCATACACACAAAGTCATAAAACATAGCTTCACCATAAACAAAGTGCACAAAGGCCACAGGCAGCCCCCCATATACACAAAACACAGCAAGCAGCTAGCACACACACACGGTCCCAGACACAAACATGCATATGCTCACAGAAACATACATTCACATACAAGGATACTCACTGTCAGACACACACTCTCAGGCACATACACAGGTAGACAATGCCAGTCACACTCAGAAATACAAACAGCCAGATAAATTCACATTGTGACTGTATGTCTGTATTAGTCAATATTTGTGTCTCTGTGCATCAGTGTGTTTGTGTGTGTATGCATGTGCATGTATCAGTGTGTGTATGTATTTGTGTATTAGTGTGTATACGTGTGCATATATTAGTGTGTGTGTGTCTGTCCGCAATGTGAGGGTGGTATGATATGGGCAATGCAAAGGTAAAGTTGCAAGCAACGTATATATTATATGCATACATACACACATACATATACAATACATTGGGAAACACATACATGATAATATACATGTAAACAATTATAGAATATGTGGGGAAAATGTCTGACATTGTTTTCTTGTCTGTAACATTAATATTTGATATATGACTTTTTAAAAAGCCCAGCCAAAATGTTAATTTTGTTTCAAATAACCCCTTTACACTGACACTTATGTATACATGACTGCCAGGCTATACAGCCATACCCAGCAATCGTGTATAAATGATTAGCAATAATTGCAAATTATGCCAAAACTGCAGTCAAAGAGCTCACAAAGCAGCGACATAGGGAGCCGTGACAATGCAAGCCTCTGAAGATGAATACAGAAATTACCTTTCTGTGTCCAATGCTGCAAGCCCACCCTTCATTATATCTACAGCTCCTTATACACACACAAGTCAAGCCCTATATATTTTTTCACTAATGGTGTTAGTGGGGGCCTCGTGTTTGAGTTTCGCCTAAGGCCTTGCCTTACAAAGCCTAGAGCCACCCCTGTAGCTCATTATGAAACTATGATGTGACCAGCTGCAATGTTTGGCTTAATCAAGACAATATCCATTCAAAGCACTAATATGCAGAGTAAGTAATTAAAATGACCATAACCCAATGATCACAATGTAGATGATTGTATTATTTTTCTAAGCATTCTAACTGTTGCCATTTGGTTGATTTAATTATCCTGTCATGCCGTGAAATAATATGGAACAATTATATAGATTGAGCGTCATAAACCTGTATAACTATTTATTTTATCAATAAAATTATACAATGGTGAAACAAAGTTTGTTGTATTTTTTTTTTCAGAATTAAATTTTTTTCTGCATAACTATGACCTAAAATGTGACCAGTTATCAATAATACATAATGAGGATCAGATTAAAATAATTATTCAAAATGTTAACCTTTTACATCTTTCTTTCAAACATTGATCATAAATTGAGAGTATTTACAGTATTTTTTTTTTTTTTTTTTTTGTATGAGCTTCTTGCCCCCAGGTCAGTCCATAAAATTCAAACTGGGTTAAAGACAAAACTTTGAGTCAGAAATGTCAGAATGAAACATAGCTTCTACTTGGGTCATTCACCTATAAATGTCCTTGTGTATTAATAATGTTTGGTGAGTTAACTCGGTGGACATTCCAAGGTCAATAAAATTAGTACCATTAAGTTGGGCGATAATAACCAGGGCCGGTGCAACCATGAGGGGGCACAGTCCCAGGGAGGCACAATGTTCCAGTGTCCGCATGGTCACTCCTACAAGGAGGTAAGCAGGCACAGAAGGAGATGGGGGGAGAGACCACAAAGGAATTGAGGGGGGAAGAAAGAGACACACAAAAGGGGCTGAAGGGGAAAAGAGACACACAGAATGGCTGGGAGGCAGATATTCAAAGGGGAAGTGGAAAAAGAGACAAGGTGCTGGTGGGGAAGACACACAGAAGGGCTGGGGATGGGGAAAAAAGACACACTAAGGTGCTGGGTGTAAGAGGCACACAGAGGGGTTGGGGAAGGGGGAAAGAGACGCAAAGAGGGCCTGAATAAGGGGAGAAATAAACACTAAGGGGTGGGGGTGGGGTGCAGAGACACACAAAAAAGGATAGAAGGGAGGAAGAGACATACAAGGGGTCTGGGAGGAGGAAAATACACAAAGGTACTGAGAGAAAGAGAAACAAAAAAGAGAAACAAAAATAATTGGGGGTAAGAGACAGAAAAAGGAGGGAGACATTCAAAAGAGGGAATAAGAAATACAATAGGGGATAAGACATTCACAAGGGAGTTAAAAGACACACCCGTGAAGATGCATTTTTTGGGGGGACGGAAGGGGCAGTGGCCTTTGTAGTCAAAAATCTTTGCACCAGCCCTGCAATATCTAGACACCAGGATGTCCTTGTAAACTAATGGCAGGTTAAATATACCATTGCTGGTTAAATGCTCTAATAATATAATTGTCATAGCTCTATATGAGCCACATTCTACTAAGCTTAAGTTCAGGTGTGCATACTCTGAGATTCCATACAATATGTCTGTTGTACTGTGGCCATCTGGATCACTCAGGTGATCAGTGACACACTTCGGATAGGTAGTATGTACCAAGACAGAAAAAAAGCCTTTCTGCTAATAAAATGTTCTACCATTTTTGAGCAAAGCCATCTGAGGTTATTTACATTGAAAAAGTTTTGCAATCTAATTTGTGATTAAGTCCCAGACTAAATGGACTTGGTAAGATGGACCATGTCTTTGATGCCTGGTGAGAATTATAGTACTTAAGGCCTTTCTAATAAACAATTCGATTAGGAATTTTTAAACAATTTTGATTCTTTCTGTTTAGAGTGCTGCAGCATATCATCTGATATCACAGACTGAAAGAGATGAAAGTTTTGATCTTTCTAAATCTACATTGCTAGGATATAACAATCAACATTACCACTATAGCTTATTGTAGAAATTCTAGTACACAGTTCTTTTTGATTGAAAACATATTAGCATAACAAATATAAAAGCGATGATTTTTCCATAATCTCACATATATATTTTAAACATAGATATTCATGTTAGATTAGTGTGTTCAATAAATACATGAAAAACCATTATTTATCTATGCATACTTATTTTTAGTACATAGTTCAGATCAGATAATGAAATGATATAACTAATCATATGAGATAACAAAGCGCTGCGGAATTTGTTGGCGCTATATAAATAACAACATAATAATAATAATAATAACTGTATATGTTTTCTTGCCAGTGCTAGGTGTCCCCTTTATCCAGCTAAGAGTATTTAAATATTTAAGAATATTCTAATTAAAGTGGTACCGTGTTTAACATTACTACTTTATTTCATTTTATAAAAACTTGTTTCAGTACCATGGACAGTGGTTCTAACTACTAATCTTTGCAAATCTTGGTAAACAAATATATGTGCCTATACTTGAAATTATATAAAACGAAATATAAAATTCAGATTATCCTGTCATTTTGTACTCACCAATGAATATATTTACCCACTATTCTAAGGATATAAACAGTATCTGTTGATATTCACTGATGGATATTTATCGGTTCGGTAGCGGTTGCTCTGCTAAAGTGAAAACAAGCATTCCTATACTTTTCAGCTGCACTTATAACATTGGCCTCAATTTTATATTTTTTGGATAAACTTTTAAAATGATTTGATGTTATGAAAAATATTGTCAGATTTTGATAGTTATATATATATATATATATTTTAACATATGATGGAATATTTGATATTTTTATATATTTAAAACAATATTTAAAAAGTTTAACAAAAAAATATAAAAATCATTTGAGAAGTTTATCCAAAAATATTAAATCGAGGCGGTTATTGGATCAGTGAAAAATATCCATATACCTTACATCACACCCTTATGTTTAAGTGTTATGATACTTTAATGTCAGAATACTTAATAACATCCCAACATCCAGTCCACAGCACAAAGACTAGGCTCATCATGGGCAAAGGTGTAAGATGAGACAAAAATACAAGACAAAAATATAATGGTTTGTTACGACACTCACCGCCAGGGGAATGAAGCCGCCGTTTAGTCGATAACCCCCTTTCTCCAGAAATGCAATTTCAGTCCAACCGATCATAAAACTCCCGAACGGAGCATACGAATGCGGTAACTCCCGATCAGCAATCCATCCGAAATCCTTCCACAGCTAGAAATAAACGAAAGCGCTGTCCCAATAGTAAATCCCTCCACAAATGAGACAAAGCTCCGTCTTGAAGGTCAAGCAGTAATAATGTGTTTAATGGGGGCTACCTGCCCGGTATTTATGCAGGTCTCCACAAGGTAGACACTCCCCTAGGGGACCTTGTGGAAGACTGTAAAATATATTAAACAGTAGCCAATCGCAGTGGCTATAACACAAGCCCTTCCCATTTTACCCATAAGTCATTCTTTCCTATCCCGGAGATAATTAGGGAGAAACCTAATTAACTCCGAGGATAGGGACCATCGCCATTTTAAAATCAAATACGAAAAATGCAATAAAATACATAAAATCAGAAGTACCGAATATATAGTGTTCGTGCAACGTATCCCCAGATAGCCTGGATCTGAGGGCATATTCCTACCGAATAGCGCTCAGGTCCGATGTACACAGTCCAATCGCCATGGAGTCAAAGTCTCTCATAAGTCCTTCGGTATACGAATGACTCCATGGGACGGCTACCTGGGTAAGTCCATACGAATGAGAGAAACTCCCGAACTGACCGGTGTTCGTACGCCTCAAAGAGAATAGAAGGGGGCGGCCGTCTCCAGCGGTGTTCGGTAGATAAAGAGTCCGTTTTTAGATCCATAGGTTTTGCACCGAACACCGCTGATTCGCCTCGTGTCCAAAATGGCCGCCACCTCGTGTTCGGCATACAAACGACGACCACCCGTACGAATGGAATGGAGAGGTGTTTGCGGTTAACCACAACGTTCTAATTGTGGTCAAGGTGTTAATGAGCCGCACACTCCTCTCCTGGGTGGCCGATGGTTCGGTAGTTTCAATCGGTACTTAGGAAAACATACGAACAAGGGCATACGGACAGGAAATCCACGAACCCAAGGCAAACAGACGAACCAGCAATACAGGTCTATGCAGCAGGGTTCGTCACATGGTTATTGTGAAAGCATGGAGCCTCACTAAATATCAAATGTCCATTAGGCAGTTCATAAGCCCCCTATAAGATGTCACCTCTCACAAAGCATCCCGAGATTCATTAAGCAAAAACCACCTACCTTCAAGGAAAACTTGAATCAGTTCTGTCATTACACCATCAATTTTAAATGTTTTATAAAGATATAATTCCTATGAAATACTCATAATGACTGCGTTGGAATTTCATTGAAAGTCAATGACACCAAAAGATATCTGAAGAAAAAGTAATTACCACTTTGTCTTATGATGTAAGCCTGAAGTTGACAAAACTTGTCAAAAGATATAGATAACAAAAAAGTATCTTAATGCACATTGCGATAATTAGTCTATTGAGAATCCCACAGGGTTACAGGATCCTCTATAGACCTCATTGTTGTACCCTAACACATGAGAGAATACGTAATTGATGTGACTTCCACAAATTCAAGATGCTCGTCACAACTACGATGGAGGAGGTAATAAAGGAGAGTTTCTGGTAAGCATATCTACCTTCAGCTTTTCCCCCCAGCCACTGCATCTCAAGCAGGTATGTGACCTTCAGAAAGTGACCCAGAAGATGACAGAGTCACTATAAAGTTAGAACTTTAAATGTAGAACTACAGAAAGCCATAAGAACTTCAGAAGTGCCTTCAAATATGACTCTTTAATCAAGGTCATAATAAAATTCCTATTCCCTTATGACCCTATGTACTTTAATCACCCCTCGCTACCTATTCACACATCCATCTGCCATTCGCATTGTACCCTTATTCCCAAGTCCTATGGCTAAATCTGACATCTCCTCTTAACGCGCATAAGGACAGAGACAAGGCACAATAAGATAGACTTGTCTGACTAAGCATCGAAAGCACCTGCAAACTGGACAACAATGTCCTGTATAAATCTACCTTCTCACTCAAAGTCTTACTTTTCAACCAATACTTTTTTAACTGGTTCCCTAGCACTAATAAACCTTCATAGCAGTAAATTAGCCTGAGGTGGCTGACAAGTGAGTTATAGGCATTGGACAGCTTCCATAAATATAATGTATGTGTTGTATATTTGTTTGTTGTTTTGATTATAGTGGATATCGTTATAATATAAAATACATCAATCACTGCAATAATATAGCTTAACATTGAGCTTTGAACTGAAACCACAAAAATAGCTGAAAGTCCATAATGCAGTTTTTTTTTTCTTTTTATTCAGCCTGTCACGAAATTCAACTGAAATGAAAATCTGCTTTAGTTTTTTCCATTGAATCTAACAGGCTTCTCCAGCACCCAATGATTTACTATATTATACAACTCAAGACCTCTCGTATTCTCCTGGCAAGCTTGTGGGGTGAGGTTTGTTTGGGATAATCTGTTATGGCAGAAAGTAAAATTATTGGGGTCCATGGCTTTTTTTTTTGTATTGTGTAAATTTAAACTAAAAAAAGTGAATAGAAATCCCATGTAGCACAAGCAGCTATAGTCTAACATACTCATCACACCTAACGTGGGGGCGAATGTCCCTTTAAAATGATTCACAATGGTCTTTCCCTATGCAATACATTTTAAATGATCTTTAAAAAGGAGGATACCTACGATTTACTCAACTGAAAAACTTTTGTATGTTTTTTTCCTCCATAGTTATAAAGATAAAATGGAAAAAAGGGCTCAGTTTGGATATTTGCGTCAAATGTTTGTAACTTTCTGTACTGAATAAATAAAAATTTTTCAATAGGATTTTATAACACCAATGCAGCAAATTCCAATATGTTTAATGCATTTTCTTTCTAAATCTTACATTTATAAGCATGTGATCTTGTGCATTATGATCAAACCCACCTGGGTCCCCTATCATTTTTTAAAAGGAAGCTATGATATTACCAAGAAAGGGGCGCCCAAACTCATCTTATTAGCTGCATTTGTAGCTATTCTTTTGCAACAGATGTTTGGTATACGTGTGCCATTTCATTTATTTCTCCCCAACTGTATTAAAAATTCCAGATTGTACGACAAAAACAAACATTCATAATACTCGTGTCTAATGTAACAATATCTGCATGAAAAATGGCTTGTACAAATGTCAGCTATAATTTTATTTTTATAACCGGAGCACCAGTGTTACTGTGACACAAATGTATCCATGTATCCCAGAATTCAGTATAATGAGTATTTTAAACAATGACGGATATAGTGACCTCGTATTCAGGCAAAATAGTTCCATATCCTTAAAGCAAAACACTAAAGCTTTGGTGGCAAACTGTTGCAATGGCAGGTTGCTCGTTATACCCTAGTTCCAAAACCACATGTGCAATTCAAGGGATTTGAGCTATTCTCATCATGTACAAAGAATATGGTTGAGTTTGAATAGAGTTAGCAGTTTTCTTAGCTAAGTGGATCTCTCCAGGTGAGAGGACAGGGAAAGGAACACAGACATGATCGTTATTTTTATTTACCTTAAAGGGACACTATAGTCACCAGAACCGCTGCAACTTAATGTAGTGGTTCTAGTGTCTATAGTCTGTCCCTGCAGGCTTTTCAATGTAAACAGAGCTTTTTCAGAGAAATGGCAGTGTTTACATTAGTCATTCAGACGTCCACTAGAGGTGCTTCTTGGGCCAATGCTGAACAGTGTGTAGCACTGGCGTTCAGCGTCTCCACTCTCTGCATGGGGTTGCTGAACATTCCCCATAAAGATGCATTGATTTTGGCACGCATTCGTAATCACCTTCCAATACTCTCCTATGGGAAAACATTGGATTGGCAGATCTCATCAAAGCTGATTCTTCTCTTTGATTCAACTGACCCATGATAGCGGAGCCACGTGAGACGGCGTGGGTAGAAAGGTAAGTCCTTTTACCTTTTCACCTCACAGACAGGAGAGCCAGGGACCTAGATAGTTAGTTTAACACTATATTTTTAAGAATACATGTTTGTATTCCTGACACTACAGAGTACCAATGTCATCAAGGCTACTTCAATGAAGTGCTCTGGGTGCTGTCTTCCTATAAGTTTAAACATGCAATGTAAAACACTGCACATTAAGTTGGACACTGCCACGTTTACATTGAAGGGTTAAACACACCTTCAGTGGCTGTTACACCTACATCCAATGGAGGCACTTCCTGCTGCTTGAATCTAATAAAATAAGATCACATGACTGCAACCCCCACAAGAAAGCACTGATTCAATACTTGGAAAATGTGATGCATGCTGCACTCGCTGCCGATGTGCTTTAGGACCCCAATGCTCTTCTATGAGGAGCCATGGAAGGAGGAGAGGTAACAGTGCCAATGTATTGAAAAAGGTAAGTAAATACCGTTTACTGAAGTGTTCGGAATACAGGATTGAGACGCTCTATCCCCCCCCCTCCCCCCCCCTGCTTAGATAAGCATTTCAAATTCTTAATTAATACTTATTGGATAAACTTTAAAAAAATTTGAAAATATTAAACTATCAAAAAGTATATGATAGACAACAAAATATCAATATATAAATTGATAATTACCAAAAATAAAAAAAACATAAATATATCAAGAATATAAATATAAAAAAAAAATTGTCTAAAAATATTCAGTCATTTGAAAAGCTTAAATGGAGCCTGGGCAAGATGGAGGTATCAATTTATGCAGATGACTTAATTCTAAATGGTGCAGTCTTCTTAATTTATAATTTAAATACTTGACCATGACTACGTGGGTGAAGAAGATAGGACTAGTTAGCTATAGATAGGCCAAGCTATAGAAAGACTCCAGATAGGCCTAGCTTAAGAAAAATTCTAGCTAGGCCTAGCTATAGAAAAGACTCTAGCTAGACCTAGCTATAGAAAAGGCTCTAGCTAGGCCTAGCTATAGAAAAACTATTGCTAGGCCTAGCTATAGAAAAGACTCTAGCTAGGCCTAGCTATAAATAGACTCTAGCTAGGCCTAGCTATAGAAAAGACTCTAGCTAGGCCTAGCTATAGAAAAACTATTGCTAGGCCTAGCTATAGAAAAGACTCTAACTAGGCCTAGCTATAAAAAGACTCTAACTAGGCCTAGCTATAGAAAAATTCTAGCTAGGCCTAGCTATAAAAAGACTCTAACTAGGCCTAGCTATAGAAAAATTCTAGCTAGGCCTAGGTATAGTAAGACTCTAGATAGGCCTAGTTAACTACCCCACTGGTGGATCTACTCTGCATGATAGACCTAGTTTGGTCTATAAATTCTCTGTGATGAAATCAGACCTGTCATAGTTACCTTTTGATGGTTCAGAGATACTAAAAAAAGGTGCTTATTGCTCCATTTTGTTTTAGTCTGGTACTGCTATTGTGCCCAGATACAGCCGATTACTGTGAAAAATTGAATTACCCTCCCAACTGACCTATCTGTCTAATTAACACAGTTTCGGAGAATATAAGTCTATATTGTGCCTTTAAACATGCAATAAGTGTATTTCTGTTATCTAAGTGATAAAAATGGGGTAAAAAAGAGGGACTGCACATTCAAATTAGAGACACTTGGCTTGTATGCGGCAGGAAATCCCCCCCCCCCCCCTATATTACAAAATATGATTATGACAGGTCTTTGAAAATAAATATATCCTCAGCTCCCATCACGTACATTTGTAGCATTAGTGGCACAATACTGTCCCTCTTCAGGCATGTAAGCAATTAATTATTTGCATCAATTGCCCAACCAAGATCTGCCGCGTTATATTAAACAGCTCTAATGTGACATCAATCCACAATAAAAGCAATGTATTTTTTTTTTTTTAAAACATCCCTCTTTTCTCTCCTATATTATGTTATTTATCTAAAGAGGGGATGGAGGTAGAGATGGATTGGAGCTTTCATTTTAGCCACCTTACTGCTGCCTGGTACCACTTCAAGTGACCTCGCTGCTTGCAGTTCTGCCGTGCCAGAGCACACAGGAAACCATTAGCCCAACTGCAATTACATAGCACATCCATCCACCAACTGCCCTATTTTACTTTAATCTGCTTAAGTGCATTTTCTGCACGAGGTTAAAATCTACCTCCCAGCAGCCCCCGAACTCTCGGCTGCGTCTCCGACTGACAAGAGAGGCCAATTTACAGCTGATTCAATTTGGTCTTCCCAAACATGTGTAAGGGCTCTGCCTCGCTCCCTGACCTGCCTCTTATAACATTAACTCCCAAATCTTGTTAAAGACCATATTGATGCGAGTCGTTATTAAGGGTGATTATGGGAACAACAGACAATGCGGCAAAGTGTTTACTAACTGGCTTATATATAATTTTGGTAATATCTCGTCCAGATGGGAGGCTTGCAGACAATAAATCTAGCTTTTTCAGCATTGCAATGAATTGGCTTCCTGCACTGTACATAACTGCTGAATGGTGAGGTGCTCAGAACGAGAGCTCTATCAGAAAAAAACCCTTACTGTCTGTCAGCCTGACACTCATTGACTGCTTTGCAAACATGCTTCTGTGCCATCTACTAATGTATTATAGACTTACACTTGTTTAAATTATCTTCATCAATTGGTACTGTCTGGCATAGGTGTGATTTTTTTTTTCTTCTTTTCTTTTATATATAAAGCTTCTACTTAAAAAATATTCCCCTAAGAATATTGTGAGCATTCATGTAAAAATAAATAAAAAAAAATGCAAAGAAATTTAATTTTTCACTTTTTATCACTTTCAGTCTTGCCTGAATTCTCACGAGAAATGTCCGTCAAAATATTTAAATATTTGAGTAAATCTAAAGGATGTTATCATTCAATCATTCGGTGGTGACCGGTTGCACTGGTTGGATACTATATATTCTCGATACTGTGTCTATACATAGAGCTTTTTTTTTTGTTCTAAGGTTCCTGTGTTTGCTCACACATGCTTAGAGGGAACACTGGTGATAAGCTGTTAAGGCTTATCCAAAATGCTTAAATTATAAAAAAAAAAATATATATATATTTCATTAGAAATCTCTATATTTTTCTCTCTCTCTCTCATATATGATGAAAACATTCTGTTTTTGAGATTTTTTTTTTAAAAACCACCAGATGGTTTTGTTTCTTTGAAGAAAAAGTCTTAATAGGCCTGTCATATCTCACTTACTGGAGCAAGTCTCAATTTTGAAAAGCAGATAGGCTATTATTATTGGTTAACAGTCCCCAGACCTCACACATTGCTGATCTCATTTAAAATACAGGGAGTGTGTGGGTGGAAAAAAAAGGTCTATTTAGTTTTATAAACGATCACAAATAATAATATCTGTCCACTTGCTATGGAATCTATATTTAACTGTAAACATTACACTTGGGCAATAAGGATTTAAATGCAACAAATTTTTATGGACGCATACACATTTTTATGTTATATGCTATATGTTAGTATAGTTAGAAACACAGAAACATAGAATGTGACTACAGATAACAACCATTCGGCCTATCTAGTCTGCTCATTAGTCCCTGGCCTTATCTTATAGTTAGGGTAGCCTTATGCCTATCCCACACATGATTAAACTCCTTTACTGTGTTAACCTCTATCACTTAAGCTGGAAGGCTATTCCATGTATCCACTACCCGTAAATTCGTTAGTTGTGACATATCTGTATCTTTTAGAAATATATAATTTGTAATCGATTTGCTGTGTAGTTAAACGTTTTAGAACTCTGTTCACTAAACACTTAACTGCAGCCAATTGAAATGCAAATTGTACAAATTAGGCACATTTGCTGATTTTGAAAATTATCTGATGTAACCCATCTAGAAATGGACCTTTTTCTGTCTGATTTATTAATTAAATGATGACTGTAGTGACTTGAAAAAGAAATTGCACAATTTAGGCAAAAGGTCCTGATTTAAAAAATGATATTTTAACCTATTTTTTTTTAACAGTCATGGTTTAGTGAATAAGCCCCTTTATGATGTTTGCATTTACAGACTAGTTACTTGCATTTGCAAACTACAATACACTCGTAAACTACACACGCTCAAACATGTATTGACACAGAAATATAAAATTCCATTTACAGATATAGGCAAATTTACATGCTATGCAGAGAGAAATACACATTTGCATCTATGAATACAAAGACGAACTACACATGACTTTCACACAACACACGCCTTGATTTCATTCCATAATCTGAGAACATTCGATAATTATTAGCTCTTGAGTGATCTTTCGTCTGGATTTAATGCCCAACAAAATTCAAGTAGCTGAACCTGATAGCTGCTCAAAATAAAACATAAAAATTATGTATCAAAAGCAAATTAATGACAAATTAAAAAAAAAAGAAGAAAAAAAAATGTCTATTACCTCTCTTATGCCTCCACCCACCATGCTGTGGGTGGGGGTATGTCTACTATACAGTACGATGCCAGTGGCTGCACACCGTAATAAAAACTAGCATCTGAGTAGCAGCACAGTCGCTGGGGGATGTGGCGCAGACCCCCACCATGGGCTTTGGATGGGGGCTTAAAATGTAATAATGAGCCCTCCCATGGCCAGTGGATGGGTGCTCTAATAAATAAAAAATATGGAGGGAGCACATCCTAGTGTTCCCCACCACCAGCTCTCATCAATGAGAGGTGGGTGTGGGCTATTAAATAAAAGAGGGTGGTTTACTGTCTCACCCAGCCATTGCATCAGGGGCATTTCTAGGTCAAAAAACCTGGGGAACCCACAAAGAAGAGACACAGACAGGCACCATACACACACACAGACAGGCATACACAGGAACAGATATACATACAGACACAAACATATTCAGGCACCAACCAGAACATATATATACAGACGGGCACACTGGGGCACAGACAGGCATACACAGGCACGGATAGAGACAGACTGGCACATACAGACACAGACAAGCCCACACATACATGCACACACACACTTTCGGTAAGAATAGTGAGAGGCACTATGCCCCAGGTTCTTGGCAGGGGCCCCATTTTTTTCAAAGTGCTAGATGTTTTAGCCTTGAAATATCCATAGTTTCCTTTAGAGGAGCTTGAACTCTTTGTAAATTACAAAAACGTCTGGTTATCATTAAAATATTAACATATACTTGTCCAGGTGAGAGCTCAATCTATAGTATTTATAAACACTACTGGACCAGTTTTCAAGGATTCCTTATTTTCCTGATTGACTCGTCATATTGATAGAGATACTAATTAAAAGGTGAGTATACCAGTGGTGTAGCTATTGTAACTTACCCCCTGGGCTCAAGGAAGTATAAACCCAGACTTTTTTAATAGAAACTACACATGAGTAAGTCCCATGCTTTCATATGAATAGTCTTTAGTCTTGACATATCCATAGAATGTGGGTCAGCTTATTGAGACTAGTTAAAATCTGGCCACAGAATCCGATTTATTTCCACTTCCTTTGTCTACATTACCTCGTTCTGAGACCAGATAGTGTGGGCAGTTCTGCTCTGCCCTGAGTTGGCCACTAGGCAGGATAGGTAGTTTCCTCTAAGCATGTGTATGCTCGGGAACGCTATCACGACACATACATGTGCAATGTTTTTGCAATAGAGAGCTTGAAATGGCACCCTTTTAAAAAGCTGAGGACACTTTATTAACCTAATGGACTCAGAAAACCTCCTCTACCAAAAATCAAACTGTGATAATGATGGAAAACAATTAGTTTTTCACATTGCTACAAAATATTCTTTAAGGGATCATTATTCAAGGTTTTAGTTTGTCAGTTGATTGGCACGCACAAGAACACTGAAACATATAATTGGGCTCTGGTGGTAAAAAATAAGATATTACAGAACAGTATTCCATAGAGCATCAATTATTCTTAAACAGCATATACCAAGCAATTGAACTTAAATATATCGATATAAAATCAGTGGAAGTTTTCACATGGTTACCTAAGTATTTATTGAAAAGCAAGGCTTGAAAACGGCATCAGGTCTATATCTGAGTATGAAAGACCTTTCTTCTAGTTTACAACAACCAAACGAGGAATGCTGGGCTGATGTGGTGATTGCTGTCTGGGAGATGGAAGAGTTATGTCCGTCCTCGTTTGCTATTTTGTTTGTGATAGGTTGCTTTATCTGCCATTCTGTCCACTGTTTGGTACTGCAGAAACCCACGCTTTGACTCCCAACACATTCAGCGCCTAGCAACAGAACGTCATGTTTATTGTCAAAGGTGCATGCTTTTGTATTGTATATGCATTTCAAATCCATGGACATTGCCACTTGGTTGTGAAGTTAGCACTTTTGATTGTATATTTATTTTGTAAACTCATTGTACAGCGCTACGGAATCTGATGGCGCTATACAAATAATAAAATAATAATAATAATGTAAGGGCTCTGCAATATTTCAAACTTCCAAGAACTGGTTTGAGATACATTTTTGTTACATCGTAATACAACATGAGATTAGTATGTAAATGTCTGTCAGTCGGCCTATCTGTCTGTCTGACTGTCTGTCTGTCTGTCTCTCATTATCTCTCTGTCTCTCTCTCTCTCTCTCTCTCTCTCCATCTATAGAACATACTTATATAAGAAAATCAAATGTATCTCAATAAAGTAAAAATTACACTCTCGTTCACTACCAAAATCATCAAGAGTGGACAAAGCTTCATAACCCTATTGGAGAGCACCCATTAAGAATCTTCTCAACCAGGTTTTCAACAAAGTTCACTGTGTCCACTAGAAGAGATCTCTGTGTGAGATTATCGTACTGGTACAATGATATTTATTGTATTCAAAATAAAATGAATATAATTCTACAACCAGCAACGTAATCAAACAAAATCAAGATTGAACATATTCACAGGAAGTAAACACTGCACTATAGGCAGTTATTCCCCTTGTTATTTTACCTATATGTTCCTCTTAAATAGAAAATAAAGAGAACCAGCAATCCAATAATACAAATTGCAAATCATAAATATACATATTTTTATTGCACATCTGTTGCGCATTCTATGAAACTATAAACTGGTGTATTTGGGCCCTGGGAGACGAATGTCTTAGACACACATTCGTGGAATGTTTGAGCCTATACTCAAATAATTAACCAAAAAAGCTGAAAATTATCTCATTGTGCGATGCTGCTTGGTGTAGAAAAAAAAAAGGGATGCGGAAAAAAATAGCAACTGCAGATTCTAAAGAAACTTTAATTAGAATCTGATAATAGCTGCTATCTGATTCCAGGATAATTACCTCCCCACATTCTTTTTCTATGTCAGGACCTCACAAAGCAGGGGAGATATGAAGAGCAAACAGTGTGAGTGTGGACAGAACAATACAGAAACACAGGCAGACTCCCAGCTACTGATCATTCAGTCTCTTTATTCTTTCCAATTAAAGCAAATGCTAGTGAAACTGTAATTAAGAAAGATGCGTGACCCTGATCGCTGCAGCATTAATGAGGGACTATTGATTTTTCTATTATTCCTAATGACCGTACGCAGGGAAACAAATGAAAAGAGCAAAGTGAGCGAACAAGAAAAGGGGGAGAGAACGAACAGGAGAGGGTAGGCACAGGGCAGCCAAGGAACTGGGAGAACAAGAAAACAACTGAAGAAGACACTGAAGACGGAACAAAATGTAAAAGATGAAAAGGGGAATGAAAAGAGATGATGACTCAGAAATAATGATATCAAAAGCTGAAATGAGAGATTTTAATAATAGTAATAGTATATAGTATATAGTAAGAAAACACACAAACACACACGCACACACACACGCAGGCACACACACACGCACACATACACAGATATATGTAGTGGGTATGAGGCTATGATAAAGCTCAGAGTTTGTACGTTATTTATTAAAATACAATTCTAAATGTCAGCTGTTGCTGTGTATCGACAACTAGAAAGAATCCTGTTGAATTCAGGAACATTTGTGTTTGAATAGAGGTAATTTATGAAGATAATTGAAAATGCATTTATGCTGCGTGTAATACAAAAAAAGGAAATGCTGGCTTAAATCAGAGTAATTGAATAATCTATATCCCCCCAAAAATCTAATTGAAAACTAAGAATAAAAATACATGTCAAGTTAAGTTATACATATAAAAAAAACAAAAGATGATACATATATAGATATTTAAAATAAGGATTTATCAAGTAGATGACTTCTCCAACGGACAGAAATGCTTTGATTGCTTCCTGATATACCGGACACACGATATAACCATGTACAGGTTGCATATATACCATGTCTAGTGGTGCTCTGGAAACAGACTTCTTTGGTCAAGTACACAAGATTATGTTGCTAAATATATAGCTATATTTACCTACTGTCTCACTTGTATGACTTCTGACATTCTTCCAAAAATGTTTACCTCCATTTTTTTTTTAATCTGTAACCTGAATCCATTGAGGAAAAAACAAACTACCAAGTAAACATAAATGAGTACCTGAAAACCCATTGGAATGATTTTGGGGGGTTTCTTAGAAGATCTGTGAACTTTCATTCACTCATCCAGCTCTCTCTAGCGTGTTAAACCCCACTCAATCTTATACACACTAGCCTCAAACATCACCACAAAGCTTCAAGCCTTTTCTCTAATATTTAGAATCTCCCCACTGATGTTTTCATCTTCGATACTTCAAACTCAGGTCTTTGGACCACTAATTCAATAGCATATGTGAATATTCTCAAAACCATCATTTAAATAATTCATATCGTTGATACAGTCAGAATGTCTTTTGTATCACGTGCAGTGGAATGTGCTCAAGCCAACACACTATACTTATCTTAAAATCATTTAAAGGGATACTATGGTCACCAGACCCTCTGCAGCACAACTTAGTAGTTCTATGGCATATAGCCTGTTCAGAGAAAAGGCAGTATTTACGTTAGTGCCTAAGTCCACCTCTAATGATTGTCACTTGGACAGCCACTAAAGAGACTTCCTGGATGAGGTCTTGCAATTTCTGCAAGACATATATTCGGCATCTACGTGCTCTGCATGAAGATTGTAAATGCTCCATATAGATTAGCATTGATTCAATGATGCTGATTGGCAAGTTGGGTGATTTGCCGCACACGCATATTAGCAATATAATTGGCTGAGATCATGGGAATTGATGATCTCAGCAAAAAAATCCCTACATCTGTTAACCATTTGATGTGATGCTCCAATTCTTTTTAAACGTGTATTTCTGCAGAAACAGAAACAAAAGTTATTTAAAGCCTAAATGGCAGAGATCTGAGCAATGAGACTTCAGGGATGAGCTATACACAAAAACTGCTACATTAAAGGGACACTATAGTCACCAGAATAACTACAGCTTTTTGTATTAGTTCTGGTGAGTAGAATCATTCTCTTCAGGCTTTTTGCTTATTTTTGGAGACAATGCAGTGTTTACATTACAGCCTAGTGATAACTTCACTGGCCACTCCTCATAAGGCTACTAGAACTGCTTCCTGGGGCAGTGCTGCCTAGTGTGCAGCACTGCCATTCAGTGTCTCCACCCTCTGCATGCAGACACTGAACTTTCCTCAGAGAGATGAACTGATTCATTCATTTCTATGAGGAGATGCTGATTAGCCAGGGCTGTGTGTGACTTGTGCTGGCTCTGCCCCTGATCTGCCTCCTTGACAGTCTCAGCCAATCCTATGGGAAACATTGTGATTGGCACAGACCACCACTTCTGATGATGTCAGCAGACAGAGGTGGTTCACAGGCAAACAGGAGCAGACCCAGGAACTGCAGCCTTGAATACAAGTACGATTTTACTATATTTAGAGAGGCATGAGGGAGTCAGGGGGGCTAGATAGTGGTTTTAACACTATAGGGTCAGGAATACATGTTTGTGTTCCTGACCCTATAGTGCTTCTTTAAGATAAAGTTGTTGCTGTTGTTTAGAGTATCCCTTTATATGTAAGTTTCTCATATGTTCCTTATGTAAGTTTGTTGTGTCTGATTGTGTCCAAATCTAATGATAATTCATCATTTATTTGTTTAAAAATTTCTTACACAGATCATTTTCAAGGCTGCTTTATATAGATTAGTAATTATGCAGCTATTCATTGATTGATTGAATGTTACACACATTATTACAGCACATGACATTTTAGAATCAGGTAGAATGAGATTGGCTGTAATATTGTAAACCTTTTATCAATAGTTCAAGTAAGGAAACACTTGGAAAGTAGCAAATACAGCGTTGAGCTGTTTTAGAAAAAAAATTAAAAACTAATTGGTATGAGTTCCATTAAAACTGCTACAAAATAAGGCAATGTTTCTTAACTCCTGTGTCGGAAGCCAAAATTGGGTATTCATGTCATTTTGGTTTTGGTTCAAACAAGTACACAGCTTTCATTTGGCTCCAGGTAATTGCTCACAAAAAAAAATGTTTTCAGCAGAGCTACCCATTAAAATGAAGACCAATTTAAAAGACTGGGCCACTGAGTTTTACATTTATTTTTAAATTTAAGCTAATTCCACGTATTGTAGTGTATTAAATATTAATGAATGATAGCACTGACAAATTAGAAAAAAAAATACGTTTGCTACAGTTGATACGATAGGAGATACTTTGAACTTTTCTCTTTTTCGTGAATTAGAAGATCAAAATTTCTGTAAGTGCCACTGCATCATGCTGTGCCCTCTCTTAAAAGTCATTGATCTTGAGTTGACATTTGGCATAAAGTTTGAGAGCTGTGGCTAAGCCCAGGGATCTCAGACTATCATTACTATCCAAGGATGGACAAATTCTATTTTGGTAATGCAGGAGTGTAATTATTACATTATCACAGAGGGGACGTGCTGTAGGTGCCAGGAATAACATGTTTTTTTTTGTTAATACACTCCAAAATGGTTTGTCATAAAACCAGAATTTGGCACCCATAACACCGTAACCACTACATGGAGCTCTAGTGGTTCTGGTTGCTAGAGTGCCCCGTTAACACAAATGTGCAAATTGGAAAAACATTTTAAAATGTCCCTTGAGGTCTTTCTTGTGTCCAGTTTTTTTTGTTTTTGTTTTTTTAAATATTGTTGAAAATACAGTGGATATCATTATATGTAACTGTGTGAGAGAATGAAACTAATTTGAAGTGTTTTCAGTGAAGCTCTTCTAATCAAACATCTAAAATCTCTATTAGAATTATCAGAAAACTGTACAAAAACATTAGATGTCTTCCTGATGTTGTATCATCACAGTAATATAAAAAGCCAATCACAGTGTGTCACTGGGCAATTCTACCTGCAGGAACGCATGGCTGGTTTATCACAAATTATTACAGCGGGGGTATCCATATTGGATCAACTCATTGCTCTAACCCCAAGTGTAAATCTTACCTACAGTATTGTCCACAGTTCA
Source organism: Pelobates fuscus (assembly GCF_036172605.1). Lineage (NCBI taxonomy): Eukaryota > Metazoa > Chordata > Amphibia > Anura > Pelobatidae > Pelobates > Pelobates fuscus. Next base: position 44,281,536 of record NC_086326.1, read on the forward strand.
ATAAGTGTATTAAAGATATATAATTCACTGCTCAGAGTGGTTATGCTAGAAATATCCATAGAGATGCCTATAAAATATAGCTTATGTTTGATCTGGCAAATAAGGATATATCGAATTATAAAAGATAACGTTATTATTTATAGCTTATTGATCCAGGGAGAAATATGATTTTTCAATTTTGTAATAAAAGAAGTCCCTCTTCCCACCACCCTTTTTTGGCCATGATTGGACATTTCTTAGATATTTATTTTCTATCTTTTGGGTCTACAGCGGGAACAGGGGAGTATGAAAGATTGAATTTGATAGACTTGAGTTACATAAATTACTATGTTGACTTTTTCTGAAATCCTGAAAAATTAGAACCAATATGAAATGCAACATAGAATCTCTGAAACTAGCCAGTTTCAAGTTATTATCTGGATAGGTTATTCTTCAGTTGATCCACTCTTCTGATTGCCTTTGCTTCTAGCGTATATAGTACAGATGCTTCCAGGAATTGTACAAAGACATATTGACATATTGGCTGATTTTATCATTCAGCCTGGGAAAAAAAAGCATAGGAAAGGGGCTTTGAGCTTCAGTGAATGGGTTCCTGTGGGTTATGCCCCACGGATTCAAAGCCGAATTAAAATCCCATTTCTGAGGCCGACAGCAGCCAGAGCAGTTAAATGCAGATTTTAAGAAAATTGAAGTCATATTAGAGTGAGACCTGCAGGTTGCGGGAACGAGCGAGAGCTGAAATGTGTGCGGAAATATACTAAAATTGCCTTCTAATCAGCTATTGAATAATATTGTCATCTAATGGGTTATAATAAAATAAAAGCTGTTATTAGAGGAAAACATTATCTAAAAAAAAGCACAGAAAGGAGCGAAAAAAGCTGTTTTTATTCTCTTCACCCTCCCTATAATGTGTGTGTGGGGGGGGGAAGCGGGGGTGAAAAGAGGAGCAGATTTAAACAGGTACATTGTGTGCTTATGTGGAAGTGATTCATGGCAGAGACTGCTGAAAATGGCTTTAAACACCAAGTCTAACAAAAGACTTCTAATAAAAGAACAAAAAGGCGTCCATCCCCCGAATATGGAGAGCAAAGAAACCGAAGGAGAATGGTAGAAGTGCCCCCCCCCCACCTCCCGCCATCTCTTTACTAGAGCAATTAGGTGTATGCTGTACGTAATGTGTTTACTGTGTAGAATGCCTGTGTGTTCCATTCTCCCTCTCTATGTTCTACCTTTTTGAACCCACAGCAATTCAGTTAGAGCAGTGTCCATAACATGTTTCGCTCTGTGCTACTCTTAGATCCTTTATGTCCAGGCGGGCCATGCCAACTTTATTTTTTTGTGACCCAATGTTTTATTATATATGTCTACACACTGAGTTGGATAATTATCCAACCTGTCCAGAGAAGTTGCTAGGGGAGGGCTGACCTGGGTTGAAGCCCATGTAGGTTCCTGAAAAAAACACGGTCTGATTATAGCCCTATTACATTGTTAGCTCCAAGTCTACTGAATATCTGCAATTGAAGGTGTTATTTTTCGCTCAGTATTACAAATATTGAGAGAGAAATTACACCTTTAGTTGCAGATTTTCCAATAGCTCTTTCTGCTGATCCTCTGACTTATGCAATTACATATGATGTAAAGAGGCGTAGTATTGAATAGTACATGAATATAGAGTGGAAGAGGTACATATGATTTATCTTTGGGCTCAAGCCCCCCTTTTTTTTTTACCACTTAGCAGGAGAAAATGTTATATGGTATGAGACTGAAAATATAAATAGTAAAAATTAAAGTGTCTTACTTGTTTGCTAATCATACTTACATATGCTAAATATTTCTAGTTACATATATTGTCGATCTTAACCTCCTCCCCTGTGTAATCCTACAAAACTTTGTATTTTCCTGACATCTGATCAGATATTTTATAATCTTGTCAATATCTTGAGAGCATGTTTATATGTAACATTTTTAGAGTTGGGTAACAATATTGTTTTTTTAGTCCATTAATCAACGTGTAGATTTTGAGATGTTGGACTATGCAACAGATATGGATGTAAAATAATATCTGGACAGCCAAATCAAAAATCAAGTGCAATAAAGGGTATTGTTGGAGGGGAAGAGACATACATGAATGTATGGCGATCATTAGTAAGATTTTACAAGAAGAACAATCTTTGGAGAGAAAAAAAAAAAGAAAAAAAAACTATGAAAAAGTAAACAAAAACTATTTGAAGAAAACATAAAAGGAAAGTAAACCCACTCCATATAATAATATAATAACCCAAACTGTTTAATCAAAGAAGCACTTAAGGATGTTGGATTATTATTTTTAATTATATGCAAGTAATCTCTATCCAACTGAATAATTCAAACTCAGCAGAGGCATGTAAATAATTAACTTCTACAGCCTTCAATAAATGTAATTTGCCTTTATTATCATCACCAGAAGTAACTTGACAATATTTCACTTTACAAACAAGCATAGATTTTGACCCATGGAAACATTCTCAGCTTTCCTAAATGTAAAGAAATGGTCAGGATTGGAAGTGAGATATCCCTCTACAATGCCAGGTCTGACCAAGCTTAAAGGAACTATCCAGCCTCAATATAATTTCACCTCAAGTAAGTTGTTTTGGGAGGCTGGAAACCCTTTGGTAGACCTGGAGATTCATTACTTTACAAACTGCAATCTGAATTGGATTGATCTGTTCATTAGGTGAATTCATGAACTCCGAGTGGCTAAATCACAAAAAATAAACCCAACTCACCATGACCAAGCATTTGAATTCCACCCAACGGCGCCAAACAGTTAGGTGATTCATAGGAAAAAAATATGATTAATGGCTAAGGTACAGTCACTAAATGTTGATTTTAATTACAGATCAAGTTAAAGTAGATCAGTAGAGGGAAAAAAGAGGAGCAGAAACATTATCTCTACATATAGAAACATAGAATGTGAAGGCAGATAAGAACCATTCGGCCTATCTAGTCTGCCCAATTTTCTAAATACTTTCATTAGTCCCTGGCCTTATCTTATAGCTAGGATAGCCCTATGCCTATCCCACGCATGCTTAAACTCTTTTACTGTGTTAACCTCTACCCTTTCAGCTGGGAGGCTATTCCATGCGTCCACTATATTACTGTATATATTTAATAAATATATAATATAGAAATATATTATATTATTTAAACATATAATATGGAAATATAGATTTTTTACTGCGCCTCCTCTTTAACTGGGAAGGTGAGCCTTGTAGTTTGAGTTCTGTGCGTATGATGGATTTGATTTGTTGAACTGTGGTATGTGCTAACTCTCCCATGATAAAGGTATATTGTTGAGATTATAAACGTGCAATGGTAAGGTTCCTAGTGCTTATTAGATACAGTTATGGCAGCTTGTACTTCCCAAACCAGAGTCTCTTCTCTCTAGCTAGAACTAGGTATAGGTCAGGAAAGGGTACAGGGAAGCAGTGCCTTATGGGTGTCAATTTTCTGAAGCTTGCGTTCAGCTCCAGATATATGTGCCTGGGCGGTATGATCGCCGCCTGTGGATATGTCGCTCAGTTTGGTTCCTTGTAGAAGGTAGGTCAGGGTCAAGGGCCAGTTGAGGTGTCAAGTGCAGTGCTACACATACTCACCAATTACATAAAATTAGAATAAAAACAGAAAATGGTGCTCTTTGGTTTGTTGGTGTAAAAGCAAAAATAAAAGGAGTTATACTCACATAAGAAGAGCAAAAAGTTCGTATTTTTCACAATCCTGTGTAACGTAGGTGGTTTACTTCCCACCAAGGAGGTAAAATGTGTATCTCTTTTGGCTTTAATCTTCAGGGTTAAAGTCAGGAAGGTCCAGGTAAGGTAAAAAAATAGTTTTATTTAAAACAAAGATAATAAAACCAATAGACACACTAACGTGTTTCACCCAAGGGGCTATTTCAGGCAGGATCTATACACCTGCAGATGCATGATCTATACACCAAAACGTCTTCATTAAGCTAAAGTTACTTTGGTGACTATAGCGTCCCTTTAAGATTCTTTGTTTTCTTGAGCATCTATCTGTGGTTATCCAGGCACTGGCAAAGTCTCTCGACTTGTGCTAAAAGTGTTACATTTGTGGATGTTCCAGACACTGCCCGCACTCCCACAATGGTTTTCTGTATGGAAATAACCAAATAGATATTAATTTATTAAAATCCATCAGACATCTTACTGATTCGTGGACATATCACCTCTAAGTCTGCAACAAATACTATTAGTCTCCATTGATACATTGAACCATAAACTGTGGGACCACTGTATTAGCTCACCCCCCTAAAACTGGCACTAGATTTATTGGGCATCACTTGTTTAACATTGCATAGGTTGTCTTAAGTCTATTACAGCAGAAAATCCAAAGAGCGACATTACTTGTTTAAACAAGTGACTTGGTTTTACGGCCGAGCTCCATGTGTAGCTGAGATGCACATGTGTCTGCTATCTTTTCTCATGGGACAGACATGGCTCCTCTCTGGCTATTTTCACGCAGTTGATAAAAATGATCTCTTATTTCTGTGGCTGAAAGGAGCCTTGGGACAGATCAGTTTATCCCTCGTTCACTCCCGACCTCCCAGGGCATCTGCTACCTACAAGATCCAGCCATGTAATGCATAAAGAACAAGACTTACATAATGCATTATTAAGTAATAGAGTGCAGTCTGTAACCACACAAACGTGATGACCTGTCAACCCATCTCTCTCAGCAGATAAGAAGCTTGTAACCCAACCGATAACAGAAATCCTGAAAATTAGAGGGAAAAAATGGTTTTGCGGGTTGGAATCAGAGCCCACAATGTGACACAGTCTGATAACTCCTTGATCCAATTCATATGATGCCATAAAGGACACATTTTTATTGAATTTAGAAGTCAGACTTACAGGTTTAAAAAACTGTCTCAACCTATTTTAGGAGAAAGGAATTCATACTTAAAAAGAACTTAATGCCCATAAATGTAGGAGCCAGCAGTAAAATAATATGAGCCATGACAAGGTTTAAATCTTTAATTTTCCTCTCAATTTTGCTTAATGCATATATGAAAAGGGAAGCACAGTTTATCTGACAAACATAAACGACTGGTCGATTGTGGAGTTTGATGGATCTACTCACTAAGCAGTTCACAAAAATGCTGATTTGGATTTTTTTTTTTAATTCTAACAGATATTTTGTCATACGCTTTGTAATTTGTTTTTTAAACTCACCCTAAATTACTCTTTATTGAGATGATTAAATAGTCATAAAAACAATTTAATAAGGTACAGCTTACTAAATGTTTTATTAGCAGTACTATAGTATAACTGATAGCCTTCCCTTTAATTGTTATTATAACATTATTAAGGGTCTTATTCACTAAACAATGTAACTGAATATAGAATTATGCAGTTTAGACTATATTATGTATATAATATGTTATATTTTTATTTAATTTTTATTCTGTTTTCAATACACTACAATTTGGTGCTTATTGAAAAAAATACTCTACTATGCTCACTAAAAATTGGTGCCAGGGCAGTTCTCGTTTTAAACAACCCCTTGAAAGCTGACATGCAGGGCCGATACTGAATGGGCGCAAAGGGGCAGATCGGCAAAAGGTGTACAGCAATAGGCTCTGCCCCTCACACTAGGTCCCACCCCATCCTGTAAGGCTCCACCCCCTCACGATCAGAGCTGGAAAGAAAATGCTGGCAAGTTGTTTGAGAACAACATGGTGAGGGCTGAGCCTAATGAGGGGTTAGAGCCTAGCACTGCACACCTTTCTGATTAATCTCTTTGCACCCACCCAGGATCGGCCCTGCCTACCTGTTACATTCTCTGCGAAACACATATGCCAGCAGATGTGTGTGGAATATTAATCTTACCTTCAGTTACCAAGTATTAAATTACTGTCAAATAGAGGTTACTGTCTGAAGAAAAATTGGAAATTGGAACCAATTTTGGAACCAAGAAACCCCAACTCTCACCAGCCCGAAGAATCATACTTACTGCTCTTTATCAGCTCAGCTATGTCCATCTATTCTCATTCAAAATTGCTCATGACCTTTCTAAAATTAAAGGGACCAATAAAAAAAAGATACAATTATTCTAACAATTTAGTAGATATACCCACACTGAAAACATACGTGCATTTATTGTTCCATTTTTTTTCATTGGGGGTATATTTAAAAAACAAAAAACAAAAAAAAAACAGCTTATCAATGCTGCAGATCTGCTGTCTGAAGCCTTTGCAAGCCCTCCCCTTCTACCCAGCCTAGACTGTCTGTGGCTGTCCAATCACAGACTTTCCAGAGCATCTCAATGAAAAGTCTTTGCAAGGCAGGTGCTCTGAAGCTCTGAGCATAGCTACCAATAAGCAACAGGACAGATTGTCTGATTGACAGCGGAGAGAGTATAACAAGGTTAATTTATAAATGTGGCAGTTCTGAAATCTGAACTATTTGTTAATGGAAAAAAAAAAAAGAGGGCACATTCATCGGCAAGATAAAAAGTGCTTTAGATGCTTGGGGTGTTCCTATAATGCAAATAGTAAGGTGCCTATATTTACCTTTATAAACCTGTATATTTTACATTGCCACAGCCACATGTTTAATTAAAGACATCTACTTAATTTGTTGGTGAGACCTATTAGGTGATACATTTTTATATAAAGACTTTCAAAGCAGACTTTCAAGTCATGTTAATAAGTCAACACTTACCTCTAGGCCTGCTCGTATGCTATTTCAGTTACTGTCATTTAATCTATTATTGTTACCTAATCAGAGTAATGCTTGTTTACTAATAATATAAAATTGTGCATACTATCTTTTTGCCATGTTTGACACTGAAAGAATCTTTTTCGCTTGTGACTGCTGTTGTGGCAAATCAAGCTCGTTTGTATCACTTGCACAAGAAAAATAAAGAATTAAAAAAAAAAAAAAATAAGTCAACACTTTACACTGGACTTGGATATTATTATTATTATTATTATTATTATTATTAAAAAAAAATTATGTTTTATATTGACAAGATATTTAGCAAAATTGTACCTATTTGTTTAATATTTGTTACATACATTTTTCTGGGGAAAAATATGTATTGGAGCAAGAAATACAACCATAAAGCTGCATATATAAATGGAACAATAATTTAAATATATGTTATTTCCCAATTTTAACAAAATTGCATTTCTGCTAAATTCTTTTTTAGATTTTTTTTTTATTTGTTCATTTTGCCCTAAATCAACTAGCAGCTTAGTAAAACAATTATACATATGCAATACTGCACAGTACAAGGAAGGATGGAATCCTAGTACCAACCCACTTTCTGTGTTTAAGCATTCTGATGCAGTGTCATTTAAGCTACTTTTTGTAATGCCTAAAGATGGACAGATTGTGACCTTATCCCAAGCCTCGTGCATTTCTGTCTCTCTTCTTGTCATTCTGCCTTCCATTTACAAATATTTTTTGTAAATAACGTATCACGTTTTACCAAGAAGATGTCCCTCTGCACCCTTTATGCTTCCCCAGAGAGGTGTTCCTTTCTGGACCTGATGGTCACTACCAGCTGTTTGTACCCAGTAACCCTCAAGGGAAGAGGGAGGAATTCCTTTGACGCACATGTCATATTAATGGACACATGATTGGTCCCCAAAGCTTTAGAAATAAGTATCTCATATTACATCCCCAGAGCAACACTAGTGGATTTAGGTTAGTTTTGGAAATTAAGATGAAAAGCATCGAGCAATATCTATTACTGCACTGTAACTACTAAATACTAATTGATATTTTTGCCCTGGTATCATATTTTGAGCCATACGGTTCTAAAACCATAACCACTCAACCTTTCTTCTTATGACTAAGCGGATACGTAAAGATTTAAGTGGAAATTCTTCAAAAATGATCAACCCCACGCTGCTAAATTCTCGTTTGACGTTAATGTGGGCGGATTAAGTTCAAGCATGTAATTTTTTATTCGTCTGTGAAGTTGTTGAGAAGTGGATAATATATCAAAAATCAGATATAAAATAAGAATTTTTTTTTTTTTTTTACCCTATTGCAGGCCGGCCTGTTCATTGGGATTAAGGTACAAAAAATTGAAAATTTGAATAAAAAAAAAATTATTTCTTCAATGTAATAAACGTAATCTAATTATCTTAGTCTCAAAATGAGCTGATTTGGCATCTTTTAACCCATACATTGTGCTATCTATTTGCTTTTATATATTAACTTATTCTGCAGCACTAGTGATGTCCCGAACTATTCGCTGGCGAATAGGTTCTGGCAAACATAGCATGTTCGCGTTCGCCACCGCGGGCGAACACATGCGATGTTCGGTCCGCCCCCTATTCGTCATCATTGAGTAAACTTTGACCCTGTACCTCACAGTCAGCAGAAACATTACAGCCAATCAGCAGCAGACCCTCCCTAGCAGACCCTCCCACCTACTGGACAGCATCCATTTTAGATTCATTCGGAAGCTGCAATCATTTTATTTTTATTTTTTTATTATTATTATTTTTATTTTTTAATTCTAAATGCAAAACATTGGGATATAGGGGAATATTCACTAAATGCCAAACATTGGTATATTCCCCTATATAACAATGTTTTGCATTTAGTGAATATTCCCCTATATAACAATGTTTTGCATTTAGTGAATATTCCCCTATATAACAATGTTTTGCATTTAGTGAATATTCCCCTATATAACAATGTTTGGCATTTAGTGAATATTTCCCTATATAACAATGTTTTGCATTTTGTGAATATTCCCCTGTATAACAATGTTTTGCATTTAGTGAATATTCCCCTGTATAACAATGTTTGGCATTTAGTGAATATTCCCCTATATTCACTAAATGCCAAACATTGTTATATAGGGGAATATTCACTAAATGCCAAACATTGTTATACAGGGGAATATTCACTAAATACCAAACATTGTTATATAGGGGAATATTCACTAAATGCCAAACATTGTTATATTCCCCTATATAACAATGTTTGGCATTTAGTGAATATTTCCCTATATTCACTAAATGCAAAACATTGTTATATAGGGGAATATTCACTAAATGCAAAACATTGTTATACAGGGGAATATTCACTAAATAACAAACATTGTTATATAGGAGAATATGGCCCCCACCCCACCCTGAGCGGTGGGTGGGGGCCATAAAAAACAATAAGGGGGACCTAATATCCTCCCCCCTGGCCCCCACCCCTGAGCAGCGGGTGAGGCCCAAAAAATACAAATGGGGGGATCATAGTCACCCCCTCCACCCCCCAAAAAAAATTATCCCCCTACCTACCCCCCTCACCCTAAAAATAATGAGGGGGGGGGCCTTTAACTAAGAACCTGTAAAAAAAAAAATTAGAAAAAAACAACTTACCATTCGATGTTTTCTTTCTTCTAAAATCTTATTTTTTCAGCCCCAAAAAAGGCCAAATAAAGAACCATAATAACCGACGCAATAAAAAAAAAAAAGAACTTTCCCACGCTGTGTAAAATGACACAGAGCACTGTGATTGGATGGCTTGAAATCTATCCAATCAGAGTGCTCTTTGTCATTTTACACAGTGTGGGAAAATTCCAAAGAACTTTCCCACGCTGTGTAAAATGACACAGAGCACTGTGATTGGATGGATTGAAATCCATCCAATCACAGTGCTCTGTGTCATTTTACAAAGTGTGGGAAAGTTCTTTGTAATTTTCCCACGCTGTGTAAAATTACAAAGAGCACTCTGATTGGTGGGCTTGAAATCCATCCAATCACAGTGCTCTGTGTCATTTTACACAGCATGGGAAAATTCCAAAGATTCCAAAGTTCTTTGGAATTTTCCCACGCTGTGTAAAATGACAAAGAGCACTCTGATTGGCTTAAACCAGCCAATCAGAGTGTTCTTAGCCTAATTGCAGGGCGTGGCAAGGCTTTATAAGCCTTCCCCCGCCCTGCAGAGCTCAGTCTGTGCGGAGCCCTTCATGGGTGAAGGTGGATTATTATTTTTTTGCGCTCGTTTTTATTTTTATTTTTTTATTGCGTTGGTTATAATGGTTTTTTATTTGGCCTTTTTTGGGGCTGAAAAAATAAGATTTTAGAAGAAAGAAAACATCGAATGGTATCATTATCTCATTATCTTTATGGCCCCCACCCGCCGCCCAGGGGTGGGGGCCGGAGGTGGGAGGACAGTAGGTCCCCCCCCTCATTATCATTATGGCCCCCACCCGCCGCCCAGGGGTGGGGGCCGGAGAGGGGGAGGACAGTAGGTCCCCCCTCATTATCTTCATGGCCCCCACCCGCCGCCCAGGGGTGGGGGCCGAGGGGAAGGACAGTAGGTCCCCCCCCATTATCATTATGGCCCCCACCCGCCACCCAGGGGTGGGGGCCGGATAGGGGGAGGACAGTAGGTCCCCCCTCATTTTCTTTATGGCCCCCACCCGCCGCCCAGGGGTGGGGGCCGGAGAGGGGGAGGACAGTAGGTCCCCCCCTCATTATCATTATGGCCCCCACCCGCCACCCAGGGGTGGGGGCCGGAGAGGGGGAGGACAGTACGTCTCCCCCTGATTATCTTTATGGCCCCCACCCGCCGCTCAGGGGTGGGGGCTGGGGGGGTGGGAAGGAGAGTAGGTCTCCCCCCCCTTCAATCACTAGTGTGGCCAGAAACAGTCCCTGTGGGTTTTAAAATTCGCCTGCCTATTGAAGTCTATGGCGGTTCGCCCGGTTCGCGAACATTTGCGGAAATTCGCGTTCGCGGTTCGCGAACCGAAAATTTTATGTTTGCGACATCACTATGCAGCACTTTATAATCATAGAAAGAGTACATGAAGAATGCTCTTCTCAAATGAGCTTACAATCTAAATTGTGAGCAAAAAATCAATTTCTATATTCACCTTGTTCAGCTGTGTTTATTGCGCTTATGTGAACAATACTAAAATATATCAAATATATGTAAGCACCCCTATTATCAGCAATTTATAGCAAGACGTGAGCACAGAGGGGTGTTTGATGTACCCATTGTGTGAAGTCACGTGCTCATGGACTGTGTCCTAAAAGTTACATTGCACAAGTCTGGCCTGGTTCCCTGTGTCTAACACAGATATGCTTACAAGATCAGAAACGTACACTGAAGACTGAATCCAAACAAATGTATGTTCTGCTGGTAATGAATTGCTGCTGTCTGTACGGAACAAAAGTGACTGATGGCTTCTCAGCGGCAGTGATCAATGTTTCCATTAGATAAGTCCCAGGCATACATGCAAATCCCTTCCTCTCAAGGAAAAGAACTCTGAACTCCTGCGGGGCATATACTAAACTGACAGACAGCTGGGAGGAAACATACATTGGTCTTCTGAAAATAGCACACAGCTGGGTTGCTACTTTTCTCTGTTGGAAATACACTTACGCAATCTCTGATATCCCAAATATAAGCACAAAATTTCAGCTGTAACTTAGAATATTGTGTAGCTGTGCATATTGGTCTTGTTGTGACTGTGAGATAGCTCATCAGTAGAATCTATTCAACACTTGGGTTCAAAGGTTCAGGTTGGCATGGTTGGCATGGTTGACTCAGCCCTTCATCTTTCCTAGGTAGATAAAATGAGTACCATTAAATTGGGTAATAGTAACAATCCCTGCATGTTGGGTTAAGGAAACAGTAACAATCCCTGCATGTTGGGCTAAGGAAACATCCCTAGGATGTACTTGAAAACAAGAGTAATCCTAATGTACTTTTCCTGGATAAATACTTTGTTATTATACGTAACGTGTTTCCTACTTGTACAAGATTGCCCGGATTATTCTCTAAAGTGATAATTGTCTGGAATTTATAGAAAATTTCAAATTTAAGGCCACAATTAATTCCACTATGCTTCCAGTCTGTCTGTTTTGACCTTTTATTTGAAATTCACTTTTAATTCCCAATAATTCTCTCTTTAGTAAATAACCCTAAAATGTACCAGTTAAAGAACAATATGGAGAGGTCTTACTCCTCTGCTTAAACAGCCATCCTTAACCCATGAAACCTGCATAATTTAAAGTGGCCAGTTATAGTTTTTATGTTTGACAAATGCGTATTGGTATAGAAGACAGAATTACAGTAAAAAAAAGTCACAGAAAAAAATAGGGAAAATAGGTTAGAGGGTGGTTAGTGGTTGATGGAATACATTAAAGTACCAGATTTTAGCCCAGAACGGCTGTGTCTTCATTGCTCTGTTGTTCTGTGCTATTGCCAGGTCCGGACTGGGAATGCAAAGCAGTCCTGGAAAAAAATGTATGCCAGCCCCATAAGTCACGGTGCCATGGTAGGGTTTGTGTGTGTGTATGTATATATGTATATATATACACACACACACACATATATATATATATATATATATATACACACACACACATACACACACACACAAACACACAAACACAGTGGCGCAATGACTTAACCCCTTAAGGACCAAACTTCTGGAATAAAAGGAAATCATAACATGTCACACATGTCATGTGTCCTTAAGGGGTTAAAGGGCTGGCATACGTTTTTTTCTATGGATTTTATAAATATATATAAAATATATAAATAAAATCTATGTTTATGAATTAGAATTACTCAATCTTGGTTAGCAAGACGTAGCCATATTTTAAATGTTATGAAGGGATATTTAACATTCTCACTAAAGGATATATAAATATATACCTTTATTATTGTTATGTTCCTTTTTTAATTATAAATATCAGTAAAAATAAGCATACTCACATTCAGGCACAGACAATCTCATTGACACAAGTTCACTGTTACGCAGGCTCACAGACAGGCAATCTCACTGACACACACAAGATTATTGATAAACAAAGACAAGCTTACAGGTACACACAGACTTAGTACAGACAAACTCTCTGGTATACACAAAAATGCTTACTACAGACAAGCTCACTGACACACACATGTCACTACAGACAAGCTCACGGACACACACAAGCTCACTGACACACACAAGCTCACTGACACACACATGCTCATTCCAAGTTCACTGACATAAATATGCTTACTACAGACATGCTCACTGACACACACATACATGCTTACTACAGACGTGCTCACTGAAGCACATACATGCTTACTACAGACGTGCTCACTGACACACACATACATGCTCACTACAGACGTGCTCACTGACACACATACATGCTTGTTACAGATGTGCTCACTGACACATACATGCTCACTACAGACATGCTCACTGACACACCCATACATGCTTATAACAGACTTGCTCACTGACACACACATACATACTCACTACAGACGTACTCACTGACACACACATACATGCTCACTGCAGACATGCTCACTGACACACACATGCATGCTTACTGCAGACAAGCTCACTAAAACACACAAGCTCACAACAGCAAGCACACACACTCACATACACATACACACAAAAGATCTCTCACTCACTAGCTGCAGTGTATTTGAAGTCCACCTGGCACTGCATGCTGCTGCTGTGGAAGCCCTGGGAGGTGAGGACTCCATTCCCTGGCCTATTCTTGCCCTGAGGTCACCAGCTTGCGACCCGGGGGCGGAACTTGCAACCGGGGGCAGAGCTTGAGTTCGAGAAAGCTCCCTCCTTGCAGTGCTCCCTCCGGCCGCACCATCCTCAATGCGGCCACACCGGCATCAAGCTCATCCCTCCATAATTCCCTCAGACTCTGACAGTCTGAGGGAAAACTTACCAAATGGTATTAGTTATAGGTAATAGGAATCTCCAGTCTCTTCCCGGCCCTAAGTGCTGGGGCCCACCGGTAAATTTCCAAGTATCCTGGTGGGCCAGTCCAGCCCTGGCTATTGCTGTGGACTCTTGGTTGTATATCTATCCCTGATCTCCTGGTATTTGACATTAGGCTTACCTCTTCACTATTGAGCCTTTGCTACTTGGATATTTGGATGTTTGTACTTGCCTTTGAACTTATTTTTCTCCCCTTTTTACCCCAGTAAGTTACTGCTTTTTGGATCTAGATTATCCAACCAATTGACATAACAAATGTATTCAATATTAGTGTTTTGAAATTGAATGACAGACATATTATAAAACAAAAAAACAAAACATTATTTAGCTGTGAACATTCCCAATAAGCTTGCACAAAGTTCACACATGTGTACAGGAAGGATCTCAGTTTAGCATCAACCAATCACCTGTCATCGGTGAAAGTTTAGGAATATGGCTGATATGGGTGGGAATACCCCAGGTAACAAATAATGCTCACAGCCAAACCTGGACCATATGTACAGATCACATCCAGGCCTCATCCAGTTACTCGCCCCAGTAGAACAATTTCCGAGTATAATGCTCCCGAGGCCGAACTGTTATATCCGCAAGACCATCTCACTGGTTTCTTCTAATATCATCAACCTCCTGACCATCTGTAAAAAGAGAGAGAACATGACTGACACAAATACAATGGAATTACTGCGTTTGCTGCATCAAGCAATTGAGGGACCCCCAAGCAATTGTGCATTATGAGTGGTTATTGCGAGGGTATGTGGTATGTGGTGTAATAGTATAACTGCAAGTTCAAAGGCTGGTGGGTGGTCTTATGACCATCCAAGAACGTTATAAGCATAACAAATGAGATCGCTATGGATCCCGTAGACCTTTTGTTATAGACCTTTCATTGGGGTTATGTCTAAACAAATAGGGGTGCTAAATCAAACAGTGCAAGAGTTGCAACAGGTACAATTATGAGCCCACATTTTGTACATCAAGCATAAAAAAGTTTGTAAAATAAAATAAAATATGGCTAAAGGTATAACGCGTTTTGTCATACATATAGGACTTCCTCAGGGACCATAAACATAAAAAACTTAAAAACAGTAGAAAAACGGTATATAAACAGCAGAATCAATAATCCTTCACTGAGGAAATTCACCTGGGTGAAGGAGCAGAGTTATGTGGAAAATGTTAAATCGAGCCCTATATCTTACAGAAGTCAGTGTAAGCACTGCAGGAGATGAGCCTTGCTGCCGCATTCATCAAAGAATGTAATTGGCCGAGTTGGGAATGCGTAAGACCAATGAGAGGTGGATAGCGGTACTAAAGGAGAGAAAGTACAGTGGCCTGAACTAGCAACTTTGATACATGCGGCATTAGATAGGGGTGGATGAAAGCTATGCTTTTGAGATGGATATGAGGGGTAATAGGAGCAGTTGGAATCAAATAGAAAATTTGGGCAGAGAGCCTGTGAGGTATAGCTGATGGTAGTGCCATTGACTTGGAGGGAGATGGGCACGAGAATAACAATGCTTGAGGAAGTAAAGATGAGAAGTTCTGTTTTGGACAGGTTAATTTAAGAACGTGGTTAGCCATCCAGTTATAAATAGCAGAGAGGCAGTCAGAAACATAAATTTAAGATAGATGGTGAGAGATCAGGAGAGGGCAGATACATTTATGTGTCATGTTCATAGAAGTGAAATTGGAAGCCAATGAAGCTGATGTGTTTACCAAGGGAGGCAGTATAGACTGAGAACAGTAGGGTACCAAGGACAGAACCTTGGGGAACTCCAATAGAGACGGGTTGCAGAGAAGAGGAAGAGCCAGAAAAGGAAATACTGAAAGACAAAAATTACAGAGGATGAGAAGTTGTTTATGACCAACAGTGTCGAAAGCAGCAGAAAGGGCATAGAGAGTTAGAAGAGAGCAGTGACCACTAGATTTAGCAGGATTAAATAATTGCATATTTTGGTCAGGGATGTTTCGAAAGAGTGACAAATGCGGAATCAAGACTGAAACGATGCAAGCAGAGAGCTGGATTCGAGGAAGTCGGTCAATCTTGCATACACACCTTTCTCAAGGATTTTTAAAACAGTAGTAGTGAGAGAGGGTGGTAGTTGGATGTGGAGTTAGGGTCAAAATTGAGCTATCTATACCTTGCCTTAAGAAAGAGATCCCAATAAGAATAAAACTTGTGGTTGGTAGTCCTTTAAAATCAGAGGTTGTCATGAAATAGGCTGCTGCTTCAACAGTTGTTATAGGTACCTGTTAATCTGAATCATTGGAATTTGACCTAGTCTTCCCTCCTTTGTTTCCCATTATCCTGGGGTAATGACCTTCACAATTATTGGAGTAAGGGTAAAGTGTCATCTATCCTCACCCTTTCCAGTGAACACATCCTGGATATCAGAGGAGTAGAAGTATTGCCTCCACACTGGGCCTATGACTGCCCCATTGATCTACTTCCTGGAGATTGTATTCTATTTCAATCAATATATACCCATTATATAAATCCTCGATTTGTTGCAGAACTAATAGAGCAGCTCAAAACTCTTTCTGTATATGCCAAACTGGATGAAAAGGGGGCCTATAACCAGGAGTATTTAAGATCAGCAGTATTTGAGAATGTTACTCTCATGTCAAGACCGGTGGGCGATTTTGTTCTCCGATTTCCTGTTCCACATTACATATAGGCCTGTATCAAATCTGGCAAAGCAGCCTTATCCCATCTACCTTGTTCTTCAGTAGTCACTGAAACAACACCTAAGGCTGTACTACAAAGAGGTAATTTTCTAGATACTCACTCTCTCCCCCTGCATAAGATTTGCAGACTAATCTGCAAAATAAACAGGAACCTCTCTCCACTATGGGGTTCCACGTCAGACAGAAGAAAATATATGTACCTGAAGCAGCACGACTGGAACACTACCATTATTCCCTCATGTCCGGTTACTGGGGTTAGCAGCAAGCATATGATCTGTTATAATGTATATTCTGGTGGCTATCAATGTGAAAGGATGTACAAAACTATGTGAGAGCCTATCCCATCTGTACCTGGTCAAAAGTGCAATTTGCTGGGTTGCTACACCCTCTTGCCAGTCACTCTTGTTTATAGTCTCACCTAACGGTGGAATTTATGGTGGACTTTTAAGATCTAGAGGCCATCACACCTTGATTGCTGTGGTCAACAGACTATCCAAATGGACCATTATCTCCCAGCAAAAAGGTTAAACAAAAAAGTAATGTTATACAGGTAGGTATTTCGACTTCATGGTGTGCCATGTTCCATAGTGTTCAACAGATGTCATATCCGCCAGAGATTTTAAAGGCTTCCTGCAGTCTATTGCATATCAAGGTTTGTCTGTTAATGGCCAAACAAATGAACAATTAGAATGAATAAACTTTAACAATACTTGCAGTGCTATACCACATATCTACAGGATGACTAGTTTGGCCTATTAACTGCTACAGAATTTTCGTACAATTCCTACATACACAGTTCCCACCATACATCCCCTGTTTACATAATCACCCAGCTTAGCATCCTGATCAACCCATCACCAGTTCAGTCCCTGGTGTAAAACAATTCACTTGTGATCTCCAGAGAGTTTTCCAACAAGCAAAACTGACTTTACGAGATACCAAAAAGAACTATAAGCACTACAAAAAAAACAATCCCTGCCTATCAAATTGGCCAGAAATTGTGGCTTTCAATGCAACATTTGAAGATGTCATGTCCTAGTCAGAAACTCAGACTGAAACTCTTTCCCCTGTGACCATATGACTACAGAATATATATATATATTCTTAACATATAAATCAAGTGCTTCACACTTCCCTGCTAAAGCCTTTTGTTAAGACCATTTCTCAGGACACCAGTCCCCATCACCTAGTCCTATTCAAGTAAACAGTGAAGAAAACTATGAAACTATGATAAGAAAAACCTAGATCCCTGCAACTGTCATGGACGAGTAGAATACCTCATTCAGTGGAGGGACGGTCATGGGATCCAGTATCGAATGTACATGCACGTGTTCGTGTACGTGTCTTTCTTTAAAATCATCAGAAAAAAGCCTTCTCCTCAACACTTCCGGAGGCTATGTTCTAAAAAGGAGAGAGTCATGTCACAAATTACCCGTGGCTCACTGCAGGTAAGAAGAAACCTGACTATCATGTAATTCTGTATAGTAAGAAAGTTTGCTTAAATCTAAAGTAGGACTAATGCAATCTCTCCAAAAGGAGACATTCAACAGAAACATCCAAGACATAAGTAGGAGTGAGTATTCATCTTGAGCAGCAGGCATCTCTGAGACAGACAATATCAAGTTTAATCTCACCAAATCTATTCTATGTAACTCTAGTTACAACAAGTGATTTCAACAAACTTACCTGCTATGGTATGATGCATGGTCTTCTTAGCTTGTCTTTAGAAGATTGCCAGCATACACACCATTCAGAGCCTTTATCTGTCTCTGCATGTGCCAATGCAAGAATTCACTTTGGATAAGCAGACCGACAAATGTGACTGTGGTTCTACGTCAGGTAGGTACTGTCTCAATCAAAAAACACAGTTCAACTTGCAATCCTGCCGTAGTAACAAATATATAGAATAGTAACACAAATCGGGGGTAGGTCTCTCTAGGTGGTAAAATTTAGGATAAAGCCATTGAGTTCACATTCTATGATAACTCCATTTTTGGTTTAGGGAAAAGCTAAACAAAACTGAAAAGGAAGGATGACAGGGCACATACCCAATAATAGGATTTACGAGTCTGTAACACAAGGTAGCATTAGTTTATTTCATTTTATCTGAGTTACGCACCTCTCATCCCAAAGATCGCAGTCTATTGTTAGTAACTAGATAAGTAAGTTTATCCCATTATTCCAGCTGTTCGAAGCACTTTGTAAGATCTTGATATGTGGCCTTCAGAGTCTTATCTACAAAGAACTGTCTGTCTCTTTCACACTATTTTGAAGATAGGCATTTCTTTTAAGGTCTTATCCCTATTACGTTTCTGAAAGAAGCATGCTGCCTTAGAGAAAAAGAAGACTAGAAAAAAATACTTTCAAATGTATAAGCAGATATTTCCAAAGTGATTCGTCAAAAATAGGAAGACATATCGCAGGTATAAAAAAAATAAATCAATAAAATGTTTTGTAACGGAAGCCAAGAAAATACACATTTCTATGGAAATTAATAAAAAAGGAAAGCTGGGCAGTGGTTTAAGTTTGCGTTATTTCCATGAGCTTTTAAAAATGTTTTTTAAAATCTGCTATAATGCAACTTATATATACAGAGTTAATCACTAAACTCGGAATTGTGGCAACTTAACATCTGAATGGCAACTTTTAAGCTAAAATAGCTGATCTGAAAAAATTCTCCAAACCAGCAAAAGTCATAGCTTTGTTACGTTTGCCTAAATTATCTGCCATTTGGATGTGAATTTGCTAAAATTATGATTTTACTGAAAAACCCTACCAATGGCCTCCTTAAAAAATAATAATGGTAATTTGATTATAGTGTATGGTCATGCATTGAGAATGATTAAACGTACAGATGAACAAACACATAGAAAATAACTGTAACATTTGTTCTGGTGCTTACTGCATTGAATTATTAAGGTCCCGGAACTTAATGGTTTAAACTGACAAAGTGACAACAACTTTGATCTAAATATGCAACAATAGGTGGAAAACTTTGGAAACATATAGAAACATAGAATGTGATGACAGATAAGAACTATTCAGCCGATCTAGTCTGCCCTATTTTCTAAATACTTTCATTAGTCCCTGGCTATTAGTAGCATTGTGCGTATCCCACACATGTCTTAAATGCCTTCACTGTGTTAACCTCTACCACTTCAGCTGGAAGGCTATTTCATCCACTACCCTCTTAGTAAAGTAACACTTTCTGATATTATTTTTCAACCTTTGCACCTCTAATTTAATGTCCTCTCGTTGTGGTAGTTTTTCTTCTTTTAAATATAGTCTCCTCCTTTATAGATATGAATTGTCCACATACCTTATCTTGCCATTTCCCATCAGTTGGGAAAAGGCATCTCATTTTTGAGAGGTGTCCAATAGATGCCTAAGGCATCTCATTACACATGCATTGGAAGATCCAATCCTTGCCAGTCCTTATAGTGTTATCTGCCTGGAGTTGTCTGCCATAACTTGCACTAATAAGTGCAAGGAGCTCAGGTAAGTATCTCCCTTCCCACTCTCGTGTAAATAAGTGACTACGTTTTTATGAATAAGGAACTCCATGATACACTTATACACATCAAGTATTCTGAGAGACTGGAAAAGAAGGTTACTGGGAAATTAAATAGATATTTAGTTGGAGTCTTAACAAGGGACTTTCCTTACTAAGGAGGGCCGCTTGGTAGGTATAGTAGGCATAGTATGCAAATACAGCCAGTGATATGGCATTAAGGAATACCCTTTGCAAAGTAGATGATGGTAATATTACTGTAGGTGCAGGCCTTTGGAAATTGTTCACACAACATGGTAGAATAGTCCATGAAAGCCATTGGGTTTGACCATTGTCTTTATTGACCTCACAAACAGCCTTGGAGCTCTAATTTGTTTGACTGAAATAGCGATTAACAGCCACACTTTTATGAACTGTCAAGAATTCACACTATGATTAAAGTTAAAAAGTATAGAGATAGGATATCAAAGGGAAACAACTATAGACACAATTTTAAGTGAAATGTGTCCGAGTGTTCACAATTCTCCTAGGCACCAAAGAGAGACTCCAGGGGTCTCTCAGGGCATAACCCTAGATAATCAAGAAAGACCAAACAAAACAGAGCATGCAGGTTCACCGCAAGGTTTACCATACAAGGTGTTTATTGTAGTGTATTGTATATATTTTTTCTTTTAATACTGTGCTGCAGAATCTCAGAGGACACTTACTTCGCTACAGGTTAATTACGTAATATTTATATTTAGCCATACTACTACTACTATCTATATCTCCAAGAAGCATTCTATGTTCCCTTGTGGTGAACCTGCATGCTCTGTTTTGTTTGGTCTTTCTATAATTAAAGTTCACTTAAAATAGTCCCAAATGGTCAAATTGGACCTATACGTGAGTTGAAGATTTCTTGCAGTTTGATTGCTTTAGCTAAAAAAATGTAAGTCACTTTGAATTCCCCCAAAATTCACATTCTTTTAAGAGTAGATTGAAAATATATTTGCTAAATGAATAAGACTTGTAATTCATACAACATTCAGCTTTTCATTAAGGATTTGTGTTTACTGCCATCTGGTGTGAACCCTCCCATGAGAACCCTATATCTATTAAAATATCTAGAAGTATCTGAATCCAGAATCTTTTCCTTATTCTAGACACCATATACTCTTACGCCCTCATGTCCCTACTAAAATACTGCTCCAATGCATGTGTTAGAACAAAGGGTCACTTTGACTCTACAGACTGTCTAAATCAAAATGAATACACTGTATCAACAAAAGAGGAAATGGATCGTCACTTACAAGAAGATACTGGAAAATCTATCTAAATCTAAAAGCCAACTAGAATACTTGTATGGTATCCACCAAAAAAAAAAAAAAACTGGTCTAATACCTATACGCATTGTGAATGTTCAATTTAAATAATGTTGTGATTAGTTATATAAACAATTCATAAAGTTCTCTTTTTATTTGTCTTTTTTTTTTATCTTATATGTTCCGGGGTATAATTGTAGAAAAACAACAGTGACAAAATGAAGTAGTCTTCCTTAAACGTATTGTTCATAGTTGCCGTTAATTACCTTCAATATTCTAAAAATATTCCTTTACTCCATTGGTTGCAACTGTATTTCTCTTCAATAGACATTATGGCTGTTACTTTAAAATGCAGAGATCAGACATACCCTTACCCTAATTCAGGATATTTCCCTAATATATTTGTCAATAACTACCACATGCTATCTGGCTTTGTGTATGATATGTATTTGTCATTACCCAATTACCAGAAATTCAATACATTTAATGACTACTATTGTATATGATTACTATCCCTCTCATTATTAAACTACACAAGCAAAAGGTGCTTACTTGCTTTATACTTTCAATGCATTTGTACCTATTCATGAGTAACCAATTTCTCCCTATGACTACTCTTTTATCTGGAAGTATTGTGCTTCTATATGTTCGGCTTTCGTACAGCCCCGTGTTTTGCAGGCTGTTTAATCCATGTAGTGGGTAACAAATCTTTTTCAAGCTGTGTATCTTTCTCTATGAAAGAGCCAGAAGCAGCTGAAAGCAAATTAATTATTCTGGCAGTAATTGTTCAAGAAAGAAGCAGATCTGAGAGAACAAATTAGTAATTAAATCATAATTAAGCACACTTACCTAATTTAATGATTCTACAGTCATTTAAGAAGCCTTAATTGGCTTCAGAGTTGGAGCAATAACAAGACGGCAACGTATGAGGTCAGGAGAGGAGGTTTAATTGATCATAATAAGTCTTTGATGGCCGTGGATGAATTATCTCATTGAATGCTGGCCTTGGCCAAAAGTCAAGTGCTACCTCGCCAGGAAGGAGAAACAAAGCAAGACTGGCATTGTCATTGCAATTTAAGTCAGGGGAAAGTTTTTAAGGGTGGAATGGCTAATGGTCAGCACAGGAGGTAAAAATTTAAGGTTGATTGCTGACATTAAGATATAATCCGGTGGTTCTTTAAAAGCACACTCTAAGCAACATAACCACCATTGTAGTGTTTATAGTGTAACACATCTGTGGGCATCATCACCCAATTTGAGCCGAACTCTTTATGAGTGGTTTGACAAAACCTGAGCTCTCCTAACTCCTGAAGTCGAAAAATTTGTCTCGCAGATCCGCTACTGGGAAATAGACTTGACACATACCTTGGGGATGGCATCCACAGAATGTTTACAATGAAGGTTGTATAGAATCTCTAGGAATAGGTGGTCATGGGTAAGGTGATATTGAACATTTAGGAGCAGGAAGTTCCTCTTATAAGAAGGAAGTGGCGAGGTTTGCAGTACTTTATGAAGGCTTGGATACTTCCTGAAAGTAGGGTAGTGGGAGAACAACTAGACTACTATTAAATATAGATTATCCTCAGGGGCGTTGCTAGGAGGGGCTGAAAAAAGAGTCTTGAAAGCCCTGGGTCTTATTTTAGCACATTTTCATTGTTAGTTCCAAGCCCTCTGTAATATTGATAGAGAGATAGAAACTCAAATTACACAGTTTGTGACAGTTATGGAACAGTGTGGGGACATTGCTGTGGGTGTAGAGTTTTCCGGGAGACACTGAAAAGGGATGGAAAGATTTTGAGGGAAAACACTTAAAATATGGTGCTTGTGAGCACGTTTAGCCTTTCCCTGTCTGAGTCCCTGCTTAGTTATGATAGCTATTGATTAGCACTTTGGTGCTATAAAAGCAGTGTCACTAGTTTGTTTTTTGGCAACTATAACAAGCAAATTGAGCCCAGTACACATAGCCAGCCTGTGAGTTAATGAGATAACAGCCATTTTGTGCTTCGATTAAACAGAAATTGTAATTTTGATTAAAGTGATAGCTCCTCTATTCTATACCTGAGTAAACGCTATTAAAGTGAGGGGAAGGGTACAGTGAAGGTAAGTACTTTTAGTTAGCTGAAGGATTGTAAAAAAAAAAAAAAAAAGTTCTACTATACTTTTCTGGGACTCCAAAACAAAATTAAAATCAGGGTAACCAAGTGTAATCCTTGAGAATGGTTCAAAATAATCCACAAACAATAAGCATATTTTTTTAGAACATGCAAAAGTTATTTAAAAATGAAAAACTATGAATTGTTTTACTTTTGCATTATCTCTAAAACGCGAAAATAAAAAAGTGCGTTTTAAAAAGGTGGTAAAATCAAAATATCATCATGTAAGATGATATAAATAATATAATGATATCGGTAATTATTATATCCGCTTTTAGTTTTGAATACATAGTTGTGAGAAGAATATTGTTTATGGAATCCCATTTTAGACGCCACATTCAGCTTCTAGCATTTATACTCATTTTTGGGTCTGTTTGCTTCAATATCAGAAACAATAGAATCAGACATCACTTGGTATAACGCAAACATGGGGGTAGTGCTAGGCATTCCATTCTATTTGTTTTACACTGCACGAAAAGGCAGCTTGTGATTTGTCAAGCTCGGTTAGCGTTTAAAATTGTTTTAGGAGACACAGGACATTCAAATTCAAGCAGTTGGTAAATATACAAAGATTAAGCTTTTACAGCTCTTGGGATTATTAGGCATTTCACAGTCCAGTGGTGCTTTGCAAAGCAAGGTTGAAAATAGATGTGATCTTGGAGAAAAGTTGAATAAAAATAACAAACGTCAGGAAAGAGGTAATGAGATTCCAAGGATACAAGGTTACAGCTGTTGGAAGACTGGATTTTGATATAAACTGTCAACTACAGACTGAAGTGCATTGCATCCCTTTTAGAAGTGTTACTGTTTGGAAAAAATTCTTAAAGTTTCATTGTGTAAATCAACTACTTAGAATTTGAATGCCAAGATCAGTCACTATTAATGCCACCAGAGTTAAAGATTTACATAATTACTAAATGCATTTATCTGGTCATCACTAAACAATGCGCTTTGTGTTTATTTGAAGACACGGTTTGTTTACAGCTCGTCTGATGGACTGAATCTGGACATTCCTCTTCTAGACTGTTATAAAGGAAAAACATCCAGCTATTAAATAAATGTAAAGTTTGACCGAGTAAAGAACTTCAGTTCCTGTAAAGATCTTAGTGGCATCATGTGATGTGCGACTAGCGACTGAATTCCATTTCTGGTGACTTGCCACACAGTGAGAGAACCAGATCTCAGTCCTGTCCATTCTTGTATCCCTGCAGTCAGGGTCATGGCTATAATTAGTCCTTTGTTCACAGAGCTCATTACCAGTGGAAAACAATCAGTGGAGACTTTCAACACAACGCAATACAAGGACTCGAACAAATGCTCCATTACTGTAGAGAAAGAACAAGGCTCAACTTCAGCTCATTCAGTGCTACAGTAATATGTTGTCACTCTCACTTAGGCAACAAAGTGTGGCTGTAAAAGAAAAATGCCCTGTATTAGAATTTTTTTTTTCATTTAAGTTTCAAACTGGAACAATCGGAACAAAATAAGTGAATTTTTTCCTCCCATTTTTACGGGGATGCATGATGGACCAAGCGATGTTAACTGCATTTATTTATCATGCACTGTTTTTTTTTTAGTTTATTATTTTACTCTTATTTTATGTAGTTATGTAATTGTTGCCTATCCTTCTTACGTTCAGTATTTAGATCTTATTTAGTTCTAAAAGTGCAAATATGGGGAGTACAGGTGCCTGGCAGCCTGCCACTGGGGTGTCGGGGTGCTTTTATAGCATAAGCGAGTGATCTCAGGACTCTCATTGTATTTCATGCTTACATGTCTGCATCATGCTACAATATAAGAGCTTAACTCTCAGCAGCCCACATACATTTACCACTGAGCGCACGTAGTCACCTCATAGCCCTCATGTCTAGTTAGAAAGCTGTGCAGCCTAGTCTTATCATGACATTGTTTGCATTGTTATTATAGTTTGTACTCTTTCTTAAAGTTTGACTACGCCTGTAACTTAAGCACCCGGTCAACATTCAGTTAATGCGGTAGCACTACGGATGCTCAGTCATGTCCTTAAAGCCCTTACAAGCACACATCTGCTCCCTTGAGCAGAGATTGTTGTTTACTGTCGCAAGCTTGCAGACCCCAACGTGACATACCGCATTAGATATATGTACCCAGCTTGCACTTAACCTGATATATGTAAACTACGCCACGCTTGTTTACGCATCATAATATAAACCGTGCTTCTACTCATGCCACTGTATGCCTTGTAAAAAAAAAAACGTGTACTCTGTTGTGGCGTTTGATCTTGCAATGTACTCACCTGCACGACAAAAAAAAAAAGAATAAAAAAAAAAAAAAGAAAGTGCAAATATTTGTCAGTACCATGGTCCAGCTTAGTTTTTCCTTGTGACAGAGTTGCCTATCTTGACCAAGACCACGTCAATCTCAGACGTGTCATACTTCACCGGCAAGACAATCCACCAGGATTAAGGCTAATTGGTCCGATTTACATTTTTCAACAAAATACAATCATAAATATGCCTCAACGTGGACATGGAAAATGGTCTCTAATTTTCATCCTATTCAAGTTCAATGGAATTTGCATCCAGAGACTAGGCTTGTCCGGTTACTCATCAAACTCTTTCTATTAGCTGTTCTGCATTACTTTCATAGTTGTCCAGTTTTGCATTACATAGAATGTTTTCGATTTTTAATAATTTTAAGACATTGTTTATTGTAAAATAATCCCAATTATTTCCAACACTCCATTCAACAATAGAGGTATTCTACCAACGAGATAGCTGTTCACTAAGGGGCGATGTACTGATGCAGTAGGTATGAGTCATCCAGCATGGTGCATCAGAAAGTGAGTGTGCCAGGGTGGTATGTATGTATAGCAAATTGACCGGCAGCCCAAGTGGCCAGCCCTCCACAGTTATCACCATGCACAGAGAGCTTCTGTAGTACTCTTTATGTAGAAAAGCCCTGATTTCGCTTTGCTGTGTGAGTGTGTTAAATTCTACACTCGCTAATGTGATTAAGGGGTCATGGTGTCTATAGAAATCGCACACTGAAAAAATACTTGGCAGGAAATGGGAACTTCAAATTACTTGGAGTACTTTACTTCCAAACCAGGACAGTTGGTGGGTATCGGAACTCCAAATGGCTCAAATTACTGCCATTCCAAACCAGGACGGCTGGTGGGTATTGGAACTCCAAATGGCTCAAATTACTGCCATCCAAACCAGGACGGCTGGTGGGTATTGGAACTCCAAATGGCTCAAATTACTGCCATTCCAAACCAGGATGGCTGGTGGGTAACGGGACTCCAAATGGCTCAAAGTACTGCCCTTCCAAGCCATGACAGTTGGTGAGTAAGAATCCTTTTACTCATACTGCTTATAGTATCATTCTTCTTCAAGCAATTACAAAAATAAGAAAGAAAAATCAACCATCTTTCTTTCCTATCATTTTCCAATAATATCTGTCGTAATAGTTGCTGTAGGTGATAAACAAAGAGAGCCTTAACACATATTTCTATGGCTGTATAAATTATCGCTGCAAGATATGTACTTACAAAAATGAGAAGGCACTCGCAGTAATAACTTCCTGTGTGCCGAAAGCCCAAGGTATACTTCCCTCAAAGACACAACAGTAGAAATGGCTGTGCAAAAAGTCATGAATGTATTCCAAGGCAGATTTATCGGAAAACAATGTTTTGGCTCAGTTAGGAACCAGATAGACAAGCTTCTATGTGAGCCTAAACAGTGTGATTTTTCTTCTCCAATAAATTCGCTTTGAAATACATTCCTGATTGTGTGCCCAGTCCTTTCTACTGTTGTGTAAATTATCGCTGTCATGAAAAAATGACCTGGTACTGTTTTATAAGAATAACTATTTTATACGGTGCTATTTTATTGGGATGAACTATATAACTTATGTTCCTATTTCTTTTCCCTTGGATGGATGGATAGATAGTTACACATATACAGAAGCAGTCAAATGTTTGAGGACACATGTTTGACAATGTCATGGTAGCCAAGCCATCGCAGTTATTAAAGAATACTTTACAGAGTCGATGGAGTCATGGAATTCAGTTCTGGTCAGGCAAAGTCATTAGATCTAATTATTTTTGGGAAGTAAAATTGAACTATGATGCTTGTTTCTTGCTATCCACACTTGTTCTCCAGTGTGATATGCACAGCAAAAAAACCATATCTGCACTAATTGATATATTCATGTATTTTTTTCCCCTAAATTTGCTTTAAAACCCGTAATCATTTGCAAAAACCAAACTAACCCAGGTTTGCCCATCTCTATCGACTGGTCCCACCGAGCTTTGGCGAAACAAACACTCGTTCTCCATCATTCTGTCATAGCCATCTGGATAAATAATGAAAAAGTCAAAGCAGGAGTTCACTTACTGTAAATTCCTCCAGCATAATGGATGAATATTTGTATATAATTTCTGTACACGGCCCCTGTGTCAGCTGCTGGCTCCTATTTGCATAGGTAGATTGAGCTGTTCTGAGGTTAATGAGCGTATGTGGATAATAAATGAGTTTTATCAGCGGCTCTGCTGTTTTCTAAATGTTTGATAAATTTGTCATGGATTACGCCAAGCATTATCAGGTTTTAGTGCTTAAACTCGTCACGTAAGTCTAACTCAAAAGCTTCCTGATCCTTTTCCCCCTGACAGGTTTTACAATTCAAACCGTGATACCAGCGGTAGAGAGAGGCATTTAGGGGAAGGCTGCCTCAGCAGCAGATGCTGAGTAATTAAACATACGGTTTGCTCCTGCCGAGCATCTTTGCAATGCGCCGCAGATGCAGTTTGTTTAGTTTTGGGTGGAAATATAGTCTCCAAACGAGGAAAAATAAACCAAATAAAAACATATTCAGTTGAAGAGCGAGCAGAAGAAGGTAAAATTGTATCACAGTATTTTAGTGTTCTATAACAAGAAGCCAGAAAACGGAACTTTGTCGCAGATTGCAGGAAGGAGTTCCAATTCTTTATCAGGATGTGGAGTGGGGTCCCCATAAAAGGGACACATTAATCCTTTTAAACCTTATTTGTTTATTTAGGACTGCATTCTAAAATATAGTGTATGGATATAGTGTATGGACAACCGAATTTCAAAATGTAAGGATAAAGGACTGATTTGGAACAATTCTCCAAATCAGTGACAACTTGGCTTTTTCTGCCTATATTTTGTGATTCAGTTTCTAAATCTCTAAAAGAGGTGGTTAGCAAATAAACCCCTTTGATTTTTTTTGTCTTGCTTATCAACGTGATCACTGAAACATTGGCCCATAAAAATTTTCATTAAACTCCGTATGGTGCAGAATTGACCAAGGAATTGCAAATATTAGTCTAAAAACTAAAAATCTCAAACATACCTTTTTTGACCAGATATTTTGACTTAAAATTAGCCTTGTATCATCATTTCCTGTTCTACTGACCAAGCCTATATATATATCTATATATATATATATATATTTACACATATTTACAATTTGTGAGCATCCAAACTGTATAAGGCCCATTTAGTCTAGAATGTGAATCGGTTGAATGCCAGAACTTCAATGTGTAAACAGTGCTCAATTTTCTCAATTTCCATATATATATTTTATTCTTAAAGTGTTAATAACCTCTGAAAAACAAGAATTTTGGTATTAAATATCAAATTTTAAGAGTAACAAATGCTGCAGCATGGAAAATGTATTTCCCCCCCCAAGAAAATTAGCTTAATTAAAAAAATAAAAATAAAAAAAAAGATCATTTTGATACAACTAGCGCAATTCTCTCTTATATGTGTTGTTCTAATTTTACAGTAGGGAGATTTGCTAAATAATTAGAGTTCATTGCCAATGCATTTCCCTAATTTTAATTAAATTGCTCTTTATCGGAGTATGAAATAAAGTGTGGATAAATTAAATTTCAATAGCTTCAGAGATCAGGATTTTTTATTCTTTAATAAAAATACATCATCGGTACACTATGGAAACTCAGCCTATATGGAATGAATGTGTGATGCTTGCCTCCGTAGTACCATTAGAGTTAATAGAACTATTTTCATTTAATTAACTATTTTTCCTCTTTCAGGTCGAGTTTGCGATACCCTTAAAAGAACGGTCACAAATGAACTGTATATTAAAATAGCTTACATAAAAGCTATTAGCAGCTTTTTAATGCATAGTTTCAATCCCATCATGCAAGTGTATTTTGCATAAACGGTACCTGTTTTTTGAAATGAAGTCATATAATACATCTTACATTCATCAAACAACCTCAAATGTACTTTATATCAGAAGCCAAACAGTAAAAATGCTAACTTAAACAATGAAGTATTGAACGTCGTAATTTTGATCTTATAGTACCCAAGTGTATATAAGGAGAGAGACTTTTCAGGATTTTTGTCTTCAGCGTGAAAATTAGTAAAGACTGATACAAAAGTTCAGGCAGGGATCTAAACAGTGATGGGAGACAACCATTGGGCACTGCACTTATTGTGCAGGCCTGTGGTAGTCAATTCTTATAGAATGTAAGCTCATATGAGCAGGGTCATCAACCCCCTTTCTATCTGTGCGTAAAATCCGCTTAGTTACAATACTTGTCTGTTAGTCCACCCATTGTACAGCGTTGCGGAATTTGTTGGAGCTTTATAAATAATAATAAAGTAAAACCTTAAAATTAAGGCAGATAGCTTGCGTTCATGATTTGATTCCTTATTGGAACCTTACGGAAACGACCAGGCTAATTCTGGAAGCAGAAATGATAGTACCGCTTTAAGTATTGTACCAAGCAAATTGTTGGCAGGTGTGGTTGGGACTAGAGGGGGTGCCGGTTGATACTGATGCTCATTTTAAGTTCTTGATTTTTTATATGGTGTAATTCCAACTGCTTTGTGATTCTCAATAAAAATATAATTATTTGTGCTTTCGATCTATAGGAAAAAAAAAAAAGAAGAAAATAATTGATTGTGGGGGGAAATGCCTGGAGGGAATAAAAAGGTAGGGGTAGCTGGAACGAGAGACACAGACCTGCAAGCAGCATAAGATCTCGTCTCCCAGCCTGACTGCTCTCTCTGCAGTCGAAACTCTCGTCCGCTACGGCAAATCATGTTAGTGATTATATGGGTAATGAAAAGCAAGCTCTTTTTGTCTGTGCTACTGATTAATCTGCTCTCTATTTAGCCCTGATTTATGGGGCTCAGCAGTTGAGGTGAACGCTGCCCCATCAGTTCTGCAGCCTATTAGCAGCAGTCTGACCATGCAATGCCTGGGAGGCTCAAACACTGTTATACCGAGCCTACAGCTTCTCGCCTCACTCCCTCCAATCTGTTTTGCTTGCCGGAGTGACCTTTTATACAGTAAAACACATTAGTTGAATAGCAGCGTCTCATTAAAGGAGTGAATTAACCACTGAGTCCCTTTAACGAAATGACAGCCAGAGGAACGGGTGCCAATGGCCACAGGCATTTGGAGATTTAACTCATGAATCAGATGTGTTAATACGCTGTGCAGCCTGAAGCTCTGAGCTCCTCTATACCTTTCTTTATTCCCTGCTCTGCCTCTGAGTGCAAAGGGGGGCGAGGGGGGAGTAAAAAAAAAAAGCGCATTACTTTCTTCCTGATGGGAGAGAGAGAAAGAACGCGGAATAATAAAGCTTGAATTTTTCAATACAGTTAAAAATGAGTCTGACAGATTACTGACAATAGCACTTCTAGCTGAGACACAGGGAGCAGAAGCACTATTAACCATATCATATATCATACAATGTAATTAAATCAAGCCACGGAGTAAAATGGGTTTTTTTCGGTGAGTGAAATGGCCTCTGAAAGAGCCCTATTAAATGAACTGGAGAGCTGAAATTAAATAATTCACAGTGAGGGATTTTGCATTTATACAAAAATTGTGTGCTTAATTGTCTGTGCTACATTACGAACTTAGCCTGTGTTAACAATACACCCCGAACATATTACTTGGAGACGAGCGGAACTGCTTAACACAAATGCAGCGTAGAAAGGCTTTTTAAAGAGAATTGCAGCCCAGGAGATCTATATAAATGCTCTTTGCCTATGTTTTAAGGCCTCAACTTATTAAAGTAACCAAATCAAAATGGATAAGCCATGTAAACTATGATTTGCAGACATTAACCTGGTCGTCACTCTCTCTCTTATCGTTTTCTAGTTGTTCTGTGCTATTTTTTATGGGATCGAAACTTTACAGGTGAAATGTACACATCTGTTCTCTATACTGGACAAATAAATATAAAAAATAAAGTATTTAGAGTGTCATGGGCAGCCTTCAAATCTAACCTTAATGTACATATTTACAAATCTAAATTTTCATTAAGTAACACAATATGACACAATGAAGACCCATTGTCAAGAAATGAGTAAATTGTTAATATGTTATTAAAAATGTACTTTAATTTATTTGAATTTGTAATTGAATGGCAGTTTAAAGGAATAACTTCATCAGAATGAGGTTGTTATAGTGCCAGGAGGTCGCTGGTGCTGGCTTACCTTTAGAGGTTAAACTGTGAATGAATGGTTTACTTCCAAAGTCTTCTCTCTCCAATGCCCCTGTTCACCTGCTTCTCTGAGATCCTTCAAACAGGAAGCCTAAGACTGCCGCGGACAGGGGCAACGCTGATTGGCTGAGACCGGTGAGGCTGTAAGCCAATCAGTATAGGGCTTTAAGCCCCAGTTATAATTTCAGCTTGAGAAAAATATCAGTGAATAGGGAACAACTGATTGGCTTAGAACGTCCGCTGACTCTCTCAGTCAATCAGTGGCGCTCTTTTCTGCAGCAGTCTGAGGCTTCCTGTTTAAAGAATCTCAGAGAAACAGAAGGGCAGAGGCAGTGCTAAACAACACTGGAAAGAAGACTTTGGGGTTAAACCATTTGTGAACATTTAAAACCCTAAAGGTAAACCTTTGCCAGGAACCTTCTGGCACCTTAACAATTTTTTTCTGATGAAGCTCTTATGGTGCCCGGAGGTTACCTTTAACCTGTGCATTTAACCTCATCTGATCTTCACTTTCCTAACCTCATCTTTCATTTCCAGCCTCCTTCTCATTCTATTTCTCTCATCTATATCATCCCAATAATTCCTATCTCCATCCCACCACATAACCTCATCTCATGTGCCCTTCTAAGGACATCTAATATCTACTCTATCTTAATCTCTTCCCTACCTCCCTCAAAGTATTATCTCAGAAGCCTCCACTTATCCTTATACCACCAGTGACATCTACAACTCGGATCATATCAACTTCCTAGAACTTATCACCAACTTCACCTTCGCCTCATCGTCATCACCCTATTCTCATCGTATCTCCTACTCTACACTGCCTACCTTTCCCTTTATATTTGCCTTGTATAGCGCTTCTTGGGTTCTCTTTCCTTTTATTGCTAATTCTAGAAAATACCCAGGTTATTTTCTACTAAGGGCAGCATTGGGGCATAAGGAACATTATCTGTATATGCCTATTTAGCACTACAGAAATTGGAGGCTGTTTATATGTGACATGTTTACCATATCACCCTATCTTACATATTTACTGAGCATGATCTACTTTTTAAAATCATTTATTGATTGGCATTCCTACCTTCCGCTGTCTCATCTCCTTTAACCATCATTTACTTTTGCCTGATTCCCAATACCCCAAAACTCATTTCTTTATTAGCCCTAACCCCATTCTATAACCATTACCCCTTTTTATCTCTACTTGACCCCCTCCCCCCCCACCTTTAATTATCCATCCTCATACCATTTCATCCACATCCGTAACATTTGGCTTACAAGCCTTGGCAGTAGCTACCTTGGCCACCTACATGAGATATTTTCAGTATATACTGCACTACATTTAATGGAAAGTGCTGTGCAATTTAAGCAAATTCAGTTATGTGAGTATCTATCAAATTTTAATTTTTTCAGACCCATGGAATGGATGGTTTTATTTCCATTTATCAAATCAGAAACATGAAACTGCATAATTTGCAAGATGCCTAATTACATTACGAAATAGTCTTGATGAATCTTTTATCAGGTACAGTTGTCAAATCTGCTTTCTCAGTTCGATACAGTGAAAATTATCATGAATTGATCTAAAAGGTATAATTGCATATATGAGACTAATACCTTTTAGGCAAATATGGATGTAACAATTATATGTAAAAAATCTAGCATAAAACATGTACAAGCATCATAAAATTGCAGAACCCCTTGCAGATTACTATCCATGTGCGCATATTATTTTCTCCCTAATAGAACTTACACGTTCCTTTGTCTATGTGATAACAGAAATTGCATTATAATTACATATGCATGGCAGAATTGACGTAAGGAAGACCTACATCTCATGGACCTGTCCAATGAGAAGAAACATAGATACATAGAATCATGTACCAGCAACACAATAAACGTAGATCCCATTTAGTTGATTCATTAAGGTCTCCTAGGTAAAGAAGGTAACTGACTAATCTTGGCACGATTTCTAGACTAATAAGAGTCTGATACTGGGTGGGCACCCAAAACGTTCCAGATACTGTAGTGTAGTGTTTTTAGCTTTCGGATACTATTTAATGATGTCCTCATAACGGATTCTACAAAGAGTGCATATAGTTACTTACAGACTTTAACATAAAAATGATTTATTATAAATATAACATATACAGTTGTAGTCAAAATTATTCAACCTTCAATTGAAATAGCTCATCACAATGAATTCTTTAGGTCAGGGCTGCCCAACAGGTAGATCCCCAGATGTTTTACAACTACAACTCCCATGATGCGTTGTCATTCTAAATGCATTCTAAAGGCATGCACAGCATCATGGGAGTTATAGTTCCACAACATCTGGGGATCTACCTGTTGGGCAGCCCTGCTTCAAGTGGTGTACCCAAATTCAACTGAAAATGCAACTTACAATGACTTCTCCAGTCTCAAAATTATTCAACACCCCTGAATAGAATCACTCACAACAGCACAAATATGCAAAACAGGTGTTGTCTCAAGCACACCTGATGCAACTAATCAAGGGCTTAATTAGTTGCACCAGGTGTGCTTGAGCTGGAACCCTTAAAAAAATACCTGAACTGGCTAGGGGTTCATTGAGTGTCACGTTTGACTGCATGTTAGAAATATGGCTAAGGCAAAATAATGGTCCACAAAGTTAAGAGAACAGATCATCACCCTTCACAAACATAGAACAGAATACAAAAAGATAGCAAAGTCACTGAATGTTCCTAGATACATCATTGGAAACATTGGAAACATAGTTTGCCAGTTTAAAGTTGAAGGAACAGTGGTTACACTACCTGGACGGGGCAGAAAAAGAAAGTTATCAATGGCTGCAACCAGATTTATGAGAAAGCAGGTGGTGAAAAACCATTGAGTGACTGCAAAAGACCTGCAGCAAGACTTGGTAGCAACAGGCACTGAGGATTCAGTGAGCAGTAATACATGTACTAAACGTTTTCATGCCAGAATTCCAAGACGTACACCACTACTGACCAAAAAGCACAAGAAAAATCGTCTATGTCTGGATGAAGAAGAATGAAGCATACGCTAAAAAAAACACTCTGCCCACAGTCAAGCATGGTGTTGGCTCGATTGATGCTCTGGGGCTGCTTTGCATCCTCTAGCACTGGAAACCTGCAGTTTGTGGAAGGCAAGATGGATACATTGAAGTATCAATAAATTCTAGGAGAAAGCGTCATGCCGTCTGTGAGGAAGCTAAAGCTTGACCGTAATTGGACCTCCTTTAAGACAATGATCCCAAGCATACCTCAAATTCCACCAAGGCTTAATTGCAGAAGTAGTCCTGATAGCCAATTATATAGTGGCCATCACAGTCACCTGACTTGAACCCCATAGCAAATCTCTGGTGGGATTTGAAGAAGACGGTTGCAGTACGCAAACCCCCCAAAATTACTGAACTTGAGGCCATTGCTTTTGAGCAAGATCCCCAGAAACACTACGTTGGGTATGCTGTGCCCCTGGAGGAAGTCTAGCTAACAGACAAAATGCGTAGGGCTTAACTTCATACTTGCTGTATTGTATTCTTCTGATTCACCCGGAGAAGGTCATGTCCTGCCATCTAGTCTTTGGAAAAGTATCTCCAAAAGCCTTGCTGTTCATCAATCCACGGTAAGACAAATTGTCTATAAATGAAGAAAGTTCAGCGCTGCTGCTACTCTCCCTAGGAGTGGCCATCCTGTAAAGATGACTGCAAGAGCACAGCGCAGACTGCTCAATGAGGTGAAGAAGAATCCTAGCGTGTCAGCTAAAGACTTACAAAAGTCACTGGCAAATGCTAACATCCCTGTTAGCGAATCTACAATACGTAAAACACTAAACAAGAATGAATTTCATGGGAGGATACCACAGAGGAAGCCACTGCTGTCCAAACAAAACATTGCTGCATGTTTACAGTTTGCACAAGAGCACCTGGATGTTCCACAGCAGTACTGGCAAAATATTCTGTGGACAGATGAAACCAAAGTTGAGTTGTTTGGAAAAAACACACAATACTATGTGTGGCGAAAAAGAGGCACAGCACACCAACATCAAAACCTCATCCCAACTGTGAAGTATGGTGGTGGGGGCATCATGGTTTGGGGCTGCTTTGCTGCGTCAGGGCCTGGACGGATTGCTTTCATCGAAGGAAAAATGAATTCCCAAGTTTATTAAGACATTTTGCAGGAGAACTTAAGGCCATCTGTCTACCGGCTGTAGCTCAACAGAAGATGGGTGTTGCAACAGGACAATGACCCAAACATAGAAGTAAATCAACAACAGAATGGCTTAAACAGAAGAAAATACGCTTTCTGAAGTGGAACCAGTCAGAGTGCTGACCTCAACCCGATTGAGATGCTGTGGCATGACCTCAAGAAAGCGATTCACACCAGACATCCCAAGAATATTGCTGAACTGAAACAGTTCTGTAAAGAGGAATGGTCAAGAATTACTCCTGACTGTTGTGCACTACTGATCTGCAACTACAAGGAAACATTTGGTTGAAGTTATTCCAAAGGGTTCACATACTTTTTCTTGCAACTGTACATTTGATGTGCCTGTTTACCTCTGCTCTTTTGTGAGTTTAACCTTGAACCTTCTTTTCGTTCAAGTGTTATTACGTTGTTACACTATTTGGCTTTTTTTTTGCTTTGTAGATATTCCATATTTGCACATCTTCAGGAACACTACCAGAAGCTAGTATCTGGCTATGCATCTCATTTGCAGTAGGTAATAATAGCAAAAGGGTGCTCTACTATGTACTAAAGATGTTTGCCATGAACGAATGGAATAATCTTAAAACTGGAAAAGTCATGATAAGTTACATTTTCAGTTTAATTTCGGCGCTAGCACTGGTTTAAACCTGACATCAAACTCCTGCAACCAAATTACACAGATTTTGTCATCAGGAATTGGGGTTGGTACATATGACAATTGCCATTCCAATCAGAATTCTGCCATTTTCAACTAATTTTGTCCATTCAGACAACATCTTCTGTTATGTGAAAAACCATGTTAACCATTTGTTAATAACCATGTTAGCTTTTCTGGAGGTATTTTTGAGCCTTAATCATTCAAAAAGCCGTGATGTTGTTCTAACTGCATATTCTCAATATGCATCTCTGGTTGTAAATAAATGAAGTATACCTCTGCAATGAACACTGTGCACACAGAAACACTGCTATGTGCTTCAATATGTAGCTATGATCAGTACTTCAATGCTAACATCTTCAAATCCATTAGTCATTAATCAGCTTTGTTGTTCTTTATGTACCTTGCTACCTATAGTTGTCCTACGACTGCACTAATATATTTCCCAGTGCCCAGTTTCTTAAAACGAGCCTGTTAATCACAAGTACGTGGATTCCATGGACCACTTCAGATAGGAATACAAATGCATCTTCATACTGAGCTTGCCAAATCCCTACCATGTAGGAGTGAAGGGATATACTTAGTAGGGATTTCTTCTCTTACGTGGGCTGTAGGTGCTCCAACGATGGTGTTCTTGGGGTAATGGAATGTATTTTTTGGTCCCTGCTATGTTGAGTGCAGCAAATGCCTACTCAGTTATGTAGGCATGAAGAATTATTCAGTGGATTACTCGTCACTACTGAAAATGCATACATCTTTCTGGACATCAATTAGTACTATAAGCAAGCACTTTAACTCTTTCTTCAGCATTACTGGAACACTACAACCTGATCAGAGAAAAAAACTCATGCAATAAAAATACAATTTCATCTAGATTTTCTTTATCAACTTGGCTGACCAAATTTATTTAAAATAGGCAATGCATTTATAGAAGACAATATATACTAAGATAGGATCCACTGTGCTTATTTTACTGTGGATCTAACACATGCAATATATTTATTTAGTAACTGTTATGGCTGTTGAACGGAGAGCAAACATTTTGCACATGATGGCTTATTGTGTCATAAAGCCAACTCCGTGAAAACATTGGACATTATCAAATTAAAATGTATGTGCGTTGAGATTTTCTCAAAGAACATATGAGTTTTGTATCATTTCTTGTGACCTCAAGAAAATCAATTACTTGAACGTGTACAGTGCACTTTTCAAATGCCATCATCACCTACTTAACGCTTAAATCTTGATATGTGTAAGGATATAAAGAAGTTGTCATTTTTTCTTTGCTTGTTCTTTGTAGTGTACAGATTAAGCTATAAAACTTAAGAACTGTTGGATCCTTTATCAATTTCTACAGACGATATATGGACATCAGTTTTCCTCTAACAGAACTATTGGAGTTTCACCTCATCAGTATTCTATAAAGCAGATAATTATTTATTTATTTTATATTTATTGATTGAAAATGTTCTCATTTTTTATTTTTTATTTGATACATAACATTTAAGACAGACAGAAAATAGACAAACAATTGATTATCTTATATTTGGGCACCTAGAATGTAGTTACATCAATTTGTTTATATATATATATATATATATATATATATATATATATATATATATATATATATATATATATATATACATATATACAGGGAGTGTAGAATTATTAGGCAAGTTGTATTTTTGAGGATTAATTTTATTATTGAACAACAACCATGTTCTCAATGAACCCAAAAAACTCATTAATATCAAAGCTGAATATTTTTGGAAGTAGTTTTTAGTTTGTTTTTAGTTATAGCTATTTTAGGGGGATATCTGTGTGTGCAGGTGACTATTACTGTGCATAATTATTAGGCAACTTAACAAAAAACAAATATATACCCATTTCAATTATTTATTTTTACCAGTGAAACCAATATAACATCTCAACATTCACAAATATACATTTCTGACATTCAAAAACATAACAAAAACAAATCAGTGACCAATATAGCCATCTTTCTTTGCAAGGACACTCAAAAGCCTGCCATCCATGGATTCTGTCAGTGTTTTGATCTGTTCACCATCAACATTGCGTGCTCACATTTGATGATGGACCACAGGTTCTCAATGGGGTTCAGATCAGGTGAACAAGGAGGCCATGTCATTAGATTTTCTTCTTTTATACCCTTTCTTGCCAGCCACGCTGTGAAGTACTTGGACGCGTGTGATGGAGCATTGTCCTGCATGAAAATCATGTTCTTGAAGGATGCAGACTTCTTCCTGTACCACTGCTTGAAGAAGGTGTCTTCCAGAAACTGGCAGTAGGACTGGGAGTTTAGCTTGACTCCATCCTCAACCCGAAAAGGCCCCACAAGCTCATCTTTGATGATACCAGCCCAAACCAGTACTCCACCTCCACCTTGCTGGCGTCTGAGTCGGACTGGAGCTCTCTGCCCTTTACCAATCCAGCCACGGGCCCATCCATCTGGCCCATCAAGACTCACTCTCATTTCATCAGTCCATAAAACCTTAGAAAAATCAGTCTTGAGATATTTCTTGGCCCAGTCTTGACGTTTCAGCTTGTGTGTCTTGTTCAGTGGTGGTCGTCTTTCAGCCTTTCTTACCTTGGCCATGTCTCTGAGTATTGCACACCTTGTGCTTTTGGGCACTCCAGTGATGTTGCAGCTCTGAAATATGGCCAAACTGGTGGCAAGTGGCATCTTGGCAGCACGCTTGACTTTTCTCAGTTCATGGGCAGTTATTTTGCGCCTTGGTTTCTCCACACGCTTCTTGCGACCCTGTTGATATTTTTAATACCAGTCTGGATCCAGGCCTTTAGATATAAATCTGGCATTTGTTGTTCAATAAATTGCAAGTCAAGATGAAATGGGATTTTTTTTTTACAGATATGAAATATTGTTTTATTTTTCTCCCAATTTTTTAAAAGTTGTGTTTTAATTAAATTAAGATATATATTTTTTAAGTGTGGTATCCCAAATTAGACAGTTCAAATTTGTCACTTCCCCTGCTTTTGCCTCTATTCTGTACCAACCTTCATATACATTGTCTTCTAATTGCATTCTATGAATATCTACTAGAGATGTCGCGAACATAAAATTTTCCGTTCGCGAACGGCGAACGCGAATTTCCGCAAATGTTCGCGAACGGGCGAACCGGGCGAACCGCCATAGACTTCAATAGGCAGGTGAATTTTAAAACCCACAGGGACTCTTTCTGGCCACAATAGTGATGGAAAAGTTGTTTCAAGGGGACTAACACCTGGACTGTGGCATGCCAGAGGGGGATCCATGGCAAAACTCCCATGGAAAATTACATAGTTGAGCTCTGCAATGACGGCATTCTGGTGGTGGCAACAGCATGCGTTGATTGGCGTGCTGTCTGGCTGACCCCGGGTGCCGATGCATGCTGTCTGACTGTGCCACTAGCTCCTTGCGACGACCTCCCCCTGCTTCCAACTCGTCTCCTCCTCCTCTCTGTCTCCCCATCTGAACTTTCCCCCTGTTCTTCTTCTCTTCTAGCGGGCACCCACGTGACATCCACGGACGCATCGTCATCATCAACCGCTTCACTTGTATCTGACAACTCAGCAAAGTGGTGGTGGTGGCAGGCTGGCGAGTGGTAACTTGAGAGGTGCCCGAAGCTAAGCTGGAGGAGGATGGTGCGTCAAGGTTCCTAGCGGAAGCAGTAGAAGATTGGGTGTCCTGTGTTAGCCAGTCAACTATGTCCTCAGAACTTTTTGAGTTCAGGGTACGTGGCCTCTGAACACTGGGCATTATTCTAGGGTCAAAGGGAATCACAGCACCACGACCACGACGGCCCCTGCGGGGTGGCCTGCCTCTGCCTGACGTTTTTTTCGATTAGTGGTACTATGCGTGCAAGCTACTGTGACAACAGATAAGAGTGGCACTGTGCACTGGCAGAAGTTGGCAGAGTAGACGCTGTAGGCCTGACACACACGCTTGCAGACAACTAACTGCTATTCAATCTATTACAGTCAAAAATTTTTTTTTTTAAATGTACACTACTGTTACACCAGATATGAGTTGCACTGGTGTGACACTGTGCCCTGGCAGGCCCTGAAACGCACACGTGTGAAGGAAACTGACTGCTATTATTTCACAGTCAAATTTCTATTTTTTTTTTTTTTTTTATGTACACTACTGTTACACCAGATATGAGTTGCACTGGTGTGACACTGTGCCCTTGCAGGCCCTGAAACGCACACGTGTGAAGGAAACTGACTGCTATTATTTCACAGTCAAATTTCTAGTTTTTTTTTTAATGTACACTACTGTTACACCAGATATGAGTTGCACTGGTGTGACACTGTGCCCTGGCAGGCCCTGAAACGCACACGTGTGAAGGAAACTGACTGCTATTATATTACATTCAAAAAAGTTTTTTTTTAAATGCAAGCTATTGGGACACCAGATATGAGTGGTGGCACTGGGCAAGTGGCACAGTATACACTGTGAGCCTGACACACACGCTGGCAGGCAGGCAACTGCAATTAGATTACACAGGAACAAAAAAAAAAGCAGACTGAT
The DNA here is from genome assembly GCF_036172605.1 of Pelobates fuscus. Taxonomy (NCBI): domain Eukaryota; kingdom Metazoa; phylum Chordata; class Amphibia; order Anura; family Pelobatidae; genus Pelobates; species Pelobates fuscus. The sequence continues at coordinate 44,322,880 of NC_086326.1, forward strand.
GTTCTAGCCCTAAAAAGGGCTTTTTGGGGTTCTGTCCTTACAGCAGAGATCAGATGAGTCCTTCAGGACTGTAGTGGACACTGAATACACTAGCCTAGCTATCGATTTCCCTATTAAATCAGCAGCAGCTACACTGTCCCTCCTCTCACTAAGAATGCAGCTTCCGGGGGGCGGGGCCTAGCTGTCATGGAGGAAAGACGCACTTCGTGTGAGCTCCCACAATATCTCACTTTAAGCAGCTATCAACAAGCGAATTTCACCCCAGAAGGGGATGACCCAGCAATGTTACTCCTACCTGACCGACCCGACATGCTTAATAGCGGTCAGCAACTTGACAGAGTCAAACTTACCTCCGCGTGGCAAGTGTGGCCTGGTGCTCACTGGGCGGGAGAGGCGGCCGATCTCCCGATCCTGGGATGCCAAGGAGCAGCTACTTCCTGGCAGGAGCTCCGTTATGCCCCCTTGGACCGGTGGGGGTTATCCCGGTCCACCCCTGAGAGGCTGTCTGGAGCTAATGGACGCACAGATCACAGCCGCCCAGGTTGACATACTCATCTGCGACTCTCCCAATATGGCGGCAGCCGCGTGTCCTCCTGGTACCAGCAAAGCATGGCAGGATATTGAGTCTAAGCTGGACAGACTCTTTAATCAATTTTGGAAGCAAATAACAAGCAGGAAGCCCCAACAAGCTCCACCACAGCCCCAACAAGCTCCACCACAGCTAAGCGAAGCAGTCCCCATTAAAATCCACCAACGCAAAAGGCGTTGAAGACGGGACCGGAGGCACAAACAGAAATGCAGAGCCTGCCCCACGTCAAGCACTCGCCTCCACCTTAAGCCACCACAATCCCGCACCGGACGTGAAGCACCACCGGGACAGATCCGACCACCCGACAAAACAAGCTTCCACCACCTCAAGCCGTGAACCCAGCACTCAGCCAGAGACTTGCCTTTGTTGTTCCAGGTATCAGGGACTCCCAGGGTCTGCACCTGGCGCCCAGAAGGGATCGGATGAGCACAAGCAGTAAACAGCAGCCTGCCAAGCATGTCCCACTATAGCCGATCCTCCACACCATGCCTTTGATCACATGAACTGCTCTCTGCACATTAACTAATCATAAAGTAATAGAAATGTAAGAAAGAGTTTGTATAGTGGAGCGCTGATTGGATAGAAATAGATGAGAGTAGGGTAAATAGATAGGAAACCTAACAACCTATATAATATAAGGCAAGTGCATAAATAAAATAAACCCTTCTCTCCTAATAGATCATAGAACTGACCTTACTCGTACACTCAAAATAAGTTAAAAATTAGAAATGTATTTATTTATAAAATACAGACAAATATAAAGGAAACAGTTACTCTTGCATATAGTATGTCTATAACGAATTCTTAGATAACAGCCATATAAAAAAGTCCAGACCTTATTCGATTGCTCGGCGTCCCGAGTCAGCAAAGATGCATAATGCTGAAAAAAAAAATATGTCAAATAAAAGTCCTCTTTGTAATCCAAGTGATGGCTGATATTAGTGGGAGTCAGACCTCTCCAGACGCGTTTCTACGCTTCAGCGGCTTTCTCAATGGATGAGGTCTGTGTCTTTGTGTTCGCTTATATAGCCCACCTAAGCAGGTTTAAATGTAACTGCCGTTTTTCATATTGTTAGAAAAAAAGCGAAAGGTATAAATTTTATACCTTTCGCTTTTTTTCTAACAATATGAAAAACGGCAGTTACATTTAAACCTGCTTAGGCGGGCGTTACTATGGCAACAAAATTAAATAAAGAAGAGTAATGTAATATGCCGATCAAAATAAGTGATAACTTTTTGGAGCTGTTAAGTTTTGATACAATGAAATTATCTGGTTACATAGAAGTCACTTTTGCAACACCTATTTGTGTTATGTATCTGCCGTGTCCACATGAATGTCGGCAAACTGCTATATAAGCGAACACGAAGACACAGACCTCATCCATTGAGAAAGCCGCTGAAGCGGAGAAACGCGTCTGGAGAGGTCTGACTCCCACTAATATCAGACATCACTTGGATTACAAAGAGGACTTTTATTTGACATATTTTTTTTTCCGCATTATGCAACTTTGCTGACTCAGGACGCCGAGCAATCGAATAAGGTCTGGACTTTTCTATATGGCTGTTATCTAAGAATTTGTTATAGACATATTATATGCAAGAGTAACTGTTTCCTTTATATTTGTCTGTATTTTATAAATAAATTAATTTCTAATTTTTAACTTATTTTGAGTGTGCGAGTAAGGTCAGTTCTATGATCTATTAGGAGAGAAGGGTTTATTTTATTTATGCACTAATCATAAAGTAGCAAGCGTTTAAACATGTCATTATTTCACCTCCTAAAGAGTTTATTGTCGTAGTTCCTTACATGCCTTTACCTTAACCGTTCATGTATTATGTTATTCACTAGTCTCATCTCATGGGGCGACTCACACTTGATTTATAACTAGTGGTGGAGCTGCTGATATAAATACACAGTTGATAACGTGCAAGCTACACCCTAAACATGACAGCCATCTTTCACAACAATGTACTGCTATATACTCATACCCTCAGTGCAACTAGCCATGATATACGCACGTTCAGCCTAGCATGCTCAAATATAACACACTTCTGTCTAAAAAAAAAAAAGAATGCAGCTTCCGAATGAATCTAAAATGGATGCTGTCCAGGAGGAGGGAGGGTCTGGGAGGGAGGGTCTGCTGCTGATTTGCTGGAATGTGTCTGCTGACTGTGAGGTACAGGGTCAAAGTTTACTCAATGATGACGAATAGGGGGCGGACCGAACATCGCATATGTTCGCCCGCCGTGGCGAACGCGAGCAAGCTATGTTCGCCAGGAACTATTTGCCAGCGAACTATTTGGGACATCTCTAATATCTACTATTGTGGATGCAAGATAATTGTTTTTAATAATAGGACATCCAATTCCTCCTTTATAAGTCTTTTAGGCAAACATTATTTGGCTTAATCCTGGCCTTTTACTCTTCCAGATGAACCGATTAACACTGTGTTGAATCATATCCAACCAACTTTCTGGTATGCTTAGAGGCAACATCTGAAATATATAATGCCATTTTGGGATTACATATAAGTCCACTACGTTAATCCTTCCCAAGAAGGAGATTTCTAGATTTTTACAGTCCTGCAACCATCGATTCATAGACTGTAGTTTTTATAAAAAAATTAACTTCCATAGTCTTATTAATATCTCTTACTAGTTTTATGCCAAGATATTGGATTTTCTCCACTGTCCATAAAAAAATCATGTTCAATTTTAATTACATCTCTGGTTACTTTATTCAGAATGATGTCCAATATCACTGATTTATTTGTATTCACTTTATAGTTGGATAACTTACTATAATGCTTTATTTCCTCCATAAGGGCCGTAAAATTTAATGGGGTTAGTTAAATTAATTCGAATATCATCGGCATAGAAACCTGTTTTTAACTCCTTCTCAGATATTTTAGACCTAGAAATCATAGTGTTATTCCTTATATTAGTTACCAAAGATTTGATAGAAAGAAGGTATAAATAGGGGAAAGAGGGCATCCTTGACGAGTACCATTATTTAAAGGGAACCATAAGGAACAGATATTTGGGCCTATAGTGAGACTGAAGGATTGGTATATTAAGCCATAATGGCTCTTTTTATCCAACCAAAAAGGCCAAAACATTTCAATGTGGCCTCCAAAAACTTCCAGTTGGCCCTGTCAAATGCTTTTTCAGCATCAGCCGACAGGGTCAACAAAGGAATAGTCTTTCTGGAAGCATCGCCCATTATATTTAATATTTCACGTATATTTGTTGAAGACGTTCTCCCAGGTACAAAGCCAATTTGGTCAGAGTGAATAATCGCTGGTAAGACTTTCTGAATTCTTGAGGCTAGGATAGAGGCGTAAAGCTTAACATCAACATTGATGAGAGAAATTGGCCCATAATTTCGCAAATCGGTAGGCTGTTTATGTTGTTTCAAGATAGGCAGTATATTTGCTCTAGTCTTCTCCTCCGGGAAGAATCAGACTTGAGAAGCAAAATTAAAGGTATTTACTAAAATGTATATTTATCTGATCTTTAAATAGTTTGTAGAAAGATTACTGTAGCCATCTGGGCCTGGAGTCTTATAGCTGTCTAAGTTAGATATTGCTACATTTAGCTTTTTCGATGGTTATTGCTCTATTCATTGTTGCTCTCTCACTATCGTTTATCTGAGGTAAATTAGTGTTGGTTAATATCAGCTATTCTTGTATCTGATGGAATATTGTAAAGCTTACATAGAATCTATTTTTGGGCATCACATAGACTCTATCTTTATCCAACTAGTTTTAACACATTATTGGCGCCCTTTTGTTGTCTTAGTTTATGTGATAACAATTTGTCCACCCTATTTCCCTTGGAATAGTATTTTAATTTCAGTTTTTCTAATATTTTAGCTGTTCTTTCCATAAGACAAATATTAATCTTCTCCTTTGTTTCAGCCAGCTTTTTAGAGTTTTCAGGGTTTTCAGAGTTTTCAGAGTTAAATTATGTTTATTTATTTATGACAACTTCTCCAGCTCTGCATAGAGCGTAGTCAGATTTAGTTTGTTATTAAAATGGACTTGAAGTTTAATAAAATTGCCTTGAATGACAGCTTTAAAAGCACACCAAAAAGTTAAAGGAACACTATAGTCACCTAAATTATTTTAGCTAAATAAAGCAGTTTTAGTGTATAGATCATTCCCCTGCAATTTCACTGCTCAATTCACTGTCATTTAGGAGTTAAATCACTTTGTTTCTGTTTATGCAGCCCTAGCCACACCTCCCCTGGTTATGATTGACAGAACCTGCATGGAAAAAAAAAACTGTTTTCACTTTCAAACAGATGTGATTTACCTTAAATAATTGTATCTCAATCTCTAAATTGAACTTTAATCACACACAGGAGGCTCTTGCAGGGTCTAGCAAACTATTAACATAGCAGGGGATAAGAAAATCTTAATTAAACAGAACTTGCAATAAAGAAAGCCTAAATAGGGCTCACTTTACAGGAAGTGTTTATGGAAGGCTGTGCAAGTCACATGCAGGGAGGTGTGACTAGGGTTCATAAACAAAGGGATTTAACCCCTATAAGCAGAGGATTGCGCAGTGAGACTGCAGGGGCATATTCTATACACCAAAACTGCTTCATTAAGCTAAAGTTGTTCTTCATTGATATTTTCTTCAAAATATCTTTGAATATTTAGCTCAAACATTCTCCTGTTAGTAGAGGTTTTAAGTAGATTATCATTTAATCGCCAAGTGATATTTGAATTATGTCTTTTAGATACTGCTGTTTCACAAATCACCACATTGTGAACTGTCCACCACATTGTGAACTGTCCACGTTAGATCTTTTATATAGATATTGGAGACTTTATCTTTAAGTGTTGGATACATCCAGATCATATCTAGTCTGGCATAAGAATAATGGACTCTTGAGAAATGGGTGTAATCATATTCATTAGGATGGTATATTCTCCATATAACATACATATTGAATTCATTTTTTATTTTGTTAACGATTTCGCCTGTTTAATAACCATTTTATTCATTTTAGCTCCTCTCATCATTTTTTTGTCCATATCTGGATCCAACACAGTAGTAAAGTCTCCTTCCAATAAAATTTGTCCAACTTTTATATCTTCTATTGTGTCCAATAATTGTCTCAAAAAATAATGGGAGGTTTATTTGGTAAATATATATTGCATAAAGTATATATAATTTTGTTTATTTTACAAATTAAAACCAGGTACCTACCTTCTGGATCAGACAGCTTATATATTATCTCAGTGTGCAATGACTCACTGAATATTATTGCCACTCCACATTTATTATTTTGTACTATCTGAGGCATGAATACTATTTGGACATTTTTTCCTCCCCATGTTACTTTGTCTATTTGTCTCCAATGGGTTTCTTGGAGAAAGCATAGCTCTATATGTTCTTTGGTTAGGAGGTAATATAACAAAAACCTTTTGTTTGGAGAATTAAGACCTTGGATGTTCAAAGTAATCATCTTATACATCCTGATACACAAAAGTTGTCCCTCTCCCCAGTGGACCCAAACTATACCAAATTATAACGACATAAATAACATATACACACATATATACAAAAGGATTAAAAACATTTTGGGGTATAATCCCGGTTATCAGACGAGTTATCCCCTCGTGGGCCGTATAGTCCAACATGATACTGTGTCCCTAAAACACACCAAGTGGGTCTACGGAGGGATGTTCAAGTATTCGTCTTACTGAGTCATTAGTCAAAAACCACTAGTTATTTATTTATTTTTTAAACAAGAGCCCTTATATTTCGTTTTTATCTCTAGTAATGAAGTAGTTAATTGACTCCAATAACAATTGCAAATTAAAAGATGTGAGCATGTTAATCTTTATATAGATCGAGCCAAGAGATTATTGAGAGAGAGAGAAAAAACTAGCAAAACAAAAAAAAACATTCTTTGTCGTTATAGGTGGATTCATTTGAATCCAAAGTTACAGATTTATTAAATAATGTAATTGTCTACCTAAATATCAATATATCAATAAGACTGTTTTAAGTGTTTCAGTGATTATCTAGTGAAGTTTCAAGTCGTCTAAATAGATTTTTACCCATTTAAAGTATATTTCAATTGTATCTAAAAAAAACATTTTGGACATCCTTGTGTATCTAAATTATTAATTATTCTAATAACTAAAAAAATTGTACAAATTACTATAGTATAGTGCTTAGTACTCATTAAGTGTCTGTAATATGTATAATATCTTTCATTCCATCCCCTATTTCCTAAAAAACTCTATTGTGCCATATATGTGTATAGATATTGCTAAGCTAACTCATCAAATCATGTGAGTAAGTGTTATAACCTTTAGTGAAATGAGAGGAAAGGGAAGAGAAGAAGAAGGGGGGGAGAAAAAAAAAACCTGAAAAAACAAACATATACACACACACACACACACACACATATATATATATATATATATATATATATATATATATATATGTATACATACATATATACAAATATATACCTACACATCCGCATACATGTGTTATGGTACTTTTTAGCAGTAAACCAAAATGTTTAAATGTCTATCTGTTCCTGTCCAAATTAAGAAAATTGAATTGCGTATATACGCTGAAGTAATTAAGTCTGACACACAGAGTTCAGGTTAAAATAACTTCGAGAAAATTTATTGGCAAGTGATTAAAAAACGGGCGCGCAGGCCCTTTTAAGAGGCATTTTGCGTCATCATTGATTATTAGAGTATCAGCAAATAAACATCATTAATTGGATTAATTGTTAAGTGTCGGAATTAGTGTCCACCTATCAATATTATTAATTGGCTTAAAACTAAGTGGTTAGTCCCGTGCCCACCCACCAAGAGGTGGGATTGTTCTGGACACGGGTGGGGACAAGGGGGGTCTTGAGCGTCATTTTGCACGGTCGGTGATCTCAGGCCTCGTGGCCAGGTGCAAGGTCTCTTATGAATAGAACATTTCATTACTACTGTGTTCTCATGGCCTTCAAATTATACTATGTTGCAAGTGAGGGGAAAGTCAGCAGTTCCTGAGTCAATCATGTCTTTATAGAAAATACAGTCTTTGTCCATTGTTAGGTGTGCTGGGAAATTCTGTCATGTAATGTAGTTTTAAAATGTAGAAGTTAGGTTATGAGGACAAAATGGAGGAATGAAGAAGTCAGGTTAGGAGGACAAAATGGAGGATTTGTCACGGTATGAAGTTAAAATGGAGTTAGTACAATAATTCAATACAAGTACAATAAAGATTTTTAATAATTCTACATCAGTCCCCCCTATGAAATGTTAGATTCTAAGAGATAAAAACTTTATTAGTTAGTACCAGAAGACGTGTTAACCCAAAGGCACAGAAACCCCGTGGCCGCTAGCTAGATGTTAATGCAAAGTGCAAGTCTGTCCCTAGAGCTGACCCTGATAGGCTAACTCATCGTCAGCATGGCTCTCGAACACTTCACTCCCATGGGTGGCCCATGATGGCTTGCCCACCACTTCTCCACACGGGGTCTTTACCATTCACTGACAGATGCTGTCCCTAAGCTGGTCCCTTCCTAGAATTCTCGCACTTTATCAACAAAAGGGATAGTTTGCAGCGGTAAACAGGGTGAGTTGAGATCTTGGAAATCTTGGTCATCAACTTCGAGATGTGTGAAAGTGGGTGCCGCTTGGTCAACAGTCTTCATGAGGGATTTTCTCAGACAAGGGAGGACACAACAAAAGAGAAGAGCAAAGATAAAAAGAAAAATTAGTATTGCCATACCAATATGCATTAAAGCTTTTTGCCATCCTGTCATCCAACCAAACAATCTTTCCCAGGGATCTTTTATCCCAGAATTCCTTTTTAACTCTTCAGACAGGTCATTTAATTTCTCTATGGCTAATGTAACTTTACCATTAGGGCCTGTGTTTTCTGGGATGTAGGTACAACATGTCATGGTGTCGGGCAAAATTTTACATACCCCTCCTTTTTCGGCTAAGATCATATCTAAGGCCATTCTATTCTGGAAGGCCATTTGGGATGTGGCCTGCAACTGTTCGGCCAATCCCTGGAGGGCATCTCTGGTATAATTAACAAAACGCTGTTGATTATAATAAATGTAATTTATCCAATTTAAATTCTTGTTTGTGGTAACTATGGCAAAAAGTGATTCAAATCCGGCAGCAACTTCATCTCTTGCTTTAAATTCATTGGGCACCCCCCTAGGCACCCCAATGGCATCAATATAAACATGAGGGTCAAAACTTCCCTTCACTGGGGCTTCGCGCTTAACCTTAGTGTGTCTGGACTCATGAGTAATGAGGTGCGTGTCAGAGATGATGTGTATGGGCATAATGGCTTTAGCCAAGGTACACTCCCCCCACCACTCCTTGTCCATCCTGGATCTTAACTGTAAATCCCCACACAACCAGTAAATATCCCCCAATGACCTAGTGTGAAACTGCAACAAGTTCATGGAGACATTTCTGTAGGTAGCACAATACCCCTTGGAGAAGTTGCCTAAGAATCTGCCAATTCCATCATAATTAGCATAACAAGTGTAATTACCTTTATATACTGTAATACTATCTGGGGGTTTGACATCCTGGGTTAGGAGAGGATACTCCTTTGTCCATGCTTTACATATGGACCTGTTAAAATCATAGTGATAGGCAAAAAGGCTCAAAACACATGCTTCTATATCTACTGGCAGGATTAAAGGCACAGTGCCCAGGTGAGGCCGGGCACCGCCACACACATAGCATGCAGTCTTATTATGCTTATTAGCATTATATTTCATCCATTCTAACCATAAATTTACATCATTAAAACCTGTTTCTGCGGCCATGGTATCTTCAAAGGTGGGATTAGCAATGGCCATCATATCTTGAAAGGTCTGGATGTGAGGTTTTAATGGATTGGGGACCATATGGGTGGCCCCTTGCCACTCAGAAGAGTTGCACATATCTTTAAGGTAGAAATGCCCTAACTTTTTATAGGAACCCTTTTTCCAATACATTCCCATTACATATTGGTCTGCATCTGTCGGACTTGGATGCTCAATGTTAAGAATTAATTTCATTGGTGTACCTCCCCCAGGCTTCCTCAAAGTCATTCTCTGGAGAAGGGATCTACCTTGATCATCTACTTTAGATAAGGCACTTTTTGGCTTGTAACCCCAGGCAGGCCCGGCATTCCATCCCGCCGCCCCCCAATGGTCACAATTGTGCCCCCATTGTTTGTCCACTACACAAACATATGGGTCTTTTGAATGGGGAATATCTCTATAGATGTTCTGAATTTGTGATGTAGGGAACGGGCATTCTACAATATCACAATAATCAAAGGTATAGGTAGCCACATGGGTACATGATGAATTATACCAAAAGGTGTACCCACTAATATCCTTAGTAATGGCTACCTGCTGGGCCTTGATTGAACTAATTAAGGAGATTATGTACCAGAGGTACATGCTTGTGCGGTATCTGCTTCCTCTGGGGCAGGAGACTTCTTGCAATGGGAAGCGTGGATCCAATTTGGCCTGCCGGCCACTTTGACGGAGGTTGCGGTGATCAGGAGAACTTGGAATGGACCGTCAAATCTTGGTTCCAGGGTATTTTTCCGCACAAATTTCTTGACCAGAACCCAATCTCCGGGAAGCAGGCTGTGGGTACCTGTATCCAAATCGGGATCTGGAATTGAAGAGAAAACTTGGGCATGTATTTTGTTTAAGGCACTTGCAAGTTCAGTTACATAATCTACTAAAACATCTGATTGGAGCTGTAACTGTTGCGGATAATAACAACCTAGTCTGGGTGCTGTTCCAAATAGAATCTCATATGGGGATAATGAGTGCTTCCCTCTAGGTGTGTGCCTAACGCTGAATAAAGCTATTGACAGGCTTTCTGGCCAGGGCATCTTTGTTTCTTGTGACATTTTTAACATTCTGGCTTTTAGAGTGCCGTTCATGCGCTCTACTTTACCACTACTTTGTGGGTGGTAAGGGGTGTGAAAGGCTAGGGTCACCCCCAGAGCAGTCCAAATTTCTTTAGTCACTGTTGCTGTAAAAGCTGGGCCTTGATCACTTTCAATGACTTCTGGAAGTCCAAATCTACATACAATGTCTGTAAGTAGACGTTTTGCTGTTGTTTTTGCAGTGATATTGGCCACAGGGTAGGCTTCTGGCCAGCCTGAAAACATATCCACTATCACTAGTGCATATTCATGAGGCCCACTCTTGGGCATTTGTATATGGTCAATTTGAATTCTCTGGAATGGGTACATGGGTTTTGCCAGGTGTTTTGGAGGCACCTTGATTGGTTTTCCTGGATTGCATTTTGCACAAATGACACAGGCCCTACAGAAGCTGTTGATCAATGTTGTGATTCCAGGTGCTTCATAATACTTCTGTATGAGGGCGGCCATTAAGTCTTTTGACAAATGTGCAGGTCCATGTGCCCATTGGACAACTGCTGGATATAAATTTTTTGGAAGGCAGAATTTGAAGTTGTTGTAGTATACCCCATCCTTTAGGACAGCTCCTTTATTCTTCCATTTCTGGATTTCTTCAGGGGTAATTGCAGCTTGCTGTTCTCGCAGAATTCTTAAATCAGTAGGAAGAGTTTGCAAAGCAAAAATAGGTACTTCTTCTTCTTGTCCGGACACTTCTTCATCCACTTCCTGCAAATCTCTGGCTGCTTGCTTAGCAGCCTGATCAGCCAAATGGTTGCCCTTTGCTTCATCTGTATCCAACTTCCCATGTGCCTTCACTTTCAGAACGGCCACTTCTTCAGGGAGTAGGAGGGCATCCATTAGATCCTTGATTGCAGAGCTGTGTTTGACTGGTGTACCGTCAGTGGTAAGAAATCCTCTTCTCTTCCAGATGAGGCCGAAGTCATGTGCCACACCCAGAGCATATCTTGAATCTGTATAGATGTTGGCACGTTTTCCTTCGGCAATTTTGCATGCTGAAGTTAGGGCTTGTAATTCAGCTTCTTGCGCAGACATTGCTGGTGGCAAAGGTGATGATTTGATAACTTCTTCTGTTGTGGTTACGGCGTATCCTGTATGGTATCTCCCTTCTTCATCAGCATACCTTGATCCGTCCACAAACAGGGTAAAATCTGGATCTGGCAATGGATTCTCATGCACAGTTGGTAAGTGCACTGTCTCCATCTTCATTTGTTCAAAACAGTCATGGGGTGTTTCTGGATCATAATCATTCACTATGACCAGGTCTTGAAATTCTTCTTCCAGGAAATGGCGTGGCCATGCTTCCAGAAGGTCAGTTGTTGGGTATTTGACAATACCATTTTCCTGTAGCTGTGATTCATCCATGGTGGCCCATAACTTTGCCATGGGCCCAAGATCATTCCATGACCATGTCTTCAACTTGGTAACAGGAATATGTGGGATAGCAGTATCCCAATGGCGGTAGAGGTAGTTAAGTTCTTGAGGTAGTTGGATCAGAACCATGCTATTGCCTTCAGAGTCACAATAGAAATCTTGAGCGGTGAGCTCCACCTTTGTCCAGTGGTATAGCTCATCTTCATAGCAAGATTCAGGAGTAATATTTGGTTTGTACCACGTGGTACAGAAGGCGTACTCCGGGCCTTCACACAAAGGTGTATCTTCTTCATGAAATGTTAGGTTTGGATGCATTCTCTTGATGCACCCACAGAGAAGGTAGATGTAGGTTTCATCCATGATAAACCCATAGTAGATACCCCCCTCAGGGAGTGGAAGAAGAGTGGATGGATTAATAACTTGACATCTTTGTATGGAAATGTTGTCAGGCAGGAGAAGATGACATTGCAGGCGCAGGTGTCTGGCAGGAGACACGTGCTTGAGCTGGACTTGGTTGATAATGGCAGAGATGTCATGGGGGGCCAAAACAACCAGAGAGTGGCCAAGGACCAGATCTGAGGTTCTTTCAATGAGTTCTCTTGCAGCAAAAACAGCCCTAAGGCAGGAAGGAGTCCCTCTGGCCACAATGTCCAGTTGGCATGAGAAATATCCAATAGGCCTCTGGCGGCCTCTTAAATCATTAGTTTGGGTAAGGACTCCTGTAGCATGGCCTTGTCTTTCAGAGACAAATAATTTGAAAGGTTTGGAGTAGTCTGGTAGGCCCAATGCAGGAGCAGATGCAATAGCACGTTTTAGGGTGCGGAAATTGTCCAGAGCTTCATTGGTCAGGCCAAATGGATCTGACTTGAGTGCATCATAGAGGGGTTGCATAAGCAGAGAGGCTTCTGGAATCCATGCTCTGCAATAGGAGATGAGGCCTAAGAAGGCATGAAGAGATTTTGCAGTCCTTGGAGGTGGAATATCCAGTACTGCTCTCACCCGGTCCCGAGTGAGATGTCTGGTACCTTGAGATAAGCAATGACCAAGGAAAATTACTGAAGGTTGACAGAACTGCAGCTTGAGGAGTGAAGCTTTGCATCCTTGTTCTGCCAAGTAGCAAAGGAGACTAAGTGAACACTTTTCAGTAGTGGGAATATCATCTCCACAGAGTAGTAAATCATCCACATACTGGAGTAAAACAACTTCTTGGTGTTCTGCTTGCCATGGGTCAAGGATGGTACACATGGCTTTGGCAAATTGGCTTGGAGAATTTTGGGCCCCTTGGGGCATGACAGTCCAGGTATACTGTTGCATTTCATGGGTGAAAGCAAACAGGTATTGACAGGATGGGTCCAGTGGAACACTGAAAAAGGCATTAGCCAGATCAATGACTGTGAAATACTTTGCAGATGGTGGGACTCCAGAGAGCAGAGTATGCGGGTTTGGTACAAGAGGGGTATCCAGGACAGTTGCTTCATTGACTGCACGGAGATCCTGGACCATCCTGTACTTATCTGGCTCACCTTTTGGAGTTTTCTTCTTTACAGGAAATAATGGAGTATTACACTCTGATTTACATTTCACTAAAGCACCCTTCTCCAAGAGTGCCTTGATGTGGATTGAAATGGCTTCAGCCTGAGCTGGTTTTAACGGATATTGTGGTTTTCTTGGTAATTTGGCTCCTGGAATAAGCCTTACCACCACAGGTGGGACATTTAGGTGACCTATGTCCTCTGGGCCTGAGGACCATAGGTGAGCAGGCACCTGGGTCATTAATATTTCTGGGAAATTGGACCTCTGTTCTGCTGCTTGCCCAGGGGGTTCTGCTAACTGCAGCATCAGAGGTATGGAGCATAGAGCTGAGGTATCTGAATCAGATAGAGGTGTAGACATTTCTACTTGTCCATCTGGAGTGAAGGTGATAGATGCCTGCAGGCGTGAGAGAACATCAGCGCCTAACAGGTTAATTGGGCAAGTGGAGGATACTACAAAGCGAGCAAGCAGGTTAGAGCCAACTCGTAGTGGAGTTGTTAGAGGGCTGTGTCTTGGCTGGCCATCCACTCCAACACAAGAGACATCAATATTGGACAGAAAAGATGGGTCAGGCAGGTCTTGTTCTCGCAGAACACTACGGGCTGCACCTGTGTCAACAAGAAATGTGGTTGGTTGGCCCTCAATGGGTAAAGTCACTGTAGCAAGTGGCCCCCCTCTGTCCCCTGTAGTCACTGCCATGACAGGGGTTAATGACACAGGCTTGCCAATTTCCTAATCATCTGGTTCCTCAATTATCGGAACCTCCTTCTCGGCCTTGGGGGCCGGGGCAGGCCTGGGCGGCTTTCTTGGCTCTCTCTTTGGTTCTGGGCAATCACTTTTAAAATGTCCTTTAGCTTTGCAATTAAAACAATGTCCCTCCTCCGGTCTGGTTCCCTTGGGAACAGGTGTGGAGCGGGACACCATGAGAGGAGCCGAGGTGGGTCTTCTTGGGGTCTGGGCAGATTCTAAACCTCTGACAACTAAAAGCAGAGTATCCAGAGGAACAACCTTATATTCTGGGTGTGCAGCAATGATTCCTTTGCGTATAGAGTCTTTAACTCCTTGGACAAACGCACCTGACAGCATTTGTGAATGAATCTTGTCAGTAAGATCAAACCCCAAATCTGTGAACATTTGATACAGTCTAGCATGAAACCTTTCCACTGATTCTCCTTTATCTTGTATGACATCAGTAAGGCCAGCTGCCTGATCTGCAAGTTTGTCCTTAGCCCATTCTCTTAATTGGATGCAAAAGGTTACCCCGGAGGGGTAATCAACATCACTGGAGAGCAGATCTGTACTGAGGTGGCGGGCCATGCTTGGCCAATATGCATCCCCTGCTTTGATAGCACAAATGCTCAGCAGATCACGCCATGCGGCGGAATAAGTCTTTTGAATCTGAACTATCCCTCGGTAAAAAGGCATAGGTTGCTTTTCTGGGTCAGGGAGTGCCTTCATTAAAGCACTAGCTTGAGTGGGGTTAAAGGCAACATACTTGGGAGGGGCCCGTTCTCCCCGACCCTTGTGTCCAAAGGGATCATCGATAGAACGATGAGCTGAGGCTCCCACAGCCTCTAATGAATCCTGGGATACCCTGTCATCCTCTTCCTCTATTTCTACGATCTGGGCCCTCCTACGTGAGGGGCCCGCTTGAGGTGTCAGAACCGGGGGATGGGAGGGAGTCCCAGATGCAGGGGTGGCTTGTGGGTCGTAGTCGTGAGATAAATAGTCACCGGGAAGTACTGGCATCAGGGCTGAATGACTGGGGGCCGCCATATTGGGGGCGTGAAAGGAAGCTGCGTTGGGGTTAAGGGAAGAAGCGGCGGCCATGTTGGATGTGGGCACATCCGGGGCAGACTGTGCCGCACTGGGCATGACCGGAACCTGGGGAGTGGCTTGGGGAAGGGGGTATGGATAGTTTGGATAGGGCAGGGCCATGGGATACAGGAAGGGGTATGGCCAGGCTGGGGAGGGCAGGAGAGTTGGATGGGGATTTATATTTAAGGAGGTGGGGTATTGGACTGGGGCGGAAGTGGGCACGGGAGAGGACGAAGAAGGATTGGTAGAGGTGGGTGTAGAAGGAGGAGCCGGAGCAAGGGAGGAGGAGGTAGTTAGTTGGGTGGATACAGAAGGGAGGGTAGAGTTGTTAACGGAGAGGGAGTGTAGAGAAGAAATGGCAGATGAAATATTAGGATTAGGTGCAGAAGGTAGTGCAGGGATGGATGAGGTTGATGGGAGTGTTAGAGGTGGGAAAGGGGAAAAGAAAGATCCGTCAGAATTCAGGACCGGGCAGACGGGGGAGGTGATGGGATGGGCGTCGGGAGGATTGGGAGTGGGGAACATAGTCAGCTGGCTATCACCTATTGCTGACTGAACCTTCGGGATAGACATCCCCTGGGCGCCATTTTGGGGCGCTGGCTGGGGGAATACCCCAGCAACACATTTATTATGATACACAAACAATTTCACACCTTTGTGATTTACTTCTTCCTCAACCCAACCTTCCTGCTGAATAGCCTTCGCTACTCTGTACCATGCTTCAGCAGTCTTCAATAAATCATTATCTGTAAGCTTGCCTTTCTTTTCTGTCAGTAACCTACGCCAACTTTCTGGTTGCAATCTTCCACATGTCGGTACAGCAATTTTACATACTTTTGCAATCTTTTCAACACCTTTAACCATCTCCTCACCCTCTCTGTCTTCAACTAAATCACATGCTAACCAGCCCTTACTGGGCTTACTCAAATCCTGTCCCATAATCCCTCTTTCCCCTATACCTGCGTCCTAAATATAGGGAGAGAGAAGGAAAATTGAACGGGAACGTCTACAATGCTCGACTGCCACCTGAGAACCGTGGGTCTTTCTCAAGTGCGTCTTCCCAAAACGTAGACTAGTCACTGAATCCGCCTACCCGGGGTGGTAGACACGGATTGGAGCGAGGCGAGAAGTGTGTGACCAATCACTTCTCTATTAAGAGAAATGGGAGTGGATAGTATAATAGTATAGTAAGTGTAGAAAAGATGAAAGGCAAGGAAAATCCTTAGAGACAGACACAGGAGTTCATGAGACTCCTAATTAAACAAACAAACAAGACAACAATACAATTGAAATACAGTGCATGCATCACAGTTCAAATGAAATCAACAGTAATTCCTTTCCTTTACTCGTGTGCTTACTCCAAAGTCACCTCCCTCAACCTCGTAGTGTCTCCACTACCTGCGGCCGCGGAAAACAACTGACACCGGTCCGAGTTCCGCCAGCCTCCCTTGTCACAGCAGCCCACTAGTAGTGTCTGCGCTACCCTCACCCTCGTAGTGCCCCTATAAAAACCCACTTACAGGTCTCACTACCACGTGGCGATGAAGACAGCAATGCCTGCCCGAATTCATCCACCAAATATGCTAAAAAAATTGGAATGGCTCCAGCTCAGCGCTCAAAGCTGGAGGGTACCACCACTCTGCAAGCAGAGTTACGTGCACAGAGAAGCTAGCTAGGCTATCAAAGTGACACAAGAAGGATCCCCAGGAAACTATGAGTCTACACAATCTCCACAGATCCAACACACCTCTTTTTCCATACAGCCCCAGCCACGGGGCTCCTAAAAGAGTAAAACAGGCAAAGAAGACCCCCAGGAACACATCCACAGGTCAACCCCCCTTTTTCCCTACAACCACAGCACCGTGGTTCCTAAAAGGAGTAAAACAGGCAACAGAAGACCCAGGCAAATCCCCTCAGGTCCACCCCCCTTTATCCCAAAAGGGGTAAAACAAACAAAACAGAGAACCCCAGGCAAATCCCCTGCAGGTCCACCCCCCTTTATCCCAAAAGGGGAAAACAAACAAAACAGAGAACCCCAGGCAAATCCCCTGCAGGTCCACCCCCCTTTATCTCAAAATGGGGAAACAGGCAAACAATTCAAACATACCCAGGCAACAGATAGACTAAAATGCAGGTAAACAAGTGAGTAACGAGACACCGGGCAAGATATTACCTGTCTTTGATGTCCTCCCGGGAAGCAGTCACAGACACGTGGACGGGTCAATCAAAGGGGCCGGAACATACCGGTGGCTCTGCAGAAGTCTCTACCGTGTACCTGGAGGTGATCAATCTCCTTTCCTTCCCCCCGGATTCCTCCGTCCAACTGCGTCTTCCTTAGGACGGCTCACCGGCCGGACATAGCCCGATGCCCCACGTTGGGCGCCAAGTTGTTATGGTACTTTTTAGCAGTAAACCAAAATGTTTAAATGTCTATCTGTTCCTGTCCAAATTAAGAAAATTGAATTGCGTATATACGCTGAAGTAATTAAGTCTGACACACAGAGTTCAGGTTAAAATAACTTCGAGAAAATTTATTGGCAAGTGATTAAAAAACGGGCGCGCAGGCCCTTTTAAGAGGCATTTTGCGTCATCATTGATTATTAGAGTATCAGCAAATAAACATCATTAATTGGATTAATTGTTAAGTGTCGGAATTAGTGTCCACCTATCAATATTATTAATTGGCTTAAAACTAAGTGGTTAGTCCCGTGCCCACCCACCAAGAGGTGGGATTGTTCTGGACACGGGTGGGGACAAGGGGGGTCTTGAGCGTCATTTTACACGGTCGGTGATCTCAGGCCTCGTGGCCAGGTGCAAGGTCTCTTATGAATAGAACATTTCATTACTACTGTGTTCTCATGGCCTTCAAATTATACTATGTTGCAAGTGAGGGGAAAGTCAGCAGTTCCTGAGTCAATCATGTCTTTATAGAAAATACAGTCTTTGTCCATTGTTAGGTGTGCTGGGAAATTCTGTCATGTAATGTAGTTTTAAAATTTAGAAGTTAGGTTATGAGGACAAAATGGAGGAATGAAGAAGTCAGGTTAGGAGGACAAAATGGAGGATTTGTCACGGTATGAAGTTAAAATGGAGTTAGTACAATAATTCAATACAAGTACAATAAAGATTTTTAATAATTCTACATCTCATGCACTTGCACATATTCCCCTACCCCTCTCCCCACCTCCTCTCCACCTTCCCCCATTTATTTTGTTTACTTATTCATCGTAAAGGTTTACGGTAATGCAGTGATGTATTTAAATACATCACTGCATTACCGTCCCTCTATTATCTACTAGTTTACATAGGTGACTGTAATATATTACTTCAATGCTTCCAAGTATATTTATATTTTCTATCAAATCCAATATAAGCATTGATCATACTATTCAGTGTGAGTGAAAAACAATACCGTCTATGAGTGCCTAAAAATAAAAATCGACTACCATCTGTACGTTCCCTATATAGATAATTATTTAGACGAGAACTGTATTGGGTATGATCTTTGAGTAGACATAATATTTCAAATTCAGCAGAGCTTTAAACACCCGTTTCTGGCACTCATTTATTGATTACATGGATTTAAGTCAAGCATGTATCACCTGTGCCTTGACAGCTATCTGTCTCTGGGAGAAATGTGATCTGTTACTGGGCTCCTGCTAGTGCCCCATACACACAAAATGCAGATTACAAACAAGAATGGCCAGGGTATCTCTCCCTAGTCATGAATAGAGAAGCCCCGTAAACCTGGGGACAATCATGGAGAATTAGAGAATCCCTGGATCAGAGTAAACCAGTTTCCTAACTCAAAGGCTCACAATTGTCCAGGATTTAGGGATTTCTTGATTCTGTTTTAATGTGAACAATAAACAGAGACCAGTACACCTACATAAGTAAAATGTTAAGAACCAATGGCTTAAACTGGATCTTGAACTAGTCAGGTGATTGACATACTTTAGGAAGATTACTTCACAATTAATTTTTTTTATACTTTGTGGTTGCTAAGGGAATGCTAAAATAGCTTCTAACATTTATCAGGAATGGAAATATCCTGACAAGTAAACCCAAAGGAAATAGTAGAGGAACATGTACCGGTCCTTAGAGTGGCCGGGCTAGTACCAAAGACAGATAAAATGTCTGCAAGTAGACCGAGAATAAACTAGAGACAGGCCGAGGTCTAGGATAACAGAAATACACATGATCGATAGCCAGGCCGATGTCAGAAAACAATAAATCAAATACACAGTAGAAACACACTCTCAGGTAACAAGAACCACAACAGGGCAAGGAAACAAGGACAACCAGGAAGTATATATACCCTATACTGGGTTGTGATCGGTTACAGAGGAGCATGATGTCACAAGTGTCTATACATCATAAAAAGCACCACATAGACTGACATTATAGAAGAAGACCAATGGAAGTATTCCATGTCATATATGATGTCATAATGGGGCACCAGGAAGCTAGAGAAGAAGAGTCATTATTTCTGTGATTGCACGGCTTGCAGGGTGAAGCTAGGAAGATCATAAAGACTAACTGTTGGATTTGGTCACAGTCTGACCAAAGGTGAATGTACATGGCTGAAGGATCCTAAAGGAAGCAATGTGGTTTTCTCTCTTTTTTTTTTACATACTACAATAATCTATTTTCCTTCAAAAGTTGATGAAATTGTTATTTAAAAAAAAAAAAATAGTTTTGAGGTGACAAATGTCCTTTTAAGACACTAGATTTTTCCAGTCACATCAAAGAGGTCCTTATAGTGTGAGTTCTGCTATCTCATCAATGCCTCATGGTCGGAGTGTGAAGTCCCTTGCCTTTCTACCACCAAGTTAGTTCAATCCAAAGACAAAACCATCATCTGACAACTCCTGATCAAATACGTTCAGCAGTTAGCAAAATTTGCTGCATCTCTTGATCACAGTCTTTATACTGACTATAGGATTCTTAGCAGCCAGGATCTTCGTACAAAAGTTTGTCTGCCATTGACCAGGCAATGAACATATAACAGCACCACTTGATGGTTGTTGCGGAGTTATTATGTAAAGTGTTATTCATTTGTCTGTCATCTGGATGTAATTCTCTGTTACCTAACGCTTGTGATTTGTAGTGTCTTCATTTCTATACATTAAACTTGGTGTCAGGTATGGCCGAATGATCTCAATGTTACAACAGCAAAAACAATGAGATTTGAATGAATAAGTATTTTCACATTATAAAGAATATGACAAACGGTGACAAACTTTTCAATTTTAAATAACAAAGAACCCGGTTGGAAATTTAAAAAAATGTACGAAGGCAGTGGAATAAATATAAAAAGAATGCTCACTTTTCATTTTATTGTTGTGCAGATCATTCATAAATGCTTTCGCTTACTTGTGATCCAGGTTAATCGGTCAAGGGAAGTTGATAAGCAAATGACCCCAAGGTTTCTCTAATTTGAAGCAATAGATTTGTGATCGTCTGTTTTATTTGCAAGACCACATGTGTTCGCTGGGGCATTTAATCTAGAACACTAATTTCAGTGTGGTAGAAGCTTGCTATGCTTTCCAGCTTTATGCTTTGCTCAGCTCCCTCTAAGATGTACAAGATGTCTTTATTTATTGAGTTAGTTCAAGTACCTTGGTATAGTCTATGTGTTCAAAAAGGTATTTAAAGAATGCCTTTTTCTTGTATAATTGTGTTAATTTGGTCCCTGCTAAGAACTCCAGTTTGGATTAGGATAGGTTGCTAGTGCGAAAAATGATGTGTATAGAATTTAGGGATGGAAAGCAGAGATTCCAAGAGAGTGATTGAACAACAAATTATTCTGAAAAGAACTGGAGTTATTGAGCAGACTGAAAAAAGTCCATTTGTACAGCCTGTGTATGTGGAAGAGTAGCGTAAAGGAGGTACACTTCCAGACTCTCGAACCGCCTGCTGTACAGAACAGATTTTAAGGTTATGACAAGCTATTAACAAAATGATAGCCTTTTTGGGTGCAGGGTTGCGGGCACAGGTGAAGCTTATAAATGACTTAAGAAGGCCTCCCCAGGACATTTCTTTTCTCTTTATTATTATTTGTTAGTCCAACTCTATCAATATTCGGCCCGTTGGCTCTTGGTTCAGAGAGCTAGGCCGCGGCATGAGGCGCATATAGAGTTTTAAAGAGGTCTCGGTGTGATTGGTGACTGTGTCACTGTGAATATTTTTCAATGTCATGCTCTGAGCTGGTGCTGTCAGACAGTACGAGCTGGCTGCTCAGCCTCTGCACACCATGATCGCAGTATTAATGGCAGCTGTTCCCAGAGGCTCCGGTGATGAATATTGTTTAGTTATTGGTGCTGCGTTCCTGCTGCAGGACATCATTACCTCAACGCAACGAGGCTGCGGGTTTCTTATGCCATTTCCTTAACCCATCCGATGCCTGTGGGGAGCGACGCACTGTCGGCATGACTGACAGCGAGGAGTTACATTAATTTAATTATTGATTTTAAAAAAAATATTATAGAATAATCTAGGCATTGAGGCTTGCGTGTAAGAGCTTGCAATCTAAAATATTAATGTGGTATTAGAAGGTTATATCTCTTGCAGAAATAGTTCATAAACTTCTTTTCACACTTTGAAAAGTGAAAGTGGAATCCTGTAAAACCTTAATATAATATAGCTGTATATATAGGGTAAGGTAGAGGCAAAAAAATGCCTACAAAATTCAAAGTAAAAACAAAAAAAAATTAGACCTGTGCTGCAGAAACTCCACACTGAAGTCCCAACAGTGTATATACAACAGCCAAAAAAGAAACAAGAGTCCTGCGCATCCAGTATAGGTGTGCACACCCAGGTGCTACCACAATTTATTTGAGGACAAAGTTTAAGCAGCAGCCACAATTTATTTGAGGACAAAGTTTAAGGACTTAAACCTTGTCCTCAAATAAATTGTGGTAGCACCTGGGTGTCCACACCTGTGCTTAATGTGCAGGACTCTTGTTTGTTTTTTGGATATAGCTGTATAGCAGAGGTAGCTGAAGGTCGGAACATCATGGAAAACATATAGTCCACAACAGGTATAGAGACAAAGGATAGCTACCACTTCTCTATAGAATAATATTTGGTAACTTGCAATCATTGTTTTAAATCACTATATATGGAAATAATTTTATGGTATCACCTTTGGGGGGAAAAGCCTTTGATTCTAAACTGTCTCGATTGCTTTTAGATGTAAACAGACTGCACTATCTCCTAACATGACATTATGTTATTATTATTGCCATTTATATAGCGCCAACATGTTCTCAATGTTCTAGATCAGGGATAGGCAACCTTCGGCACTCCAGATGTTGTGGACTACTACATCCCCCATAATGCTCTTACACCCACAATGCTGGCAAAGCATCATGGGAGGTGTAGTCAAAAACATCTGGAGTGCCGAAGGATGCCTATGCCTGTTCTAGATTCAGGTGAAGTATTACTAAGAGAAGCAAAAACACACAATATGAGAGAGAATGAGCAAACGCGCAGAAAACTCAAGCTTTACCTTCGCTTAGTCCTCATTCAGTTCTCAAAAAAGTTTTTGTTCGTTTGTGCCATTACAGAGAGAACCTATACTATTTAAATATCTGACTGATCCTACCCATAAGGGCAGTTCAGATCCAAAATGCCGGTAAGTTCTGTCTGCACGAGAGACACAATATCGCCAGGCAATTATTTCAGCTTTTTTGGGGGCTCATCAGTGAGATGTAGCTCTAGGCACAGTGAGCACACGGTCAACGTCTGCATTTGCCTTTTGATTTAGGGAGACCTTAAGCAAATGTACTAAGGCAAAAATGCACAAATTACATATGCACTTACTTGCACCAATGGCAAAGGCGATGCTTACAGGAATGAATGTAATTCATCTACTTACGCCTGAAGTGTAGTTAGAGAACCATCTGCTGTAGGGACTGATAGTCCATAGAACACTGATTTGTAAAGAACTCTAGTCTGAGGAATGATCCTCCACTCTAGACTATAATACAAGTTTGAGGCTTCTACACCTATATAACAAGATCAACTTATCGCAATTAGATGTTTGGGTTCATGACCACAACTAGGCTTTGAAATATGCATCTTGTAGCACGTAATGTTAATTACCTTCCATCAGAAGAAGAATCAGACATGGACATATTTCATATGGAAAAGTTGGCAATTGCATTTATATGAAGAACAGATCACATTCTCAATCAGCCATTGTTGCTGGGTTTTGACTATGGTAGACGTTAAAATGCCAAGATCCTCATGCAGAAATATTTTTATGGGTTCCACTTATACACTTCTTAATTGCACGCTACAAGTTGTATAAGCTTAACTAGTATTCCTATAGACATGGCTGCAAACTATGTCATTACTAATGTTTGGCATACAAATCTATATTGAGACAATATGTAAATTACATTCTCATGCTGTAACAACTACATTGGAAGTAAGAAATGTTTTGATTCCTTACAGATTATTAATCAACTACTAGATTGAAAAGACAACACGAGAGATAGATAGATAGATAGATAGATAGATACCGTATATACTCGAGTATAAGCCGAGTTTTTCAGCACATTTTTTGTGCTGAAAAACCCCAACTCGGCTTATACTCGAGTCAGACTCTGTATTATGGCAATTTGCATTGCCATAATACAGACTGGGGGGAGAGGGGTGCTGGCAGAGCTGTACTTACCTGTCCTGCAGCTCCTGTCAGCTCTCTCCTCCTCCGCGCCGTCCGTTCAGCACCTCGGTCAGCTCCCAGTGTAAGTCTCGCGAGACTCACAGACCGCGCGGAGGAGGAGAGAGCTGACAGGAGCTGCAGGAAAGGTAAGGACAGCTCTGCCAGCACCCCTCTCCCCCCACTGAACTACCAATGACACTGGACCACCAGGGAAGGAGCCCCCCTCCCTGGCCAGCTAGCAAGCAGGGAGGGGGGACGAAAAAAAAAGGAAAATTAATAATAATTAAATAATAAATAATAATAATAAAAAAAATAATAATATAAAAAAAAAAAAAAAAAAATAATTAATAATATATCAAATGCCCACCCCCACCAACACATACACAAACACACACTGCATCACACACTCACACTTCATTCATATACACACACTGCACTCACACACACTGCACTCACACACACTGCATTCATACACACACTGCACTCATACACGCACTGCACTCACACACTGCACTCATACACGCACTGCACACACACTGCACTCATACACACACACACTGCACTCACGCACTGCACTCATACACGCACTGCACTCATCCGCGCACTGCACTCATGCGCACACTGCATTCATACGCACACACTGCATTCATACGCACACACTGCATTCATTATATACACACACTGTAAATAAATATTCAATTAATATAATTTTTTAGGATCTAATTTTATTTAGAAATTTACCAGTAGCTGCTGCATTTCCCACCCTAGTCTTATACTCAATACGTTTTCCCAGTTTTTTTGGGTAAAATTAGGGGCCTCGGCTTATATTCGGGTCGGCTTATACTCGAGTATATACGGTAGATAGATAGATACTGTATATATACTTTTGATGGCTGAGGTTATTTGTTCTCTTTTGCCATATGTAGATTCAACTGTGTTGTGAAACAGATTTTAATAAGAGAAGTATCCTTCTGAAATCAATGGAACTCTGCTTTTGAATTAAGAATATATTGTTCTTGCCTCTTTGTAACATTGGTTAAAGAGGCCGATTGTCACTCAGAAGTGATAGCTCAGCTGTATAAATTTAGTATCCTAGATACAGCAAGTTGGGGTTGGCGGGAACTGTGACCCCTGAGATATATCTTGGTTCATTATATTTGCACCAAATACTCACACCCCCATTTGATCCACAGACTGTATCCTGCTTAACTCCCAGAAGAGAAAGATCGTCCTGATAAGTCAGCCTCAATAAAACTCTCACAAAGCCAACAAAACAAATAGAAATTAGATTAAACAGCAGCAATATTGACTGAATTGAAAGTTAATATCTCCCCTTTCGACTGACTGTCATTGCCCTGAATCATAAATGCACCCATCAGTAAATAATGCTTATCGCTTAAAAATCTCTGCTTCCTTCCCAGGCTTTATCCATTTCGTTCTGTAAAGATTGTATGCATAATTAACACCATCTCTGCTTCTCTAAAGAGGCCTGTGATGTACTGGATGGTGAAATGGGCAGGGGAAAATAAGTTACAATTTTATGACTTGTCGAAGGTAGATGTAAAGTCATTTTGTTAGTCGAAGCAGACCTGCTACCAGAAAAGAGGCTATGCATTAATCAACATGGCCTAAATATTCTTTGTTTTGTTAGCAATGTTTTAAAAGGTTTAATATTACTGTTATCATTTATATTCTTAGAATAATTTAACTATTTAATTTATAACTCAGAAACATTTATGATTTTGTGTTTCGAAGTTATCACATCATATAAAACTAGTAGATTGTTCTTAATGTATTTTTTTGTTTAGTTTGGTCATTTTGTGTTATGTCTAGTCCATTTTAGAACTGTGCAGGTCTTGAGCAAGAATGAAAAGATCTTGTGTTAGTAATTGAAGAGCCACAGGCTGCACCACGTAGAGTGAACCAGGTCATTTTGATGTGGAATACAGGGCAAAACAAGAATATAAAGTTTCGGCCATGATACATGATTATAGTCTCACGGTCGAAACTTTGTATTCTTGTTTTTTGTCCTGTATTCCACATTAAAACTATCTGGTTCACCCTGTGCTGTGCAGCCTGTGACTCTTCACTTGTGGATATATTTGGAGGTTAGCAGACCTCTACCACAGAGCCCCAGTGCTACTGATACTGGTGTGCAACATTCTACTACTTGTCTAGATCTTGTCTTAGTGCTTGTGTGATGTGATATTTATCATCATAGCGATACTTTAGACCTCCCCATGTTTGACCTGGTCTCTCCAGATTTGGAAGTCATTTTCTGATGCTCTGAAAAAAACTTTTACGTATAGTTCGAAGAGTTATTGTGTGGTTCCAAATCCCACCAAATTTAAGTCTGGCTAATGGCTAATCTATTTGCAAGCTGTCCTGACCAGTTTGTTTGGCACTTTATTTGCCTCCAAGTGGAAACAGGGCGTATAAAGTATGCAGACATCGGACAGTTTGTATGACCAGTGCTTCTCTATGAGAATAAAGGTAAGATTAATAACGATTTTAATTTAGATTTTTTTGTTGAAGAGGGGTCCATTATTCTAAAATAAGGAAGGTTTTTCTCTAATATTTCTTTTTTTGTTAGAGTATTTATTTAACCCCTTAAGGACACATGACATGTGTGACATGTCATGATTCCCTTTTATTCCAGAAGTTTGATCCCTAAGGGGTTAAGTATAATAATGCAACTAATATATGTGTATTTGTTAAATTAATGTACACAACATTTATCTCTGAAAGCAAATATACTAGTTAAAAAAAGGCACCCACAATTTTCATACTTAAAATGGGTTGATTGTAAATATAATTTTGTACTAATTAATAATGTGCTTAGGCATGACATCGTATCCTTCAGAACTCAATCACTAGTGACGTGCATAAGGCAATTCATTTCTTGTATTCTTAACCTACAACAGAATCTTTTATCAGCATGACTTTACTTTGCTGTTTGCTATCTGATCAGCAGTGGAATAGGTAAAGTTTTTAGCATATTAAAAATGGACTCACTATGCTTGAAAATGCCCTTTAACATTGAAGTTGGCATGATGGACACATTCATAAAAAATTCAAAAAGGATAGAACTGCCCTAAAACACACAGACAATTACAATTTGTTGTCAACGCTGTACATGAAAATTGAGAAGCTTATCACCAGTCGCTAAGTAGCTTTTAGCAAACCCCATAGAGAATAATGGAAGCCATTAGCCAATAGCCACTATTTAACAACGGGCTTTACAGGTATACTATAGACATCCAGAGCATTTCATCTCAATGAAGTGTTCTATCTGCCACGTCTCCCTCGTTTTAACCCTGCAGGAGCGGCAATGTTTACATTGCAGGGTTAAAATGCCTCTAGTTGCTGTCACACTGACAGCCATTCTGATGAAATAACTGACTAAAACTCAGCTATTTCAATCAGTCCGTCTCATCGAGCAGCGGCTCGGCGTTTTGCCATGCATGCGCACAAGCCTCACAATGCTTTCCTATGGGAATACATTGGATTGGCAGATATAATCAAAATTGACCGGGCCGGTTGCAAAGAGAGCAGTGCAACATGGGAGAAAAGGTAAATTAACTTATTTTTAGTCTTTGTAGGCGGGAACAGACACTTAAACGGTGACTAAGAGACTATAGCGAAAGGAATGACGAAACACTAACGTGTTCCTTTAAGTAATGTTAGCCTGTCACTACTCATGAAATTTAGCATCTAGTAAACAACAGCTACTCGCTAACAGTAGACACACGCACTTAAGTAATTAGCGGCTGGCTGGATAAAACGTAGCGAGACTTGTTAAATGCCCAAACACTGAACTTTTATGGCAAAGCATCATGGGAGGTGTAGTCCAAAACATCTGTAGTTCCGAAGGTTGCTTGTCTTAGTCTATTATAGCAAGTTCCGAGGCATGTCTAAGGACTTTTCACCTAGCCGAGGGCTTCAGAAAATAGAGTTACATTTTGCCTAAGGTGTATTGACCTGGACTATGACACATCTATTACATATTCTTCTTTATTGCAATATTTATATAGAAAATATATCCCTTCCTAAGCTTCTTTTAGCTTTGCTTATCTTACTGTTACAACATTCTTGTTAGTTTTTTTGGGTCACGCAATGGGATGTTAACCTTGTGAGTTTCAGAGCTTTGATCTACACAATGACAATCATAGGAGGGTAAAAATGGCAATAGAATGATAAAACAAGAAAAAAAAAACACTTTTTAATTTAATAGTTGTGCAATTGCATCGGAAATAGTAATATCACAGTATAGAGAATAGCTTAAGTGATAATCAAATTGTTGATAGTCTTAGAAGAAATAATATACAGGATCATTTCTCGCAGTGTTAGTGAGCACATTATTGTGGAAGTCAGAGCTCCCATACTAAATGCTGCAGTAGTTCCATTCCTTACAATCTCTGGATATGCATGTTTCTCCCTGAGCTGATTTGTGGCACCTCTCATTGCTGCATTATGAGAGCGCTCGCAAGGTTGTGAAATAAAATGTCGCTTAGGATAATGTAATTGGCCTTAAGGTACAGGAGTTGAATTATATGCTGGTGATTTATAATCTGGAAATTAAGGACTCACTCATTTTGTAATTTAATTCCATCTTTAAAGGGAAAACGCTCAGAATTAAATTGGTAAGTGCCGCTGCTAATTCAAATGCAGATGTAATTTGGATTCGAGAAGGCGTTTGGGGTGATTAACGAGTCCCCAATGGGCCATTCTGATCCTTATCTGCTAAACCCCACAAATTCTCTGGCAGTTGTGACAATAACGTTAGCAGGGTGAGGAGAGTCGAAGCAGCATATATCCTCAGTAGCACTGTCAATCCAGCCTCAGACTTTCCTCCTGACATGGAATGGGGTATTATTTCAAATCTATAGCATAGCAGAGACAAATATGAAGCTTCTCTTGCAATGCTTTGTCACAGTTAATGAGAAGTTTTAATTGGTTACTGAGGATTTAAGCACGGGGAAAAAAACACCCCTCAATGCAGACAGGACAAGGGGCAAAATGTGGAGTAAAAAAAAATGACTTTATTTTGTCATATTAAATATTTTTACTTTTGTGCATTTATAGCTTCAGCCAGTTATGAGACCCTTACATGAGAGCAGGTACGGTTTCCGACCCCTGTAGTGATTCCATCCTTTGGATAAAAAGTAGCAATATTGCACTGACTAATAACATGAAATAATTGCCCTTTGAGCTTTTAAAATCAGTTTTTTGAAAGATCTGTTTCGGATCTAATAGGGTTTGTCCGGATAGATGAAATTTGGTAAAAATTGCCAATGGCTTTACAAATTTTCTATACTAATGAGTAGGCTCATGTATAGAATGTCACCTACCTGTGAAATGCAGTTCATGGTTGTCGTGTAAAATCAATGTCTAACGCTGTTGTATTGGGGTCCTGTGAGTCCCACATTGACTTCCCCTACTGTTATTTGACATGAAACACACAAAACAACAAATAAACAAAAAAAAAAACAGGTTTACAAAAAAAAAATACAAAAATTTGCCAATGGCAATTCTCATATTTACTAAAGCAAACTCCTGCTGGAATTCAATCCGATCCATTTGGTGGAATATGCACAAAGCCCCCATTTTAAATTGATTAGAGACCGAAAGCATCCAGAAGGATGAATGTACCAAAATGATTGTTTACTTGCTTTTTGCAAATGAATGATAATTTGAAGTACTAGTTGGGCAAACAGTTTGGATTTTCTTAAATCTGTGCAAGGATTCGAAGTATCCAGGCCTGGATTTTATCCCAGGTGTGGATTTCATCTGTCCGGACAAATTCAAGCCTGATCAGACTACTCTGCATAATCCAGACATTGTTAAATACTGCTATCCAAATTACCCTGTAAAACAGCGGATGTTTTGCCTCATCTGGTATTTGGCCATTCGAGAAAGAATACACTGAGATTTCACCTATGTCCAGCATAAGATGTGATAATTGCCCAACCCGTGAGTGGTGTTCACTTTGTAGACTTAAAGGTACTTTCCACACGCACATTTTTTTTAATGAAATATTCATAAAATTGTTGGAATTTCATTGAAATTTGTTCACTGTGTTCTGACACATTTCTATCGTGGTCAGCATTAGGTTTTTTAGAAATTTGAGCTACCGTATCTTTTCTGTGTGATCGGACCAGACGGGCTAGCCTTCACTTCCCATGGGCATCTATGAGCCACTGGGCACCCATGACCCTGACGCCGGTTTACCGGTTGTCCTTCCTTGCATCACGTTTGGTAGATACTCACTACTGCATACCAATCGTGGAACAATTGCAGTTTTGGAAATGTTCTGACCTAGTCGTCTAGCTATCACTATTTGGCCCTTGTCAAAATCACTCAGACCTTTTCGTATGCCCATTTTTCATGCTTCCAACACATGACGTTCAAGAACTGACTGTTAACTTGCTGCCTAATATATTGCACGCTTTGACAGGTGCCATTGTAACAATATAATCAATGTTACTTACTTCACCTGTTAGTGGTTTTAATGTTGTGGCCAATCAATGTTTTATAGGACATGCAGCCACAATTGTTCATGTTTTTTTCCTAGGTATACTTCATGATTTTTCTGTCATCTTAAATGGGAGAATCGTTAAATCCAATCTGGTCAATTATCTGTAAGCATGTTAATTAGACAATGATAGCCTGTTTATTTTATTCATCACTTGGTAAATGTCTGAACATTTACAACAAACAGATGGAAGAGAACAGCAAAGCTTTCTCCTAAATCGGTGGCCCACGGGAGCCACAATGCCATGTGGACTTACTACAGCATTGCTTATTGATCCTATAAGATGTAGATTAGTGTGGCAAAGAACTGTTTGCTCAGTTTCAAGAACGTCTAACTTTTTAAGTACAGATCACATACCTGTAACTTACAGTGCTTGCTTACCAAAAAATACCAATGTAAAATGGATGTCTTTTGAATCATTGTTTTGTATGTCTTTTGTCATCATGCTGTTTTTATGGCATGGATTTTTCAGGGGTCATTTTGTGATTCACTTGGTCATTTATGGAATAACCACAATTTCTTCCATCCACACGTTTTCTCATTGACAGAAGCATTTACATGCCCATTACATTTCTAGGATGATTATTTCTGCATTTTTAATTTGTGCATTTACAGTGCAGATATATTGGAGCAATTGGGGACTAACTGGGGGGAGTCTAATGTCCAATAAAGCTTCAATGATAGCATTATTATTATTTTTATTTTCATTGTTGTTAGATATTTATTGCCATGGAAACCCACACCCACACATCGTGTGTTTTGTAATTTTTTTTAACTGTTGTGTAACGTGTTTTGTGTTTTTCCTACTTCTGAGCCATTTCCACAGGCATAAGATGCAGTTCAAGGACTTCAGAGGCAAGACATTATAAAGTATATATACCATTAATATTTATAAAAGATATTTGTTTGTCAAAAGATAAGAAAGATGCATTTAGGGTTTGTATTGAGATTATTTTTTCACATTTTAATAATGGAATAGGGACATGTGATCTACGTGAGCAAAGGTCACTGAGGAGAAAACTTTTACTATGGTTGAGACCAAGGTCCTGGATCTATAATTTGTAGGCTAAGAGCAAGTCCATTTTGTTACTCTATCTATCTATCTATCTATCTATCTTCCATCTTTATACACTATATGGACACAAGTTTTGGGCCATACCTCTTAATTGTTGAATTTTCAATCAGACATTGCCACAAGTGTATAAAATTAAGCCCCTAGCAGTCTGCATTTAGAAACATCTATGGAAAAAAGGGGTCGTTCTGAAGACCTCAGTGAATTCAAGCGCGGTACTGTGATTGGATGCCACTTTTGCAATAATTAATTTTGTGAAATGTCATCCCCACTAGATATGCCACGTTCCACTGTAAGTAGTATCATTGGAAGGTGGAAGGATTTAGGAACAGCAAGACCTCATGTAACCTATATAAATACTGCAATAAAGAAGACTCATGTAATTCATGTAATAATGTAACGTCATAGAGCTGAGTCATCAAGTACTGAGGGTCATGGTGCGTAAAGGTTGCTAGTGCTCGGCTGATTCCTTAGTGGAGGAGTTCCAAACTTCCTCTGGCATTAATATCAACACATAAACTGTGTTGTGGGATCTTTATGAAATGGGTTTCCATGGCCGAGCAGCTGCATGCAACCCCTCACCTCAGCAAATACAATATATTTATATACAAAGTAAAAACCAAAAGAGTTATGGTGGGGAAAAATTGTGATTGAAAACCCCTTCCACTTGAAGTCTGTGGATAGTCAATAAAATTTTAAACATAAATATGCACACCAGTCAAGCCATACGACTTGCTTTTCCCACAGAAATCACAAATGTGCAGTGATGTTACAACTGCAAAGGATTCTGGGTGGACATATGCAAATTAGTTCAACAAAGGTCACATTTTTGCCTCATCTCATTTTAAACATGGATTCCTTTGAGTCTGTGTTTGCTGTATACAACAGCTTTGAAACAACTTAGGAAGCGATGCAAAGCTAGTGAACCACTCATGGACAGCTGTTTCATTGTTAATGCAAATCATCAGCATGATGTTGGTTACTGGCTTGCTATTGAGGCTTTGCAGTACTTGCAAAGCAAAAAACTAAAAAGTTATATATATATATATATATGTATATATATTCTTCAACCCAATAAATTAAGGAAACATTTAAGAGTTTGGCTTTGTAATTGTTTTCTGTAGTAAGTGAACATTTAAAAAAATAAAAATAAATAAAATATACCCATACATCTGTTTCGGCACACCATAACCGACTTTCCTCTATATCACAACTTTTTGTTCTGGACCACAAATGTTAAGACCAAGTGCCTGTAGCTGTGGGAGGGTTATCCAACTTATATAAACTTAGTCAACCCCATTACCTGTGACATTGACGTTAGTTTCACCCCACCTACCACTCCCCTCTCTCCAATATCACTACCATGGTGGGTATTTACAGGCCTACCCATACGTTGGTTTCGGCACACCACAACTGACTTTTCCAAGTATGATTCCTTCAAGCGTTAGAGAAGGCAGTAAGATAGTATTGTTTTTATTTTTACACCAGGCACTTCTCTAAGCAGCCTCCTTACATAGAAAGAGAGATCACTAATATTGTGTTCAAACAAAGAATCGATGAATTGTGGCATTACTTGAATAACAGTATCGGGAAAACTAACTGGGTGGGGGAATAAATAGGTAAGAGAAATCGCCAGAATCTGTCTGGTTATTCAATAACTCTCCACCACTCAACAAACGGAGCAATAGAAGGGGTTATTCAGTTAAAAAAAACCAGTTAATATTATATGGTTAAATACAAAGGCAATGTATAAGATGCATGTGTTTGCCATCTCTGTGAAAACAGCATTGCGGCAGTGTAAGTCGTAAATACTTGCTTTCCTATAGCGCATATAATCTGTGTTTGACCTTTCTATGTAAAGGTATAACTACAATACTTGTATGTTCAATCCTAATTTATTCTTGTTTTTGGAACCCCCGCATTCAAGCACTGAATATGGTAAATATCTGAAAAAAATACAAATAAACTTGCAGCCCGAGGACATAGCGAGAAGAATCAAAAGACTATTCTATCCCACGGACAAAACACCTAGAGATTTTTTTTCTTTCCTCTTTCAGTTTACTTATTAACAGAACGTGTAATTGCAGGAAAATAGCAGGTTCTAAAAATCGGTCAGAGGAAAATGACTATCATTTTTTACAGATTGAAAATGAATCTGACTCGAAAATACCATTAAATTACCAAGTTGGTTAAAATTTAAAGGGTAATTCCTATATAATGCTTTTATTTAATAGCCCAATTTACAAAACGCTGAAAATGAATGTAGCTTTTCTCAGGACAGCGCCCGGCAGTAAGTGTACCAACTCATTTTTGCTCACTTGAATTGAATTATTAATAAGAGAGAACGAAGCCATATGTTCCCCAAAGAGCCAGATACATTTATTTTGAATAAAACTGCAGTGTTTGGTGGCTTAGAAAAGGTTTAAATGTGTTCTCAGGAATTACTTCCGTATATACTGACTTAATAGAGTATAAATCAGCTATTGTAATTAGGGGCACAGCTGTTAACTTAAAACGGGTTGTTCTCCCCATTATGTCTGTATATATCAGAGCTCAGGCTTGTAATCGTGATCATTTTTTTTTTGTCTATGCAGAATGGAAGTGAATTCCCCTTAAAGGGCCCATTTAACTGCCTCTCTGACAGCAGGTCTAGGTATTAGAGTTACTAAATATTCTTACAAACACTCCACCGCAGAATGTGGCGATAACGATGATAGAAAATTGAGAAATCAAAACACTCCAGCATGCACACTTTGTTTTACTTATTAGACCAGGGGTAGTCAGGTAACATTCGGCACTCTAGATGTTTTGGACTACATCTCCCATAATGCTGCTACAGCCATAATGCTGGCAAAGCATTGGGGCAGATGTAGTCCATAACATCTGGAGTGTCAAAAGTTGCCAACCGCTGTTAGTCTGTGTTTAGCAGTAGATCCACTAAATAGTGAAGAGTAAAGTACATTTCTTTTGGGGTGGGGGTGAAATGCTGACCACAATAACTGGAATTGGAAAAAAATATCCAATCCAATCGGTTGTCAATTTATTGCCGTTAACTGTTTAGTAAATAATCACATTTTCCATCTATTGACACATAACAAGTTAGGAGCTCTGTGCTGTGAGGAAATGGGTATACTGTATCTATTAATATAATATGGTTACAAATCCACTGTAAATATATCTTGCAAGTTGTTTCTCCATGATCCCATATAGCGGTGCTATGTTACTTCTCCATTGGGATGTTTATGTTCTCTGTTTGCTATACCTTTAGGAGTGTGCCTTTCCTGCTCTGTAAAAAACACATTTGTCTGCTCTTATGAATGTACACAAGTTCATCCTTCATCTATGTGCATACATGTTCTCTTGAATGGAGTTTCACGTTTGTTTTCCTATATAGAGCATATATTTAGTCTCTTATAGGGATAATATATACACTTTCCTGAAGTATGTATCCTGAAGTATGAAGTGTGAGTTTTTTTATGAACATTTTATTTAAAAAAAAAAAAAAAGAAAAGTTCGAGTACTCAAAACTATAGCAAAAAACAAATGGCGGGCCAAAAAAATCATTGGTTTATTTGAAAGGACCGGAGGTGGTCTGAATTGCTCAATTTTACAAATTTCGACTGGATTTGCAATTCTCACATTTGCTAAAGGAAAATTCTGATGAAATGTAGTTATTTCAGCCCAATTAGCACATTTAATTTGGTACAAACTGGTGTCTGGTATCGCAAACAGCCAGAGGGCGAATAGTTAAAATCCTCAACAATTTGAGGACAGGCCAGCTAGTTAAAAAATAAGCAAGTAAGTGGGCAATATGATTCCTATAGAGCAAAGTCCACCCTTGACTCTTCACCCAACATGCCATTGGTTTGGTCCACTAAATGGCTGAACAGTGGGATGTGGTATTACAAGAGATAGAATGAGAAGGATCTTGTATCTGGTCCACCCTAACCCTAAATATCAGTTTGGGGGTAAAATGGAATAGCAGAGGGGCTGCTACGACTGCCCAATTGTTAAAGGCCGCATCCCATTAGTGGTGGGATGGAGTCTATAACGAACCAAAGAGGGATCTGCCCTTGATCCCTCCTAAGCTCCTATCATTGGGCATTGGTTGGTGTTTTTGTAATAAATAAGAGGGTGACATACCAATTGTCATCCCCTGCCCCCACTCATTAGAAGTCGATAGGGGCAGTTTTATGAAAAAGGGAGGTGGGGGTACAGGAATAACAATGGAGAGGGTGACATATCACTGATACCTGTTATGCCTCCAAAATAACCCCGCCATTAAACCTCTCATTAGTGTCGGGGTATGCCCAGGCCTGGCAACAAAATCATTGCCCCTATGACTCTAGACCCATATTAGCACAGCGGGTGTCTTCCTTATCTATAATGGGGTAACCAAATACCTTAATCCCGCTACAGCTAGGAGAATACCAACATTTGCAAATAGGGGAATGGCAAATAGAGGTGAAAAAATGCTTGGGTCTTAAGTTGATTTGCAGTTGATTTGTCAGTTGTCAACTACTAGTGTAGTGAATAAACCTCAATTTCTGAAAAGGAAACTTGGAAGAAACTTTAATAAATTATTTTATGATTTTCTTTTAATGAAGGTGAAATTAGTAGCTCAAATAAATTATTTGTTTTGTTTCATAATATTCCCAATATACTTTCTTTTTGTAATATGTATCACATTTCTTGACATAATGAACTTGACAGATTAATTAGTGGTTTATGGGTTAGCAGAATGTCCCCTCTTTTTTGAAAGTGTGAATTTCAAGAGAAATCTGTCATTTATAAAGGTCTTGGGTTGCACCCTCCTGGCTGTCAATCAAACACTTGGGAGAGTGCTCTTCTTAAACAATTTAAAGGACCACTATAGGCTCAATGAAGTGGTGTGGGTGCCAGTTCCCCCAAGTTTTAACTCTGCAGCTGAAACATATAGAAGAAAAACTTCAGAATAACTGCTATGTTTACATTGTAGGGTTAATCCAGTCTCTAGTGGCTGTCTCCCTGACAACCACTAGAGGCCTCTTCCGGGATTCTCAGTGTGAAAATCACATTGAACTAATGCAGAGTGAGTTCAGATCCCCATAGGAATGCATTGAGTAATGCGCGCATGCGCATTTGGCTCCACTCTGGAGCTGAACTCAGCAGGGGGAGGAGAGGTCACCAACGCCAAGGGAGCCCGGCACTGGATTAAGGTAAGTGGCTGAAGGGGTTTCAACCCCTTCAGCCCAGCGGGAGGGGGGGCACAAGGGAGGGGGGACCTAATAACCCTAAAGGGCCAGGAAAATTGGTCTGTTTTCCTGGCCTTATAGTGCTCCTTTAAGAACTCGCTTAAAGAAGATTCTTACAGAGAAACATTGCTGGCGTATTAAGGCGATTGCTGCACGCACGCTCTGCTTCCAATTGGATTGGCAGGGATATAATTAGTTATCTTTAGTGGGTGGACCTCTTTTATTTAAGGGAGTAGGGGGCGGGGGGAAGTATTCCTAATTTCCCATTCAATAAACAAGTGCATCTATTTTGAATCCCAAAGTGTTATGGAGATCCTCGCTACGACAAGCCTGCTATCTATACAAAATAGTTATTATTTTAAACTTAAACATTTTGAAAACAGAACATATCATAGTTTTATGTTTTCATTTGCTCATTTTACTCTCTGTGTAGTTTGTTAAATTATAATTAATTAACTTAATAAAATAAGGGGACAAAGCCAGTTTATATTAATTTTATTTGGTTACACGTCTTCCTGTCTAATGGTGCCATTACCTCTTTTGGGTTTTTTCTTCCCTTAACATGCTGCGAAATGTCCGCAAACCCAACACCAGAGACTTGCATATTTTAGGCTAAAATACGCAATCCAGAAGAAGATTAGAGATTTTTTTTATTACTTTGACTCTTTTGACTTTGAACTAAAAGAAATATCTGTTTTATTCTTGGTTTACTGAATAACCCTGTCGTTAGGGTAATGGTTAGATATACGAACTGTTATATTAGGAGCTAATTTTTTCAAGGGTTACCATGACACAGGACTGGCGTTCCTTATGTTGATTAATGACGGTAAAGGGTGGTAAGTGAGATAATGTGATTTGACCACATTCTATTCATTCTCATTAGTTCAACTTTTCCTGCGCTGGTCATCATTAAAAGATTGTCAGATCAGCATTAAGGGTTAACGGTGCCAATTGTTACAGCATGCCATTAAGAGATACAGACATTAAAAAGCGTAACAAAGTAAAAATCAATAATGCAATTAATTAACTGGATTTGGAATCTCACGGGATGTTTGTACTGAAAGGGTTAAAGCCCCACGTAAATTCAGTTAGACCAAATGTACCCTCACAAACGGTTCGGTTTCACATGCATGCTGTTTTAGAATTTAGCTTGAATTCCAATTATCTTTTCCACTTGGAAAAACAGATTTGATAATTTTTTCTAACACTAAAGAGATCAAAACAAGATGGTGACTGTTTATAAACATCAATTCCTATACAGGATAGTAAATATGGAGCAGTCACTGTGGAAACCAATGGAACCTTCAGGCCAATTGCTCCACTTTTAGAATTTTTCCAACATCTCATATTAACATATACCATCAGAAACATAGAGAAACATAGAGAAACATAGAATGTGACAGCAGATAAGAACCATTCGGCCCATCTAGTCTGCCCAGTTTTCAAAATACTGTCATTAGTCCCTGGCCTTATCTTATAGTTAGGATAGCCTTATGCCTATCCCACGCATGCTTAAACTCCTTTACTGTGTTAACCTCTACCACTTCAGCTGGGAGGCTATTCTATGCATCCACTACCCTCTCAGTAAAGCAATACTTCCTGATATTATTTTTAAACCTTTGTCCCTCTAATTTAAGACTATGTCCTCTTGTTGTCCATCAGCAGTGTCTGTAGCACACTTTAAGAGTTATTTTGAAAACACATATTTATATATATACTTCGGATTTACATTTAGTTCTATTTACTTTGTATTTGTATATATACTACCTTCACTTTGCATTTGTTTGAATTTTTGTCTCTGGAAATATATTTTTTTCTTTCTTCTTACATAAACGTGACTGTGAAACATTTAATTTCAAGTCTTGGTACCTTGTAATCTCTCAGATTCTGCCCCTTTCTGTAATGGCAAACAGAACTGAATAGCTATATACACATACTTTGTTGTACCTATGCAAATTGTTTTTTTTTTTTTTTTTACTGTTGTTATATTCCTGTTAGAGGCATTTGCATGAAATGGAACGAGAACCTCAGAAACCGTTAATAACACAATGAGATGCTTTGTATTAAACTCTACGTAAAATTGATCTAATCTCTGTAACAACGAAGGCCTCCCATCACCAGGGGGACAGAGGGGTAACCACATGATGATTTGAAGATTATCTGGAGAAATGCCCACTTTAGGGCTGAATTGGTTAAAATAAGTATTTTATTAACAGGTGTGAGAGCTGGGAGTGAAGGTCATGGCTTGTTCATTTTAATGCTTTTAAGGCTAAAACAGCAATAATTCTCCAAAGTAGCAAGCTTCCAAACCTGACCTGGTTTTGGTAAGTTGCATTTCAATCCACCGTTTGATGACAAACGAGACCGTAGAGTTTAATTATTAAACAATACACTCTAGTGAACTGAAAAATAAACCAGTTGGCACATTTTTAGAAATCAAATGTTTTGCCTGAATGTGTGCAATTCACTGCAGCTCGGTGTTAAATAAATAAATCCTAAAGTCCTATGTTTCATATCCTAACATAGTCTGAGACACAATTCCTTCATTAAACCTACAGTTCTTATTTCCAACATTGGAAGATTGGCGATTGCCAGTTGTGAAATTCACTGAAGACTGAAAACTTGGATCCAGGTTTATTCTAACCTAAACCTAGTGGACAGAATGTCAAATAGCAATACGGAGGCCAAAATAACAGACTTTTAAATATTTTTAACTCAGCCATAGTCACCGCTTTGCTATTAAATTCCAACTTTTAATTCACTGCAATTCAATGTTTAGTAAATAACCCTCCGTACAGTGTTATTCATTAGACTGGAAAATGTTGCTAATTGACTTGGCAATTATACATTTCAGACCTAAGTAGTCAAAATGAAAAACTGCAATTCAGCAACTGATTGCCTTTTTCATTACCACTATTCAAAGCGACCAAAGCTGGCGAACCAGGTGTAAATACAACATCCGTAACTCTCTCTATTTCTAGCTTCATGCCTTCTTTTTCCTCTTTCTCTCTCTATATCCCTTTTGATTTTTCTTTAATGCTACATTATATATGCAACACTGCCTTCTAGTGTCCATGTTTAAGTAGATCATGTTGTTACTTTTCATAAAGCATTTTTACATCATCTGAAAACATCACCATATTATTATTATTATTATTATTATTATTATTATTATTTTATTATTTATATAGCGCCAGCAAAATTGCATAGCGCTGTACAATATGAAATACAGGTGAAACTAATTGAGACGCCACAATGACAATCTAGTGGAAAATGTGCTCATAAACAGGTTTGAGAATGAGCACATACCAAACAAAGAAATGTCTCTGGAGCAATGTGTATAAAGCAATAATTTATTACCACCTAAAGCTGTAATAAAAACCAAGGTGTAATTATTACCTTACCAAAACTGGTATATAGCCAAGGAACTGCGCCGATGATGTCACTGCTCTCGATGTCACATATACTAGGTACCATCTTGGAGTTTGCCTATCTTCTGCCAACCACGCTGCTCTAGTCTCCTCAATATTAACACAACAGCTGACACCATACACAAACTACACTTTTTGGTATTTGTTTGCACTATAGGAACGCATTCTACTCTAATTTATCTTGCCACTTCAAGGGTTACTCCAAGCACCATAACCACTTCAATTATTTAACCCCTTAAGGACACATGACATGTGTGACATGTTATGATTCCCTTTTATTCCAGAAGTTTGGTCCTTAAG
Organism: Pelobates fuscus; assembly: GCF_036172605.1. Lineage (NCBI taxonomy): Eukaryota > Metazoa > Chordata > Amphibia > Anura > Pelobatidae > Pelobates > Pelobates fuscus. The sequence continues at coordinate 44,363,394 of NC_086326.1, forward strand.
GGGTTAAATGGTCATGGTGCTTGAAGTCGATATGTGTAGGGTTTCAGCACGGAGTTCAATTTCTTTTTTTTTTCTGTTTATATAGCCCTAGTCACACCTCCCCTGGCTGTGACTGACACAGCCTGCATTAAAACAAAATGGTTTCATTTTCAATCAGATGTTAACTTGCTTAGAAGTTTTTATCTCATGCTCTGTAACTGGAACTTTAATTACATACAGTAGGCTCCTGCAGGGTTTAGCAAGCTATTAACAGAGCAGGAGATAAGACATGGAATTCTAAATTAAACAGAACTTGCAATAAAAGAAATATAAACATTAGATGACTCTTTACAGGAAGTGTTTAGGAAGCCTAAACAAGTAATTTAATCCTCCTAAATGGCAGAGGATTGAGCAATAAGATTGCAGGAGCATGATCTATACATCAAAACTCATGACTATAGTCGACCTTTAAATGTAGGTGTTGATGCAAATGAGGAATAATTAACAAAGTCATTAGTTTGTTCATCTCAATAAGGGCAAAAACATAGCTGGAACTGATAAAATTACATAAGTGAGGTCTGGGGCAGTTTGGAGAGAAAAATTACTGCACGCTTCCCCTAGATGTGCTACACAAAGAACCTAAATATGTGCATTGAATTTTAGCAGACAGCCTTACAGAAATGATTGCACTGTATGTTCCTATCAGACCGTATACTATATTGCATACATTGTACATAATCATATTGGACTCTATATACAGAGCCAAAAATGAATACATTAAGATTAAGGGATTACCGAATGTGGCCATAACAGTTATTTACTAAACTGATCATTCAAAATAAATTTAAAGCGAATTTCACATTTTAGTCCAAAGCCGACTTACAGAATTATTCAATTTCAGCTTTTTGACCATGAACTAAAATTCACTTTGAATACTCACTTAGTAAATAATCCTGAATGTAAGAGCACAAAAAAGCTATAGACCTTCCATATGTTGTAAAACTACAGTTCCCATGATTCTTTGCAAGACTTAAGGCTGGATATGTACAATAGGACCTGTCATAATACAGCATTTGGGGTTCTACTTTTGGTTGTCTCTCTCTAGGTAATAGCAATCATCTCACAAATACTACATTTGAAAGTTAAAGGGATACCCCACTGCCCCAACACAAACATAAAATAAAAATCACTCTTTAGTAGATATACTCACAATGAAAACAACTTGCAAAGCCTGTAGATCTCTTCTCTACAGCCTTTGCAAGACCTCCCCTTCCAGCCCAGCTCAGACTTTCTGTGACTGTCCAATCACAGGCTTCCCAATGCAGCTCAATGAGAAGTCTTTGCAAGGAAGGTGTTCTGGGTAATTGCTGCCTCTTACCAGGAAGTAACAGAACCAGATTTCTGATTGACAGCCAGGGAGTGTAACATTAAACTCGGCATGTTTTGTAAAATGAAATAAAGAGAACAAACTCTGAAGTGCTGTATGTGTCTGGAGTGCCCATTTGAAGTACAAAATATAGTAAATACAATAAGATGACATTTTCAAAGGCAATTTGGCATTCCAGATGTTTCCGTCGATGCTTTGCCAGTATTAAGAGCATTATGGGAGAGGTAGTCCACAACATCTGGAGTGCCAATATTGCCTATATATATCACTGAGTTGGAATAACTCACTTTGTTCCAGAGGTAAGCAATTTGTATTTGGAAATAAGACATAATAACACAATTATACTTTCAATTCTGAGTAAACAAATGATGCAGCTCGTCAGTCTTGCAATTGGAAGACAATCCGCTTAACAATCAATACTTCAAACGAGTGGCTGGGTTAGTATTCCAACAACCTTGGTGAAATCCAATGCCCTTTCCAGCTGTATCTGTAAATATAGCATTTTTCTATCTGCTGAAAATATCTATGCATATAACAGGATTTAAAATGTGCATTATTTCAATCTATAGGTTTGTTGATGCAAGTCAATATAACTTTGGAACTATGGAAACTAATATGTGATGTGATGTGAAAACTGTATCTAAGTGTTTATTTAATAGATAATAAGTTGGGGTGAGTGGACAACTTAGTTGCAAAATTTAGACAAAAAAACTGTCAGAAAAATATACAATTCAGTCAAATTGCTCAATCTGTAATATACCTATGTTATTTTTCCGATGTGACAATTGTGGCCTAAGTTTTAGAAATAGTTTAACCCCACTCTTTTTCTGCTGGTAAAATTTACGGCAATTTGCAATCCATAAAATTAAGATTGAGAGATATTGAGATTGATACTTGTTAGGTTGACAGCAAACAAATGTTCTGCTCCAAATCAATGTTAATAAGCACATATGTTTTTAATCAAGTTCAAAACAGACATTTTCGGTATTTGTTCCCAGTATTTGTTGTGTAATCAATATCACTATATTAGTTTGTGCTACAATACTTGTACTTTACGTGTACTTTATTTGCTTTGATTGATTAACAAGGTGTCGTTAGTGAATGTTTAAACTTCCCAACAATGGGAAGTATGAATCTTGGATGGGATGTGAGTGTGCCACAAGGGAGTAAAGACAATTAGGATTATTCAGTAAAGTGATTATTTAAAGTGAATTTTTTAATTTAAGGACAAACTAGTATAACTGAAAGCATGGCCGATCTGCAGTTTGGCTATTTGGTTAGTTTTTAGATTCACTTTGAATTCACCTTGAATCTTCAGTGAATAACTCAGAATATGTGGGTCTGCACATAAACTGGGTAGGTTGCTCAAAAACAGGACTTGACAGCCTGATGCGCATGCATGCCAATTTGACTGACAGCTGATCTTACTCATTCAGGCCTGGCCATGTACTGAGCTCATTTGAAGAACGCTGCAGTTGGGCTCACTCAGCGTAGCACAATCACACATTTAATAATACACTCACACTATGATAATTGGGGATATTTTCCTTGTGTCCCCACGAACAGGACATGAGGATTCAAACCTAAGACATTGAGACTGGATCCCATATCCAGGTGAGTTGGGAGGTATGAAAGTTTTTGTAATGCTGTTTGCACACCTCATCAGCTCAATGGAGGTGTTTGTGGTGTTTGTTCTGTTTATCCAAAAGTGAAAACAAGTGTTTTTATGAGTTTAGCAAGTCCTTTCTAATGTTGCATTTGTTAAGGGTCCAATGGTTCTGTAAATATGCCTATAACTCTTCTTCGGAAGGACAGCGATCTCTTGAGTTTGACCTTTTAATTGTAAGATATAGGGCCTTTTTTTCACTGATCCGATGATTGTAAAATGTTGTAGAAAAGTATCAGAATGGTGAGATTGTGAGGTCTCATTGGCAGCTATTAACTTGCCGACCATTATTAAACAATAGATTGCAATTTATCGCAAAGTCAATAGATAAGCCAATGGCTGAGCATGGTGGGTCATCTCAAAAATATCTGCCTTAGGATGGAGAGCGTTGTTGTGAAAAAAAATCAAAATTTTAGGCTAAATTTACTAATTCAGGGTTATTTCCTCAAGTGTGAAATGTTCTGTTAATTTTATATTTTTAGGCCAAAGTACCCAAACAGAAAACGTACTTGGAAACCAGAGCAATCTGCATGTACTTTTCCTGGTTAAATTCTTTATTTTTATTATTATTAGTAGTATTATTATTATTATTATTATTATTATTATTTATGATTTTGAAAATATTTCCGATTTAGCTATTGTGGCATATCATTTAAATTTCATATTGAATTCATATCAAATTCTTGACAATTCATACTTTAATGCATACTTACTGTACTCTGTAAAAATCTTGCAATATGTGTATTTAGATCGGAATTCCCTGAGCAGATAAAATACTTTTATTAATGTATGTTAGCATGAGGAGAGGCTCAGTGCATCAATATCAGTAAACAGCACATTTGTTTATAATATAATGCATGCCTCATTGGTCTGCTAATAGATTCAACGCCTGTCTTTGTGTATGTTTGTCTGTTGTGTGTGTATGTGTCTTTTTTCGTACACTCTTAATAACTGGGACCTTTGCTTTCAATTACCCGTAATTTCCTGGGTTAATTAAGAGATTGAAGGCCTGAATGGATCTGTCTTGTCTTGTTCAGCCTCTTCTCCTTGTAACCATGTGCCGAGCTCAGACCCATGTTGTGTGTTAACACCAAACAATAGAACAATCCTCTTACTTCAAGTTGTTTGGGATTCCAGTTTCTTATTAATAGTACTTTCTCCCCGATCCAAAGTGTTCCTGAAAAGGAAATTATCTCCTGTCTGAAAGGAGAAAGTGGCGGACTCTTTATTGAGGGAAATTAAATAAATCTTTTTGAGTAGAGAAGCAGCAGAGACATTTAATTACACTATTAACAGACATAACTGCATCGAGCACACCCACTATTGTGCCATTCTTGTTAGAAACACAATTGCCAATAAGAGATCATCTTCGTGCTGAATACAAGACGTACAGCCCTTTCGGGATGCATTTCCACCTAGCAACCAATATGACATTTATCATAAAAGGGAAATATTTATAACTATTTCTAGTTACACCGTTGGATATCTGTTCATCTTGCGCCATCATTCCATATAAAAAAACACTAAACAAAATATTATAATATAAACATTTTTGCATCTCTTTTTGAAATACGCTATTATAAAGCGTGGGTGAAAAAGAAGTCTGCAAAATACATGTGGCTAATTATATATGAACCTTTATGATTCACCTGTTAAGATCTGGACAAGAAAGTCTTTTTGGGATTGAGAGGGTAGCAAGAAGGGTGCTAATACAATGGTCTTTGAGTCAAAAGGCTCATTAGTTCCTGTAGTCTGGATCTAGAGTGCCGGGTGCTTCCTCACTTTTTTGCTGTTGGAACGACGCGGCTATTCATTGGGTTTGGAGGTTGCAAATCATGGGTGCACTCTTCCATCTTTAGCATCCGTAAGTTGTTCGGTGGGTTGACCAATGTGGGATAGGGGCCCCCGGAATGCCTCATGATTAGATATCTTGATAATACAACAGGTACGAGCCACAGTGCCAAGTTACAATGATGACAAATGTAGACTTTGTCTAAAAGAATGGTCTTTAGATTAATTTCGGTTAATATGAAATGAACCAACCTGTATCCCATTAGCGACCAGTGTTTCAGAAGGTCTTGGAACTAGAGTGAAAAATACTGCAAATACAAATCAGAATACAAAAACATAGGTATTGGGATCACTGATGGGTACAAAGAGATACAACTGACGCTTCTTTTTGTTTTCGGCAAAGCAAAAGAATAAACAACTGATTTATATAAGCATGTGCTGTGAAAAGGTCAAGGGAATGGTGTGAATATATAATTATAATTAAATGATAATAGAGAAATTATTTTATTGTATTGCCATTTACAGAGTATTATGATTACTATTAATTTGAAGATTAATTTAATATTTCATTTACTTTCTCATTAATTTTCTTGTATTTCCTAGAACAACTGAAACAAAGAGAACTTATTCAAATGACGATACAGAGACACCCAGTTCTTCTGAAGAGTTTCTGTACATTGAAGGTCAGTTGGTGTGTTCCATGGAGTCCTTGTTTAAAGTGGAACTGACTCTTCTCTGAAAGTGATAATTCTTTATCTCCTTTCCCCAACATGCATCATTGAATCATTGACCATCTTACATGTGGGGAACTTCTGTGTTCATGGTCCCATAATGCACTGTGTATGCCCTATACATTCAAGCACAGAAATAAATTCTGATTTCAGTGGAAGAGTCACGATTTTAGGGTTTTGCCCGACTTTGTTCCCAAAAAGTCAATTATTTGACACGCTCATGCTATGTACTAGGACCCTGCAGAAAACACATTGTTCGCCCTCGGTAGGTTGGCCTGGATGACTGGCAGGCCTGACATTCCTTTTGGTAAACCTGCCCCCCTTTCAACGAGACCTGGCTCATTTGGGTGACACCGGAGATGTGAATTGTATCTCTGACTGCACCCCCATTTACCCCGCTGACCAGCGTGGCCTCGTGGGATGCTGATAGTATTAGGCATACATGCATGTTCCTGGGGCTCCTGTAATTCACATATCATGCCCAGAAGTGAGGAATGCTAAGTAGATAATAAAAAGAAAACTACTGTACATTTTTGAAACATAAAAACACAACCCAAAGCTATCTTGTAGTGACAGTTCTGCTTTAAGTTAAAGACTCCCATGATACATCTATGAGGATGCAGTTCAATCACCAAGCTAACTGACCCCATCAGGTTCAACATTCTGAATTAGCCGTCCTAATTAACATCTAAAGTGATGTTCTTCCTCCAACAGACCTGAATGACTTATCAAATTGCCTGAATTAATTCAAACCGCAATCATATTTTTTTTCTTTCTCATTTTAGCCGAAACATTTTAATAACATTTTAAATCTTTTCGTGATTCCTCTAGATTAGCAAGGCAATTTATTCATTTAACCAATAATTGAGGAGTACTGCAAAGGGAATTGCAAATTCGGGTCATAGTAGCCCAACTGCAAAAATAAATAAATCTCTAATTCAGTTATATTTGCAGTTCTGCTTCTTTGAAAGCCCCCTTGTCAATTCTAGACACTTGCAGTAGTTTTAGTGAATAAACCCCATCATGATTACAAGTCATTTAATAGCGTAATGGGTTAAATAAATTACAACATCTCTTTGGTCTTATCATTATTACAATTGGCTATCAAACAACTGTGCTTATTTACATGATACCATTTCTGAAAGCTTCACAATCTGCCCAATGGCTCTTTGCTAACTGACACACTTAAACCTCTATAAAGAAAAGCTGCTTTATGGCTGATATCTGTCACACAGGCAATGCCATACAATGCTACATTGTTCCAAATTTAAAAGTAAAATGACTCAGGGAAATGAGCAGGCAAATTAACCCCTGTTTAGGTCATTGTGTTCTTTGCATAGCAAAGGGGACATGGCCTCCGTTAGCATAACTGGATCTCTGACCAATGGGTTGGAGAAACAAATATTTATTTTCCTTTCAATTTTCAGGTGCTGCTAATTAGCATTAAAAAGAACAGAGAACATAAGAATGGCATTGATGAGCGTGGTTACAAAAAGAGAAAGGGCCAGCGGTCGGGGCATATGATGCCCCACTGAGCTTTTTCTTCTCAACAGTGAAACACACACACCAAATTAAAGAAGAATTATTCATCACTTTTTTTTCCGGACCTTATATATTTTTTAGTTCATCTATCCAAATAAACTTAAAGGAACGCTATAGTGTTAGCAATACAAATAGGGGTAGCAAATTTATTCCCATCGCATTTACCTAAAAAATCCAGAAATGGCTAACCTTGAAACATCAGGTGATTGCGAACTACAACGACATGACAATGTATTCCATTGTGGATAAATGTGGCCAAGCATCATGGGAAATGTAGTTTTTAATTGTAATTCATCTAAACCATGGATGATCTTTGCTACTCTGGCTACGGGAATAACTCCCATAATCCTCAGCAAAACACTGACCTAATTGCTGTTTAATGAGTACTATAGGCTTGTCTATTCCTGTCCTTAGGGCCAAGCTTCAGAGACAACTGTGTTGCAGCAGTAGAATGTAAATAGAGGAAGTCATTTACCTTAAAGGCAACGTCTGCGTAACTTAATATTTTGTTAACACAGTTTTGTTATTACTGCCATTGTGTCACTGTATGATAGACTGACAGCTTTAGGCATTTTATCATTACACCCAAGAAGTATCTATGTTATTTGTAGTTGATATGTAGTAGGTTTCTACTCTGATCCTTGATAAGAAACATATGCAGTAACTAATCATGCAGTATAGAGGGCTGTGTTAAGATTACTTTTCCTGAATACATAACAGGTTATTTACTAAACTGTTAATCAAGGCAAATTGTAGGTAAAAATAGTTGATCGGGTAAAATTCTCCAAGCCTGCTCTATCTGGCTTTATTTTAGCCAGAATTTTGCCATTTTGATTGTATTTTTTTAATTTTTTTATTTAGAGTTTAGTGAAGTGGGTCCACGTGATTTAAAAAAAAAACTATTATGATTTATCTATGTAAAACAAATAAAACAAGTTTGTACAACAAATAATTTTCAGTTTGAATATCTTAAATTATAAGTGATACATTTTTTAAACCTTATTAAATATAATTTTAGAGTGGTAGAGGGTTATAAGCAATCTAGTGTATATCTTGTGTATACGAGATGAGCCAGAAGTGAAAAGAAATATACAACAAATCAGAAATACAAAAGTGTTGTTTTTTGTTTATTTTTGTTTTACTAATCATTTCTACTTATTGATATATATATATATATGGCTTGACTGGTGTGCAGATTTTTTTTAACATTGTATTAACTATCTACTTACAATACATATACATATATATATATATATACACACACACAGATACATACACACACACACACACACACACATGTATACATGCACGTGAGTTTGTTCTAAAGTGAAGAACCATTTTTAGTAAAATAGTAATATTATTGCATTGTTCCATTGAGGAAGGTGGTTTTAAACATTAGAAGCAGCTTTCAAAAAATCTGTATCAAACATCGTGACCCCCTCATTTATTGAAAGCATGGCTGGCTGTATATGGCTGCAAAGGCAAAATAAGCAGGGCGCTTCATAATGGTATAGGAGATTTGGGAATGAGATTGTGATCCTTAAGGGGTTAAAAAAATTTCACTTGAATAGACCTTAGAAAAAAGGAATACAGTATTGCAACTGGTTTGCATAAACATTAGAACTTACATTGTGTCTAGATGGAAATGATTGATGTAAATTGGCATGTTGTGTTTACACACAATAATATGTGTCAGATAAGCAGTGGAAATACAATGTTTATATGCTGCCTCTAGATAACCGGAAAATATAACATATGGAATTAGTCTATGTAATCTGTTATAATATATATATATATTTTTTTTTTGTCTGTCTGTCCGTTCGTCCATCCGTCTGTCTATCAATCTATCATATCATGCATATAAAATATACACATTTATAATATATACATTTATAAAGAATACATATGGTATGAATGTATGTATTGGAGTTATAAATGAAATGTATATATATTTATATATGTGTGTGAGTGTGTGTATGTGTGTGTGTGTGTGTATGCGTTAGCGTGCTTCCATGCATAATGTTCCTTGTAGTTTAATTGCCATGATGAATAGGTGTTGCTGACTGCTCTCCAAGTACTTTTCACAGAAATGACCCTAAAGCCTCCCAAGGGCCCATTACAGAAGAGGTAAAGCCCCCAATCATTTAATCCTCCTGATGAGCTAATGATGAACTCACAGAGTGGGATAAGGATTCAATGTCCTCGTCTATGAGACCAGCCATTAATCAGGGCCTGGCCTACTGATCGTTTTTAACAGACAGAGTGCACCAGAGGCCCAATGAAAGAATCTCATAGTAACAAGGATATAATCAGAATATTGAAACCCAGATTTGAGCAATTTCAAAGAATAATATCCCATATCTCGTATCTTATAAACATAAAAAATTTAATCTGATCTATTATTGAATCCATTACTGCAGCATATTCTGTTATTGGTATAGCATTTCTATAGAACACATTGGAGGTCAAACAGATATTGAAACAATATTTCTCTAGGAAAGTTACATGTGATTACCCATTTGCCTTTGTGCAGAGTTATTTGTATATTTACAGGACTTTATCTAAAATTCAATTTATTACAGTCTAGATTTAATGGCCCACATTAATCACTATCTAAAAAAGGAAAAGAGCAAAATTAAGATCGAAGCGTTCTCCAAATCCGCAGATTATTCACTAAACAGCATGCTGACAACTTAAAAAAAGACTTAAAATAATATTCATCTTTGATGAGCCTAACTTCTGCAAACTGTGTATCTGCCTCAAGTGATGGCCTAGTGTTTAGTGATTGCACCCCTTAGATATCACTGCATTACGTGCATAGACGCTAATATTTTCAATTTCTGAAGGATAGTCGCCATTGGACTTTGTTTCCCGATACGTAGCAGAGAAAGCAACAAAGAGTCCAGCACAATTGTAAATGATAAATTATTTAAATTACACTATGTAAAGTTCAGTGTGGGCAAGAAATGTATGTGTTCGTTAGTGTTTGTGTTTATGCGTCTGGCAACATGTGTGTTTAGCAGGGTGTGCGGGTGTCTGGCAGTACGTGAATATGGCTGTATGTGTATATTTAGGAGTGTGTATCTTTGTATGTCTGATAGTGCGTGTCTGTGTGTGTGTTTGTCTGGTAATGAGTCTCAGTATGTGCATGTATCTTTGTGTTTATGGCTTTGTGTATCTAACAGCATGTATCATTATCTATGTGTGTGTCTGACATTGTGTATCTATGTATGAACCTGAGAATGTGTGTTTATATGTGTGTCTGGCAGTGGTTATTCTTGTGTGAGTCCTGCATTGTAAATACAAGTTTGTGTATAATTTAGATCTTATATTTGCGTCTGTGTGTATCCGTGAATGTGTCTGCAATATATATCTGTGAGTGTCTGTGAGTATGTAATTCTGTGCATTTAGAGTGTGCATGCGTGTGTCTCCAGAGGGAACCACTCAGAGGGTTTGTGAGGGGCCCTAGTAGTTCCGATGGTAGCACAGAATATGAAATAGGAGTATTTTAACCTAAACTTTCCAAGTAATATGCCAACTCATCTCAAATCATTGTTTAGTGAATAACCCTCTTATATCGTTCCATTTCACATCATTTCCACTATATTGTTTGATTCAATATAATTTGCCTTGCAGAGAACAACCTTGTTTGTGACTTGGGCTTTTAAAGCAATGTATGATTTATTTGCTCTGGTTTTTTTTTCTGAATGATGTTTGATTGATGTTTCTAGGTGTACACAGTAATTGTTGCATCCAGTGTTTGTATACATTGCATAGGATGCACAGTGATGTTCATAGAGAGAGAGGTTATCCCTGTGTATTCTGGAAGTGTTGCTCATTTTGTAGCCATTGTGTAGCGATAAATGGTGCTTATGTCTTGGTGTCAAAGGAGGAGGTCCTGAGGCGGGAGGTGATTATAGGGCAGGTTATTAAGAGCTAATGAGGCATTGCGGCCCTCTCGGCTATCCAGCTGGGATTCTGTGGATGACAGGCAGCACAATGTGTTATTACAGATTTATGGCACAGTTCACAGCATCAATGAATTGTCACATAACATTCAGTCCTCCCCCATTCTATTTCCCTTCAAACGCAGCTTTACTGGTGCTCAATCTTTATTTCTTCTTCAGTCCTATTATTGTTCTCAGTGATATATAAATACAATAATGAAAGTTTACAGTTGAATGTGTGATGGAAAAACGTATTATTATTTATATTAATATGAAACGAGCAATATTTATCAGACTCCTGGCAGCAAAATCTTGCTTTAAAGTACTGAGCAGGTTTCGGAGCACAGTGCTACAGTATGGGGCAGCACATGCACACGGATAAGATGGACCCGAGCCCAAATCCTATATAAAAAATATTTTAATAATAAAGTGAATATTCACATTCATATATACCCAGACTTTTTAAAACTAATTTGAGCTTCTTTTGTGTGTGTGTGTGTGTATTTTTTTTTTCATTGTTTTATTCATTTAACCAACCCAGTCATCTTTATGAGGGCTATAGAATGAAATTATTTTACAATTATTCCAACTATTTTTTATTTATCCAGAGATTATAAAATTTACTATACAGGGGATAGTAGAAAATCGACAAGAAAATGTTAAGTTTATAGAGGCAAACTGGAAAATGGTAAATTTGCCACAATTCTCAATTGACGGAATAATTTCCAAATGAGTTTAATAAGTGTTTTACGGAGAGACACTTTTAGGGATTTTCACTAAAGTGTGAATTCTTGAGAATTACAAACTTATTCAAAGTAAGGTTGAAAGTGTACACCGAAATCACCAAATTAACCAAACAATAGCGTTGTTTACAGACGTGGGAATGACATGCAAATGTGTAGATTTGCATAGTCTATGTCTGGTGTTTGTTGCATAATGATTTTCCTTACCATGGGATTTAAATATGATTTGTTCCTCAACAATTTTAGGATATTCCAAGTTAAACATGTTTCCATGTGAAGAAGTAAAATAAAAAAAAATAAATAAAAATAAAAAGATAACACATGTCTATGATTTCTGGTTGACCTCACACACTTTACTGATCAGGATCCACAGATGGAGATCTTTGGTTTAAAGGCAGTGTGAAGATCCCAGCTATGAGACAGATATGATCTTCTGGAATATGCATAGCCAGGTTAGACATAGGTTGATATACAGAGTGGTTGCAGAGGTGATCACATGACCTTCAGTCCACACATAATGAGGGTGGCACAACCAGACAATTGTCTAAACTCAGTGCCCTAGGTGAGGGTCCCACACTGGATGATGCTACCAAGAGCTGGTCATCATTCAGGATTCCCCAGCAGAGGATCTGTGTAGAAGGTCTGAGTAGGTAGTAGGTCCGACTTCTGGGTCTAAAGAGAAAAATAGTAGTAGTAGTAAATCTTTTTTTCTTATCTTATCTGGATGTGTAGCTTCCCAAATACCATGATGAAGAGGAATGTTTACATGTGGATATGTTGAGGTATTTGATACAAAATATACAGTAATTATAGTAGGCATAAAATGGCTCAATTGATAAATATTCTTATCAATCTTTACAGTTATAGATTTATATAGATTCTGTTCTATTTGACATATGGTTAGCTATGCCTTTTATGTCTCTGGCATCTATTGGAATCTATATAATGAACCATATTATATTTATTAAAATTATTAATCCTCTGCCTATTTGCAGTCTGTTAGTGAATCATCTTAAAAGTTCATTACAGGCTGGAACTGACCCATTCTTTGTTAATGTGTCATATAAAGAATGCACTCAGCTATGCAAAACTCACCAATCCAATGTACTAAAAGATGATTAAGGTATTACTTTTAAAGTAACTTTTTTTTTTTTTTAAACAGATTTTAAAGCACTCTGTGCACAACCTCAGTTCTGCTCAGTAGGGCTGCCATCAGAGGGTAACAGCCATGACGGCAGGGCCAGATTAAGAGCCCAGTGGGCCTGGTTCTGACAATTATGACGGGCCTAATTACAGAATCATATCGACCAAAAACAGTAAAACACTCCCAAGCGACATGTATCTGATGGAGATGGTGCTGGAGAGAAAGAAAACAGCAGCTTTAAGAAAACACATACCCTATGCTAATCTCCCTCTAATTTATGTTTTCATCTTTCAAGTAAATCCATAACCCCTAACATCAGTGTCCAGTCAAGCAGGAAGTCAATGGGCACGGTAAAAGGGTGTGCCACTGACTCAAATCACGTAACCTGCCAAAAGGGGTGAACATGCCCAAAAAGAGGACATGTCTGCCCAAAGAATTAGAAGGCCAGCCTGGCATGAATGCATGTCAGACTGCCTGCCAATCATGCAGCTGGCCAACTAAGGGCATACTATGCAGACAGCACCCTGAGCTTGGCATAAATGCATCTAATGATGCGCTCGCTCAACGCTTTCTAAGGACTGTCCCCTAGCACTCGCTGGTCCACTTATCTCCTTAACTTCTTACTAGCAGGTAGAAGCTCCTGGTATATAGTCTGGGACAGAGAAAAGCTTTATGTAGTGAGTTTAGAAGAAAGGGAACATGTCACAGTGTTAGAGAGACCAAAGTCAGCATTACCTTAAAGGATCACAATAGGGTCAGGAACACAAACATGAATTCATGACCCTATAGTGTTAACACCACCATCTAGCCACCCTGGGCCCCTCATGCCTCCATAAATATAGCAAAATCTTACTGTATTCAAGCCTGAAGCTGTACCTCTGCATGCTGTTAGACTCAGAAAAACAAGCAGTCTGCTGACATCATTAGAAGTGGTGGCCTGATCCAATCACAGTGCTTCACCATAGGATTGGCTGAGACTGACAAAGAGGCAGATCAGGGGCAGAGCCAGCATGATTCAAACACAGCCCTGGCCAATCAGCATCTCCTCATAGAGGAGAATTGAATCAATGAATCTCTATGAGGAAAGTTCAGTGTCTGCATGCAGAGGGAGGAGACACTGAATGTTTGGATGCATTTTAGGCAGCCATGACCCAGGAAGGATCTCTAACAGCCATCTAAGGAGTGGCCAGTGAAGTTATCACTAGGCTGTAATGTAAAGACTGCATTTTCTCTGAAAAGACAATGTTTACAGCAAAAAGCCAGACGGTAGTGATTCTACTCACCAGAACAAATTCAATAAGCTGTAGTTGTTCTGGTGACTATAGTGTCCCTTTAACTATATTCATTGTCATCCAGTCCACACAAGTTTTGTTCCCATACATCCCTCTTAAGTTTCCATACTTAAGTAAGAGTATGTGAAAAGTAGTTAGGGTTGCCACCTTTCTTTGAAAAACACACTGGCCTTGCTGATTTGCATAATTAAATATGTATCGGTGACATCACATGATGTAAATCACAAGGAGTGACATAAGAGAAAATGCTGTAAAATCACCAAAAAAAAATTTCTTAGTTTGATTCTGCAGTATAGATGGATTCCTCCCAGTGCCCCCATTTCTGTCAGTGCCCTCATGACTCAGTGCCCCCATGTGTCGATTACTCCAGGTCTCAGTGTTCCTATGTATCAGTGTCTCAGTGCCCCATGTCTCCCAGTGTCCCCTAGTGTCGTGTCCCCAGGTCTCCCAGTGATCTTATGTATCACAGTGTCTCAATGCCCCATCTCTCCCTGTGTCCCCATGTCACTAGGACACTAGGAAGACGGGGAGACCTGGGGACACGGGGAAACCTAGGGACACGGAGACACCAGTGACACTAGGAGACTAGGGGACTCTGGCTGGGACACATGGGGACACTGGGAAAATAGGGGACACTTGAAGACATGGGGACACAGACACCAGGACCACAGACACTAGGGACACTAGCTTGGAGACATGGGGACATTGAGACACTTGAGGCACTGGGAGACATGGAGGCACTAGGAGACATGGGGACAGTGAGACACTGGCAGACTGGAGGCACTGGGAGACTAGGGGGCACTGAGACACCCGGGACACTGGTTGGGAGACATAGGGACACTGTGTCCCCATGTGTCTGTGTCATAATGTCTCCCAATGTCCCTTAGTGTCTCAGTGTATGTCTCCTTGCAGCCTTTCCCCCCATCCCTTACTTCCCTGAGCTGTAGGCTGTCTCTGCAGGGTGGGAGTTGCTGTCTGGATTCTCTGTAGCTGCACCCCTGCAGATCAGTGAGTATAGATAAGCAGGGAGGGATGTGCTGGAACTTCCTATCCCTGCCTGTCTCCACACACAGCGACCCCTCCTGGCCAGTGCTGGAATTGCATAGTAATCTCTTGTTTATACTGAGAAAATCACCAGCATTTGTATTGACAGTATCACTGCAATATTGGCACCAGCCAGGCAGCCTCAAATACTGGCTGTGCCAATAAAATAAAAGCCAGGTGGAATGCCTAAGAGTAGTGTGTGAAAAAAAAAGAATGTAAAAAAAAAAAAATATGTAAACATTTTTTTTTTTTAAATCAATGGGCCTATTCCATGGGCCTGGGCCTGGGCCTGGAGCTGCAGCTCCATCAGCCCCTATGTTAATCCGGCCCTGCATGACGGTTGTCACGGGCCTGGTGGTCCTGGGGGGCCCCACATTCTCCATCTGTAGCAGCGGAACTGTCGCCGGTGCTCATGCACCGGGGCCCGCATACTAATGAGGCCCATTGGGTGGCCCATGCACTTAGGGCCACCCGATTGGCATATGTGTTCATGGGACCGGTCAGCACTGCGGCCGTGTTATAGCGGGCCCCTTTACAAATATCAGCTACAAGTTGTGCAAGTATCAGCCAGTAACTTCCTCTCAGCTTGCTCAGCATGGGAGTAAGGAGGCAGTGAGGAGGCAGTGAGGAGACCGTGAGGAGGGGAGAGCCAGCTAACTCCCATCAGCCACAGCCACCCTCCTGCACCAAAAAGGTACCCAAGAACCTTAAGGGGACAGGTCTTACATGTAATAGATATGTCCTCAAGCAATTCCTGAAGCAAATTTCTCCTTGACATTTCCACCTTTTGCAATGAGAAGAACTTTTCATGCAAAGCCCTGGTTGACTCAGGTGCGGCTGGTAACTTTATTGATTTATATTGATTTATATTTTGTTAAGAAACACACTATACCAGTCAAGGAGAGATCATCACCTTTAGCGGTTGAGGCTATTGATGGGAGACCCCTATCTCAACCATTGATTACCAATGAGACCTTGCCTATTTGCATTACGATTGGAGCTTTGCATAAGGAAGACATTACCTTCCAGATAATCGCTTCCCCTTCTTACCCCATGTGACGGATCGCCTGGCACCCTGACTGGGTACCTCTATTGAAGGATGCTCCTAGCGCTTCCTGAGGGCTCCAAGCACTTCACCAGAGACCATAACCACCGCAGACCCCACAAACCTCCGCAGCTTGGTTGGGGTCTCGCCGTCTTCCTCCTACCATGGGCCCAAGACCAGGGACCAGTTTCCAGTAGGTTGACCTCTCCTAAATCCAGAGAGCAGGAACAGGAACAGGAACAAGGTCTTACAAGAGCTTACTCTGGGGAGCAGTGGCGCACGTACCGCGGTCGCAGGGGTCGCAGCTGTGACTGGGCCCGGCACTGCAGGGGGCCCGGCCACCCTGCGGCCCCCCGCGACCGAGTAGCAGCTGTCACGCTTTTCGGCCCCGGCCCGTGCGGCAAACCGCATGTTATGGGGTCCATCGGGTGGCCCATGCTGTCAGGGCCACCCGATGGACATGGATTGTAAGGGGGCCCGGTCTGCGCTGGGCGCTTTAAGAGCGCGACCGGGCCCCCTGTGATTACATCATCACTGCTGGGAGGAAGTTACCGCACGTCACTCCTCCAAGCATACTGAGAGCCCGCGCGGGAGGAAACAGAAAGGAGGAGGGAGTCAGAGTGGGAACTCTGACTCCCATCAGGCTGAGCCAACACTGGACCCCAGGGAAAGTCCCACATGGTAGGAAACATTTTGTGTATTTGTGCCTCTGTATGTCTTTGTGTCTGTGTCTCTGTGTGTATGTATGCGTGTCTGTGTCTCTGTATGTGTGTATGTATGTGTGTCTGTGTCTCTGTATGTGTGTCTGTGTCTCTGTATGTGTGTATGTATGTGTCTGTGTCTCTGTATGTGTGTATGTATGTGTGACTGTGTCTCTGTATGTGTGTCTGTGTCTCTGTATGTGTGTATGTATGTGTGTCTGTGTCTCTGTATGTGTGTATGTCTGTGTCTGTGTCTCTGTATGTGTGTATGTATGTGTGTCTGTGTGTATGTATGTCTGTGTCTTTGTCTCATGTGTGTGTATATGTATGTATGTTTGTGTCTGTGTCTCTGTATGTGTGTATGATTGTGTGTCTGTGTCTCTGTATGTGTGCATGTGTGTGTCTGTCTCTGCATGTGTGTATCTGTATGTATGTCTGTGTATGTATGTGTGTGTCTGTGTCTCTGTGTGTGTCTCTGTATGTATGTGTCTGCGTGTGTGGCTCTGTATGTATGTGTCTGCATGTGTGTATGTATGTATATATCTGTCGGGGGTGTGTGTATGTGTTTGTGTCTGTATGTATGTGTTGGGGGGGGTCCCACAGTCAGGGGGGAGTGGGTCAGGGTAGGGGGGGGCCCACGGATCAGTTTCGCACCGGGGCCCCATGGAGTGTGTGTACGCCACTGCTGGGGAGTATAGTGATTATAGCAATCCCCAGAGTGTAGGTAGTTCTTCAATCCCCCAAACATGAGCTGAAACTTCATGAAGATTAGAACAAGCAAGCACTCACAATTTATAGATACATTTAAACCCCCAACAGCCTCATTTACATACAATAGGTTACATAGATTACTATATTACAAGGAAGGGTGGGGTCAGACAATAGCAAGGGCTGATGGGAGATTGAGGGACAAAGAAGCTTGTTTAAACTGGTGTGGCAGTGTCCCTGGGACAATGCCCTGCTAGGAAAACAATAGGACAGGAAAAAGAGGGAGGGGAAGAGGCACATACAAGCAATACACTCTGAGAGATAATTGAGTCAGAAACTGTACAAACTCAATTATCTCATGGTACAGACAAATACACAATTTACAAACACCCCAAAACTATCCCCAAGATCCATGGAAACCCCACAAGAAGAGTCACATCCTCGGGTAGCCCTGATCTGCGTGACCAACATATCCAAAAATCCCCCAGATCGGTTCAGTGGTTGGTTTTTCCATGGAAGTCACTTTTTTTTTTTTTTTTTTTTTTAAATAAATTCTTTATTTATAAAGATTTTGATTTTTAGGGGGTAAGGGTACAGAAGAGAAACAGGAAGTAGACAGTTACGATTTAGTTCATACAGCATTTGCATTTGCTTTTCCTTTCGTACCATTTTTAATACATTTGGTTACATCATTTTTTCTAGGTGTTTGCGTTATTTGTTTATTTACCAAGTGCTTTCTTTTTATTCTGCAGGGTAGTTCAGTAGTCTACTGGTTGGGGTGCGGTACAGAAAGAAAAGGGGAAGGGGAAGGATGCCCTGTTGAATTGCCCTTTTGTGGTTATTCTGGTGTAGTATCCTCTTTCTAGGCTTTGGGTCAGGTTTGTCGTGTACCTTTCGGTTGTGTGAATATGCGGGTTGGTGGTTTGGGTTGTTGGGTTGCAGCACTTCTCTTTGGCGTCTGTGGGTGTGGGGGGGGGGTGGGTTGGGGGCGTGTGCATGATGTTTGTCCCTTCATCGCTTGTGAGCTTGTGTAGCATTTTTATTGGTGTGTGTGTAGTCGTCTGTGGTGTTGTTTAGTCGTGTGTGTGGGTGTTAGCTTGTATTGGAGTTTCGATCTGGAGTGTGTTGTTATTTCTGTGTGCATGGAAGTCACTTTTTAACATGTGTTTTTGCAGGGCCCATAATCCTGGGGCAAGAGGCTGACAAGCAGGCCTCTCCAAATCCCAGTGACGAAGGTGCTTTCATCACACCTCATCGTATTAGGTTTCCCTTGGCTCATCAAGCATAACCCTCATATTGACTGGACTAAAGGGGAAATACTGGAATGGGGTAAAGACTGTTAGGAAAACTGCATGTTTTACATTACTAAAAAAGTGGGCATGGTTGCTTTACCTGCTGCTACGTCTCTGACCCCCAAAAGCCGCGTACAGTATTGGGAGGTTAGGGAGGTGTTTAGTAAAAGCCATACTGATGTTCTCTCTCCACACAGGGCATACAATTGCTCCATTGATCTGTTGCCCGGGGTTATGCCTCCTAAGGTGGCAGTATGTGCCCTATCCCCAAAAGAAAGTAAGATCATGGATGAGTACATCAAAGAATGGTTAATAAAAGGCCATATATGTAAATCATCCTCACCTGCTGGAGCAGCAGGGCCGCCATCAGGGGGTGACAACCATGACGGTTGTCACGGGCCCGGCGGCCCTGGGGGGCCCGGACTGCTCTGGCAGTCCTGGGCCCCACTTTCCCTCCCTGCACACATAGATAGCGAATATCGCTATCTATGTGTGCAGCCGCGGGCCCCCGGCTCCCTGTTACCGCAGAGGGGGCCCAGGCAGCACACAGCCTCTTCTCTTCTCCTCCCTGCTAGTAACTCTCGCGAGACCCGGTTGCCATGGCAACGCTCCGCGGGTCTCGCGAGAGTTATTGGAGGAGAGGAGAGAAGAGAAGAGGCTGTGTGCTGCCTGGGCCCCCTCTGCGGTAACAGGGAAGCCAGGGGGCCCCACCATGCCACCGGACCACCAGGGATGGAATCTCCCCCCTCCCTAGACACAGGTAAGCAGGGAGGGGGGAGAAACAATTTAATTAATTCAATTCAATAAATTTTTTTTTTTTTAATAATGTTAAAATGCCCCCCCCCTCGGACATTTACACACACTACATACACTGACACAACACACACACACACACACACACACTACATACACTGACACAACATACACACACACACTACATACACTGACACAACACACACACACACACACACTACATACACTGACACAACACACACTACATACACTGACACAACACACACACACACACTACATTCACTGACTCAACACACACACTACATACACTGACACAACACACACACTATATACACTAACACAACACACACTGCATACACTGACAAAACACACACACTGCATACACTAACACAACACACACACACTGCATAAACTGACACAACACACACACACTGCATACACTGACACAACACACTCTGCATACACAACACGCACTGCATACACTAACACAACACACACACACTACATACACTGACACAACACACACTACATACACTGACACAACACACACACTACATACACTGACTCATCACACACACACACACACACTACATACACTGACACAACACACACACACTACATACACTGACACAACACACACACTACATACACTGACACAACACACACACTATATACACTAACACAACACACACTGCATACACTGACAAAACACACACACTGCATACACTAACACAACACACACACACTGCATACACTGACACAACACACACACACTGCATACACTGACACAACACACTCTGCATACACAACACGCACTGCATACACTAACACAACACACACTGCATACACTAACACAACACACACTGCATACACTGACACAACACACACTGCATACACTAATACAACACACACTGCATACACAAACACACACACTGGATACACTAATACAACACACACTGCATACACGAACACACACAGTGCATACACTAATACAATACACACACTGCATTCACTAATACAACATGCACTCTGCATACACTACACACTAACACACTCACTGCATCCACTATACTGACACACACTCTGCATTCGCTACACATTACCACACTCTGCATTCACTACACTAACACACGCTCTTCATCCGCTACACACTAACACACTCTGCATTCACTACACTAAAACACACTCTGCATCCGCTACACAGTAACACACTCTCTGCATTCACTACACTAACACAGACTCTGCATCTGCTACACACTAACACTCTCTGCATTCACTACACATTAACACACTCTGCATTCACTACACATTAACACACTCTGCATTCACTACACTAACACACTCTCTGCATTCACTACACTAACACACTCTCTGCATTCACTACACTAACACACTCTCTGCATTCACTACACTAACACACTCTCTGCATTCACTACACTAACACACTCTCTGCATTCACTACACTAGGACACTTTCTGCATTCACTACACTAATACACTCTCTGCATTCACTACACTAAGACACTCTCTGCATTCACTACACATTAACACACACACTCTGCATTCACTACACATTAACACACACTCTGCATTCACTACAAATTTACACACACACTACATTCATTACACTGACACACTCTGCATTCACTACACCCTAACACACACTCTGCATTTATTACACACTAACACACACTCTGCATTCACTAAACTATGCACACACTCTGGATTCACTATACTGACACACACTCTGCATTCACTACACTAACATACACTCTGCATCACCTGTACACACAGCATCCACTACACAAACATCCTGTATTCACAGTACACACACTACATCCACCACAAATTTAAACACTCTGCATTCACTATACACAGACACTGCGTCTAATACACACACTACATCAACTACAGACACTGCATCCACTACACATTTCATCTAGTACATACAAACACTACATCCACTACACAAACACACACTACATCACTGTACACACACTACATCCACTACTCAAACACACTCTGTGTTCACTATACACACTGCATCCGCTACACTAACACACTCTGCATTCACTGCACAAACAGTATCTAATACACACAAACACTACATCCATTACACACATTTTAATTCACTTCCACTATACACACCACATTCAGTCCCGCATCATTGTCAGCGGACTAGGTAGGGCGTGGGCGGGCCCGGAAGGGAGGGGTCGGGGGGGGGGGGCAGACCTTCTGCTTTGTCAGGGGCCCCAAAATTTCTGATGGCAGCCCTGTGGAGCA
Organism: Pelobates fuscus; assembly: GCF_036172605.1. Classification (NCBI taxonomy): domain Eukaryota; kingdom Metazoa; phylum Chordata; class Amphibia; order Anura; family Pelobatidae; genus Pelobates; species Pelobates fuscus. Next base: position 44,385,441 of record NC_086326.1, read on the forward strand.
GCATTCTTTTTTGTAGCTAAAAAAGATGGAGAGTAACGTCCTTGCATTGGCTACAGGGCATTAAACAAGATTACTATAAAGAATGCCTATCCCATTCCCCTTATATCCGAATGGTTTGATAGACTCCAGGGTGCTAAAATCTTTACCAAACTTGAGTGCATACAATCTGATGAGGATTAGGGTGGATCACGAATGGAAGGCGGCATTTAACAGTAAAAGTGGGCACTGTGTCTGGTACAGTTATCAGCTTTCTACTTATGAAAGCTTTTAGCAGAACTTCCATAAATATTTGCTGTGCTTCCTGATGATATGCACAACTGTTATTGGACACAGAATGTTAGGAAGGAGGGACAGAGAGGGGGCTGTACACAGTTACAAGAGCAAGCAAGACTTGAGCGTTTTAGAATGGGAGAGTTGCTGCAGAGGAGGCTTGATTAAGATGAAGAATGCTGCAAAAAAACCTTTTTTTTGTTGCTTTTTTTTTAAGAAAAACTATGCAAAATTGGGAATGTAAAAACACAACTGATTATGCATAAGTGTATATGGATTATCCATTCAAGGAAAAAATTAACCTGCATATAAGTACCCACTCAATATTAATCTAGTCCTGACTATGTTCTTGGCATTTATATTCTCATAATGGTCTAGTTATTTAGTTAGGTTTGTGTCTGATTTTTTACATCTTGTATGCATAATAACTTTTACTCTACTGTTAGAATACAGTGATATTATACACACCAGTCAGCAATGACTCATACTGTGGCCAAACGCACCTTGGCACAGAGTAATGGTTCCACGTCAATGTTGACAGCATGTGAGTTAATTTATGTGTTTGTTTGTTTATCTGTACATATAGTTGTTGGTATCAATAGAACTGCTTGGGTTATTTACTAAGGGTTTACTCTATTTAGTAGTAAATATAGAGAAATTTGCAGAAATTCTAATGCTTCAAGTGAGAGGAAAGTCCCAGTTATAGTTACAGTGAACCTCCAAACTGAACAAAAAAGTTATCCAACTGAATGTGGAGGCTGCTACAATCTGTGAATTACCTTCTATTTAACCTACAGTTCACATTTTGCAAATTTTCAAATTTTGCATCCAAAGTCATCTGAAGTGACTACTTAATGCCCCACAAATAAGTGTGGAAAGAAGACAGGAAACATTCTCTTGGTCATTTCTGGTTAAACCGAGATTCATTTGTCTCTTCATCTCAATGAAGTGGTCCAAGTGCAGTGGTCCTGTCATTTTTGGCCTGCGATTTAAAACATTGCATTTTTGTAGAAGCTGCACTGTTCACACTACAGGGTTCAATACACCTATAGTGTCTGTTTTCCTGAGAGAACTGAGTGGGACCTGGTTGTGCAATCAAATGCTGCTCATAACAGCATTTGATTGGATAAACGAAGAGTTTGCCCACTATGTGTGTATCTCCACCAATGCATTTAACTGGAGGAGTTTGCGGAAGACGTCAGTAGGCCCTGCGCTGGAAACTAATTAAGTAATCATTACTTACCGGTAATTAAAATGTTTTGCAGTAAAGGGGATTGGACAGCTCTCACAGCAATAGAAGTAATTTTATGGTACCGGAAAAATTATTGCTATTTTCGGGCCTATAGATTCCCTTTAATAACACTTTTTTATTTTATTCAATTATTTTTAGCATATTTTTATGTTAATAATTCCCGCACTGACTGCAGTTGAGATTCACAATAAGCAGATAAGCAAAATCACTGAGCTTCTCTCTTTCTATGGGTCTATTTCCTAGCCAATGTCAATGTGGTCCCCGGTACATATCCACATTCCATAATATAGACATTTTCTATGCCCAGTTTCTTTTAGCAGACACCAAACTGCTCCAAACTGCATTGGCATATTTAGGGTTAATCTCTTTACTTCATAATGTTTTAACCAAACTGTAATTTTGCAAGGTTTTTCTCTGAAATGTCCAGTCCAGGGTCACAGACTGACTTAGATAACCTAGTAGATGCTTATGTGCAACATTACATTAGGTGAATGAAATCAATAATTAGCTTAAAGAGCTACCCTGCCTTGAGCTGACTCCATTTCCACTGAGTTTAAATGCCAGGCTTTTTTACTAAACAGCTAGTATCGTGAACGAACATGGGCATAAACATGTTAAAACAGCTGATTTGGGAAAATTGCATACTTGGTATTTTTTTCCATCTCTATTATTTAGGCTTAAACTTTACAATTCGGTTGTCAATTCAACACTATTTACTGTTTAGTAAATATAATCCCTTAGAGTCACATGAAGGGGAGTGAAGTATTGATTGGAAATGAGAACAACTGGTCTATCCAGTTGAGTTTTTATTAGTCATTTTATCAGTTCACAAAGCATGAACTAGTTGTCACTTTAGACAAAACATTGCTGAATACCCAAAACATGTTTTTAATTTAGCGCTGGCTTTAACGTTTGCATATATAGATACTAAGCATACAGTATGCTTGTGTAGGCGTAGAGTACAATAAGACTGCTTTATTAATTACATTTGAGTTGTGTTTATGGTCGAGCATGATGAGTTGGAGAAAAACACGTTTTGAGGTCAAGATCATGGAAAATTACATATGATATGTATCAGCATCTGGTTTTGACCGATGCAACCCTGTTTTGAGAGATTTTCTCTTGTTTTAACAGTGACAATATTAAAAGTAAACTCCAGACCCTTGAAGCACTTTAAGTTGCTGAAAAGCTTTATGTGTGAAGAATGTGTCTTCTTTTTACATTTTGCAAAAAGTGCAGATTTCAAAAGAACTGGATACTTTTACAGTAACAGAGTACTATGTGTACACTGGTGATCTAGTAACTGAGTACTGAGTGTACACGGGTGATCAGCAACAGTACAAAATAGTCTGATGGCAATATACTGGCTGAATGCGAGGTGCGCAAAAATGTCCACATAGAATAACAATTAAAAATTAACTTTTATTGATAGGCATAAAAATAATAAATAATAACTGAGTACTGAATGTACAAAGGTTATCAGCATCCGTGAAAAATAGTCTGATAGCAATGCACTAGCTGAGTGCGAGTTGCGCAAAAATGTCAGCGCAAAAAATGTTAGCATATAAAGTCAAGGTGAAAGATGTATAAGTATCAAATTCTTATCACTGCATATATAGAACAGCACAGTGTCATAGTCATAACATGTGTGAATATCCGTGACTGTGACAAAGGCTGTGTGATGGTATAATGCTAGATATATGTTCCGCTATTAATATAGCATGATGCAAATGGAACAAGAATAGTCTCTACATATAGTATTAAAGTAAATGTGAAACACAGAGGACCTGTTCAAAAGTTTTCAGAGAACCTCTGGTACATATTAGTTGCAACAAAACAATGTTGCAATTTGTACTTTAGTTGTAGTAGCTGATAATACACGTAAATTGTGGAGCCTTGGTAGCTCAGAATAAGTCACGTGACTTTTCGTGATTTATTCTGAGCTACCAAAGCTCCACAATTTACGTGTATTATCAGCTACTACAACTAAAGTGCACACACACATCACACACACATACTCCATAGAAAAACATTCATACATTCAAATGCACAATCACTGGTTACATTTCTATTTGGTTGCATACAATCCATGCACCGCGTGCGACTGATGGTTGGAGTTTCCTGGGGGTACTTGTGGATTGTCTTTTAGGTTATATAGTGAGCTATAGTAAGTCGCGAACTCATTGCAAATTTTTGTGGGTTGGATCAATTTCTGTCTGTGGAGGGAGAGCAGGTACGGGATTCTGGTTTGGGCTTGTTTGTCCCTGAGTCTTTGAGCCAGTGTTTTGCTGGCTCTGTTGCGTGTGTGTAAAGTGAATTGATTGTGGTGTGATGTTTTGTGTAAATGTCTGTTTCAGTTGTGCTATGTCTGTGGTGTAATATGTGTGGCTAGGGGATGTAGAGAGTGAGAGAGTGTAAGTAAAGGGGATGTAGCGAGTGTGTGCATAGGGGCTCTAGTGTATGTGTGTATAGATGATGTAGTGTATTTAGGGGTTGTAAACACAATAGATGATGTAGTGTGTTTAGGGAACGTAGTATGTGTTTGCTTACAGGAGATCTAGTGTGCGCATAGGGGATCCAGAATTTGTATGTCATAATGTAGTGTGTGTGTAGGTGGTGCAGTGTGTGCCTATAGGGGATCCATTGTGTGTAGGAGATCGAGTGTGTGTGGAGGACCCAGAGTATGTATAGGTGATTTAGTGTGTGTGCGTGTAGAGGATTCAGAGTGTGTGTAGAGAATTCAGAGTTGTGTACTAGTGTGCGTGTATGAGGGGTGCCGTGTATGTGTGAGGGGTTCAGTGTGTGTGTGTGTGTGTGTGTGTGTGTGTGTGTGTGAGGGGTGAAGTGTGTTTGTGTGAGGGGTGCAGTGTGTGTGTGATGGGTGCAGTGTGTGTTACTGGTGCAGTGTGTTAGGGGTGCAGTATGTGCGTGTGAGAGGGGTTCAGTGTGCGTGAGGGGTCTAGTGTGTGTGTGTGAGTGGTACAGAGTGTGTGTGTGTGTGTGCAAGAAATGCAGTATGTGAAGGGTGCAGTATATAAAGGGTGCAGTGTGTGTTAGTGGTGCAGTGTGTGTGTGAGGAGTCTACTGTGTGTGTGTGTGAGAGTGGTGCAGAATGTGTATAAAGGGTGCAGTATGTGTGAGCGGTGCAGTGTGTGTGTGTGTGGTGCAGTGTGTATGTCGGATGGGTGCAGTGTGTGTGTGTGAGGGGTGCAAAGTGTATGTGTTTGAGGGGTGTAGTGTATATAAGGGGTGTATTGTGTGTGTGGGGTGCAGTGTGTGAGGGGTGCAGTGGAGTAAAAAAATGTATAATTTTTTTAAATTAAATTTTATTTTAATTTTAATAAAAAAATTTACTTTCTATCCCCCCTCCCTTTTTACTTTTGTCCAGGGAGAGTGGACCTTGCTGTCTGCCCTGGTGGTCCAGTGGGGAAGTCCTGGTGGTCCTTGTGGGAAGTGAACGCTACCCTGCAGCTACTGGGCTAGAGTTCACTCTCCCGAGATCTGAGAATTGCCATGGTAACGGCGCCAATGCTTCGACCTCACGAGAGGAACCCAGCAGAGCTGCAGGGTAGAGCTCATCAGGTTCTTCTCTCTCCCTCCTCCTCCCGCCGGCTGCCCATTTCCATACAAGTCTCCCCACTGGCCCATGAAGGGAGATCCTAAGATCCAGTGATCTCCCCTGCCAGCCTCGGACACTGGCTATCCAGGCCCACTGTGCATTTGCCCAGTTTGCCCAATGTCCAGTCTGGGCCTGCCTGCAAAGATGGGCAAATGATAGATCCCTACTTGGCATTTTGGGAGTAGTATGACAGATGAGGATCTACCTTTTGGCAACATTTGTGCTAGAGGGAACCCAAAAATATTTCGTGCACCTGGGCCCTCTCTACATTAGCTCCACCATTGCATGCAGCCTGTGCACACCGCTCACATTATAGCTCCCTTGTAATGCAGTTCCAATCATCCTATGTGATTACTGGAACTGCATTTAGGAGATTGCTAAAATGGGTCCCATAGACTAGAATGAAATTCTCCTGATTGGAGCATCTCATCCTGTTGTCGTATGGGTTAGACCCACTGAGATTTGCATCAAGAGATAGTATAAAGGTCCGTAAAAATTTCTTTTTTTTATTTGACTTTTTGTAAAATATATAAAATGCATAATGCATAATATATGGGGTCCATTTTTACCGTTACAATCCACTGAAATAAAATTTGTAGTGGGTTATCTGGTTATGATTAGGCTTTTGAGGTGTTTACATTCACAATAGTTGTTGTGTGCAATGTTTACAGTTTGTATAAAATTCTTAAATGCTGTGTGTTGCATCTTATTTCCTGAACATAACATGTCAAAAAAGATATTCTATTCCCAGACATACAGTGATATCCATTGTGAAACAATATGCGAGGCGTACATATACCTACCACAGAGTTTTGTGCGAATACTGAAAATAGCACGAATAGAATATGTAAATCATATTATTAATTACCTTAATTCAACAGATATGTAATATAATGGAGTTATATAGAAAGGTTCGTTATTGGTCAAAGTTCTAAATAAAGAGACACCCCCACAAAATATTCCAGCAAATGACTCCACTTGTAGAATGTGACATCAGCTATTACTATGTCTCTTTAAGTGACGATGGCATTTAAAACTCGCCATTTCGATGGCAAAATTTTAACAGTACTGCAGTTGGCATTGCAAATATAGAGAAAAAGCAGAGCTTGCGTATGAATGTTGGTAGTTGAACCATTGATACATTTGTAGGTAGGCCAAGGTGTTTGACAGTATAACAGAGAATCTCTAGCCATATGCGTGCTTCTGAATCCCGTGTCTGAATGGGTGTGTACAAGCGTACATGGTCTCAATTTGTGAATGGTTTTGGAATGTGTGTTTGGGTGCAGCCGGAAATCTCTGTGTATGTCATTCAAACATCCACCCGCACCATCACACACAAATAAATGAGTTTGGTCAAACACTGTAGATTTTATCTCGTTGTGAACTGAAAACAGAGGAGGTCTCGCGGCCAAAGGGGCAGAGGGGGGTCGAGTTGGACAAGTGGTGAACCCTTATTGACCTATGTGGAAAAGGGAGGAGGAAGGGAAATGGGGATAAGGGAAGGATCAGCCACAGGTGCATCTACACAGGTTTCAATATCAGAGTCAAGTGTACGCTCTTTGTGCAAGCTCTGAGAACGCAGTGTCTGACTTTCACTCTGTTGCCTCCCCAGGGATACTTTGTATTCTTTCTGTAACCTGCACCAGGTGAAGGGGCAGGGGGAAGGGAGAAATAACTAAGTCTGCCAATCTCCGAAGAATTAATCTATGACATTCCTGTGCTGTGACAAGTAAAAGAGGGACGTTAACTTGTATGGATTTGTGGCCAGAAAAAATCTGAGATCATTAGATCTGCATAGTTGGTATATCTTGATTTTATGTTAAGATAATAGTTTTGTATATGCTGTTATTAGCAATATAATGCTTCCTACAAATTATTTCTAGATCTAATTCATTGTCAAGTTCATGTTTCCAACAGCGTTTCTGTATTTTTATTCAAATAGCTCAGTTATCAACAGTGTCTGTACCCCAATATTATACAAATTATACTGCTGCGCAGGCTATGGCGCTAACAGGCCAATTCGTTTTTTCTTTTTCATGCTTCGTTTGCCAAGTACAAGAGATTCCTTGATTTTTGACCTTTTTCGAGGTCTGACTTAACTGGAATAATTTGTACCATGGTTCAATGCATGACCTGTGGATGCAATATTTCTCAAGTATGGCACATAGGATTATTTGATTTCTATTTATTGTTATAAAAAATCAGCCTTCATTGTATCGATACAATGTGTGTTCATTTTATTTTTAATGATCTTAAGTTCCTGCATAAAATGAATATTTCCTCCATTGGCATTAAAGGGAAACTATAGTGCCAAGGAAGCAAACCTGGTTTCCTGACACCATAGCTTCCCCCTCTATCTAGATTTTCATAACCCTCTTGAAAAAACATGCAAAAGATATAAAATGCATATTTGGTGTGGGGGGGGGGGGGGGGGGATGGGGGTGTGGTATCTATAATATATTTGACATTTTTTTTTGTATGTTCCTTTAATTTCTGGATTGCGCCATTCCTGAATGCCGAACTTTGATAGGCATCCTGTTTAATTTGAAGGTAAGTACTAAACCCATTCTAACGTTACATTATTGCTGCTTATGTCTCTGTTGTGTAAATAAATCAATGGTATGCCTACACATTGAACATGCAGTACAATTCTTCACTCCAAAACAAACCACGTCATGACAATGGAAAACGTACGGAGATTGCAACATTTAGAAGGGCGCTAGAAGCTTGTGGTTAAGAAGTAGGGCTAGACAGCTTTATTTACACAATGTATTGGAGTTAAGGTCTAAGTGAGCATTCTACAAATGTATAGAGAGCCAGTATAAACAGTTCTCTGGTGATCCCTTCATTAAAGCAACTTTGCAAAAACTTTAGCTTGATGAAATGCTTTATGTGTAAAAAGTGTTCCCTTTTTATTCATTTTACAAAAAGTGCAGATTTTAATAGAAAATGGCAGTTTTACAAATTAACCTTTTTACAACCCCTCCTCCCCCGGCTGTCACTTCTTGGTAGTTTAACTAAAGCACTTCACTAAGATGTATTGGGAAGTCTGTGATTGGACAGCCACAGAAAGTTTGGGCTGGGTTAGAAGGGGAGGGGGTGCAAAAGCTTCAGACAAGAGTTCTTTTCCAAGCTCTTTTTAGGTATTCCCTAAATGGATAAATGGATCATTAAAGGCACGCATGTTTTAAATAGGGTTAAATCTTCTAAATAGTAATGTTTATATTTGTCAGTGGAGTGTTACTTTTATATGACTGGACAAAATACATAATCCACCGAAACATCAAGTAAAATCTGTACTTACCTAGAGCAGTGAATTGTGTAGGACAAAAAAAAATAGAATTCATAGGTAAGTGAGCTTGTGGTATACATTTCAAGAAATGGGTTAAATACAAACAAAATGTAACAAAAATGGTTCTTTGAAAGTTATCTGAGTTTTCGCATAAATTCCTTAAGCTAGTGCAGCTTCATTCCATCCTCACACCACCACTAGACACTTGCATCTCACATCAGTTGATGATGACTGATTAAAAATTAGCTAAACTGAGCACAAGCGCAAACAACTATTTGTGCACATCTGCTGTTTTCCCAGCATCTTAAGTTTTGATTATACCCTCCTACAAACGAAAACAAAAAAGGAAGTTACATCGTTTAGATCATGGGTCCTCAAACTCTGGCCCTCCAGATGTTGCTGGACTACAACTCCCATGATTCTCAGCCTATCTATTTCACTCAGAGAACCATGGGAGCTGTAGTTCAGCAACATCTGGAGGGCCGGAGTTTGAGGAAGCCTGGTTTAGACCATATTGTGCGAGATTAGAAATTCTGACTTCGGCTGTTCTATTATCATAATCACCTTTATTCTATCCTAACCTTGTCTTGATTATCTTAGTATTTGCTGCCGGCTAAAACTGCAGGTCAAATTTGCCCTTATTGCTGTCTTGTGGATCCTTGGTTATTGGGTTGTTTTTGATTACGATACTGTCTTTATCTTTTACCTCCCCCAGCATGAAATCTGGCCACTCTTAGGAGCAGTTATTCATGCTAAACATTCTAGAGTTCATGTTGCCTACATTCTGCGTACAGGAACCGACTCCACCAGTTCTTGGCAGTACTGTAGCAGTTTATCGATATTTTTAATGCTAGCTTATTTTTTAAAGAGGAAATCCAGTTACGATTTTGGAGTCGATAAGACAATTTTACCTTTTCAGGTATAATTAGAAATCACTTCAGGTTGTTTTTTGTCCTCTTACTGGGTGAATTTGAGGGTATGTTTCAACACAGTGGACATGATTAATTTAAAAAAAAAAAGCTTTTATGTGACTTGAAAAAAAGAAATAAAATCATAACTTTTCAAGTGTTAAATCCGGGAAAATGCCTTGCTAACGGCTAGACCAAGACCTCTCATGTGGACTTCCTATAGATGATCAACCAAAATATCTAAAAATTACCAGATTTTACTAATTACATGACGTAAAGTCATGATTTTATTAAGGACACGGAGGCGAGTATTAGGCTTTATCTCTTTCTTTATTCCTCAGCAGCAAAGAAAGGATATTGATATTTTTTAATATAGCAATAACAAAAAAACACAAATACCCCTAAGGGTTAACCATGTAACATTCCATATCTGTTAACCAATCGGATCAGTCCTTGTACTATGTCCCTTCATGTGACCTAATCTACTTCCTCTTTCTGACTGGTGCCGAAGCTGAACTCATCAACAGGAAAACTTTTCTCAAACTTGGATAATCTCCGGTAGAGGGTTCCGATGAGTCTTCCGATAAAACTAGGAGATAGCGGATGATCCTGGTTGTTTCATCACAGTGTTAAGCTGTAGGAGACAGAGAGAGATATGGTAAAATATGTTCGAATATCGTTGTCATGCATATAAGCGATATCCATTTTTTAAAACAGCATTCATATCTGAAACATTCCATTAGATTGTCAATTTACATCAATTATTCTTATATATAACTTTGAATCTGAACAGTCAACCACTCCAACCTGTTTATGAGCAATTGGGTGGGAAATTACATGTATTGCTTACCTTTCATTGGGCGGGCTAATACTCGCCTCCGTGTCCTTAATAAAATCATGACTTTACGTCATGTAATTAGTAAAATCTGGTAATTTTATTAAAGGACACGGAGGCTCATATTAGGCTAGTTTAAAGCTGTGAAACGACCATAGACGAGATATGTTCTGTTGGACGAAAGTAAAATTCCTTGAACGTCGATTCTCTGGACCAATCAGCTGTGCGGAGGAGGTCTTCCAGTCTACATCCGATGGAGAATGCTTTTGAAGCCATAGCACCCCTAGTAGAGTGTGCTCCATAAACTGATGTGTCGATGTGAGCAGCTGACATTATCCCTTTCACCCATCGTGCCAGAGTTCCTGTGGATACTGGATGATGAGGTTTCCTCACTGCCAAGAACAGGTCCGGTGTTGTTGGGTTCCGGAATGACTGGGTCCGTAGTTCGTATTCCCGCAGACATGCCACCGGGCAGAGGTTAGTGTTGTGAGGAAAGGAGGGGTAGAAGACTGAAGTGATTTTCGACTTCGTACGTCTGGTAATCGTAAACAGAACGCCGTGTGGGGTGAAGGATCGTGCATCGATATCCAGGGCCCGCACGTCTGATACTCTCTTGCAGGAAATTAAGCACAGGAGCATCGCTAATTTTGCTGACACTTGTTTGAGTGTGAGGTCTGAGTTTGGAGGCCAGTCTTGCAACAGACGAAGGACCATATTCACATCCCATAATGTCGTGTAGCGAGGTTGTGGTGGCCGTGCAAATTTCATGCCTCGTAATAGGCGACAAATTAATAAATGTTTCCCGGCCGGGGAGCCTTCCCAGCCGTTGTGTCCAGCTGAAATCGCTGACCTGTACACGTTTATGGTGCGGTATGCCAAACCTTGTTCGTAAAGGGTAGTCAGGAAACCCAGCACCTGATTTACAGGAGCACATATGGGATCCACGTGTTGTTCCACGCACCAACTATACCATGTGTTCCAGGCATGAGTATAGGCTCGTCTTGTCCCTGGGGCCCAAGCTCCTGCCAATAAGTCCAAAGTTGCTTGTGAAACGTTTGGCACGGACCAGGGTCCCCTGAGAGGAGCCATGCTATGAGTCTGAGATGGCCTTGCACTAGGAGTGGGTGAGAGTTCCCATCGGGGTCTGACAATAATTCCGTGCCTCCAGGGATCAATCGGGGAAGGTCGATCGACATTTCCATGAGTGAAGGGAACCATGGCTGTGCCGTCCAAAATGGCGTTATTAATACCAACGATGTTCGGGAGCGCTGTAGGTGTAGGAGAGTTCGCGCTATGAGTGAGAAAGGAGGAAAGGCGTATAGCCTGTTGTTCGGCCAATTTTGTAGGAAGGCATCCACTGCCGTGGCGTCTGGGTCCGGTCTCCAGCTGAAGAATGAGGGAAGTTGAGCATTCAGCCGGGAGGCAAAAAGGTCGATGTGCATAGGTCCCCAGAGTTGGTGAAGCCTCTGGAATGTTGTGCGATTCAGTCTCCAGGCGCTGTTGTCTCTTAGGTGTCTGGAATTCCAATCCGCTACGGTGTTTGAGGGACCTGGGAGGTATTCCGCCTGTACTGATATGTTGCGACTCAGGCAGAAATACCAAAATTCTTTCGCTAGATTTGTGAGTGTTGCGGATCTCGTGCCACCCAGGTGGTTGATGTAGCGAACGGCCGATATATTGTCCATGCGCAGAAGTATGGAGCAATCGGTCGTGTGTCCGAGGAGACTCCGGAGGGCAAATGACCCGGCTAGAAGTTCCAAACCGTTGATGTGGAGTTCTTTTTCTTCTGAAGACCATTTTCCACCTGTAGAGGTAGGACCACAACGAGCTCCCCATCCCAGTCTGCTCGCGTCGGATTCTATGACGAGATCCGGAGTTGTTCCGAAGATTGCCCTGCCATTCCATGCTTCCATGTGTTGAAGCCACCATGCCAGCTCTTCTTTTGCCGCGCAGTCTAGAGGTATAGAATCGGAATAGGATTGACCCAAGTGTAGGTGGGTGGTTTTGAGTTGTTGCAGGGATCTGTAGTGTAGTGGTCCTGGGAAGATCGCTTGTATAGAGGCGGCTAACAGTCCAATTATCCTGGCTAGTTGTCGGAGGTGTCAACGTCCTCCGGATTTCCTTCTTGATAAGTTTTACCTTCTTGATAGGTAGACTGAGTGTTCCTTGGATTGCGTCTATATCGAAGCCCAGGAACTCGATCGAGTGGGAGGGTTGCAGGATCGATTTGTCCCAATTGATTAGGAAACCCAGATTTTGCAAAAGTGTTAACGCCCAGGATAGATGTTGGGTCAGGAGTTGGGTGTCCTGGGCCATGATCAGCATGTCGTCGAGGTATATGATGAGTCGTACACCTCTGCTGCGAAGGAGAGCGACCACCGGCTTCAGCAGCTTGGTGAAGCACCACGGGGCTGAGGACAGGCCGAAAGGGAGGCAGCGGAAGCGCCACATAGTCTGTTCCCATCGGAATTGAAGTAGGTGGTGACATTCCTCGGCAATCGGTATCGTGAGGTATGCGTCTTGGAGGTCCAATTTTACCATCCAGTCTCCCAATCGTAGCAAGTCCCGTAGGCAGTGTATCCCTTCCATCTTGAAGTGATGGTATGTGACAAAGGCGTTGAGCGGCCGTAGGTTTATTACTGGTCTGGTGCCCCCACCTTTCTTGGGTACTAGGAAGATGTTGCTTAGGAACCCGGGGGCGGTAGGTGAGACTTTGTATATCGCACCCTTCTCCTCTAGTGTGCGAATCTCTTTTGACACCAGATGTTTGTCTCGTGTGGAAAAGACAATCCGATGTGGCAGTGAGAGTTGGATTGGTTGCTGTGTGAATTCGATGTGGTAGCCGCGAATGGTCTCTAGGACCCAGGCATCTGAGGTTAGGTTGTGCCAGGCCTCTTGAAAATGAAACAATCTGCCCCCCACCTGTGATACGGAATGGGTGTGTAAAGAGAAGTGACTCACCATAAGGCCGGCGGCCATAGGAGGATCCCCTGGTTCCACGTGGGTGCCATGACCTGCCCCTGGTCGGGAAGAACGGTGATTGTGTCCTTGATTCGGGCGGGTGGAAACGTGTTGTGGCGGAGCCTCGATAGCCCCGGAACGGAGTCCGGGAGGGGCGGCCGGACAGACGGCCCCGCTGTCTGCCGGCCCCACCAAAAACCTTATGCGAGAACACTCGCTTCATATTATGTTGTGCCTTATCCAGTGCCGTAAACGTGCTGACGTAATTGCCCAGGGTTTTAACAAAATCGTCACCGAATAAGAGACCTTTTGCCTGTGTGCCAGGCTCGGAGATTGCCAGGTGTACTAGCTTTGGCTCAATCTTCATTAATATGGCTTTACGCCGTTCTGTGGCCAACGCGGTGTTGGCATTTCCAATCGGGCATATGCCCCTCTGAATCCATCCTCGGATGGCCATTAGGTCTATTGGGGTCCCCCCCGTAAGGGCTGCTTCGACCATGTCGAAGATTTTAGTTATAGGCCCGAGTATGTCCAGGGTCTTGTCCTGGCAATGCTTAAGGGAGTAATCCAATCCCTTTTTGGCCCTCCATCCTGACTTACCCAGGAACTGGGCGATCTTGGGATCCACCTCGGGGGTCGCGCAGGCCATGTCTGGGACAGTGGGGCGTGGGCATTCCGCCCTCAGTTTGTTCCTTGTGGCCTTGTCGAGGGGTTTCCTCACCCTGGTCGCTATGTAAATAGCCACATGGTTTGTGGGGTACCAGTCCGCTGAGCGCGGATTGTGCAAGGTGTCAGGGTCAAAGAGGGGTTCCCCTTGGGGGTCTAACACAGCGGATTCCTCCGTCTCTTGCTCAGCGTCCAGCGCTTGAGGCGCGGCTACGCCGCGTTCGGGGGATGAGTCATCTGAGTCGACTGGGTCGATGTTATCGGACCCATCTGATACCTCCTCTGAGTCCGAATCAGAGTCGGACGAATCAAGTAGGGCTTTTGCCCTCTTCCAACTCCGCACCGTTTTTGCCCGGTGGGGGGCTCTTTTCCGTGGGAGCACCACGTCATCAGTCTCAACAGGGCTCAACCTGTCCGTCTTACTAGATTTGGAGGCAGCACCTGGTAGATGGTGCGATTTGCAAGTCGCCTTGCGGCCGCTAGGGACCACTGGCTTGCTATCAGAGGATATAGGGGGTGCAGAGCCCGGGTGTTGGCTGGATGCCCTTATAGCGGAGGAGATAGAGTGGGACAGGGTGTCCGACATCACCCCCATGGCATTATATATGGCCTGTGTCACTGACTTCTTCATAGTAGCATCCAGGAGCGCCTGGAACTCCTCTGAGTCTACGTGCTCCTGGGGTGCATCCCCAAATCCCCCAGTGGCAGCAGTGTCTGTAGACTGGGCTGCTGTATTACGCTTGCTGGGCTTAGTAGAAGTGGGGGGGGTGACAGTCAGTTTATCAGCAGGGGACTGCATACTGGCCAGGATATGTCACAGTAATTTTATACAATAATGTACTAACAGCAGAACTGTCACCAACGGACAGATGCACACTGACACCACTGCAGTGGTTTATGTATTCCAAACTAATTGGCTGAACGCTGTATACAAGTATACAGGCAGCTATGGCAAGGCACAGGCTATTAAGGCACAAATTCGCTAAATGGCACAAATAATATGGTAGCTTACCGAGTGTTCCCTCAGGAATGACTCCTGGGGGCACCGGTAAGCTGCCTGACAACACCCCTAGCCAATCAGCTCGCGCCCCTCCCTGACAGAATGGCGCGAGCGAAAAGAGCGGCAGATTTTGCCAACCCCAAGATGGCCGCCGCGATGCGCGAGAGCGCACTGCGCATGCGCGGGCGGTCTGAGTGGCGGTCAGAGTAATAGCCGACCGTCTGGCGGCTAAGAGACTCGTTCCGACCCGGGGAGGTGAGGGGGGGGCGGGAGGGGGATGCCTCGGGGTCCCGAGAGCGTCCCCCACTCGGTGGATAGTGATGGGAAAAAACGGGTTATAAACAACCCGAAAAGGCAGTGCAGGATGTGGCTTGCCCCAAGGGAGAGGCAAGTACCCTGCACGGAGGACAGATGGAGCAAACACAGAAAAAAGAAAAACACAAGTGATAGACAATCACATTAAAAGGCAAAATTTAAACATTAAAAGTACAGTAAAAGCACAGTAAATATAACAATTTGTCAGAGCTTAAAAATTATGTGGTACTTAGCTGAGGCAGCAGCAAAGAAAGAGGAAGTAGATTAGGTCACATGAAGGGACATAGTACAAGGACTGATCCGATTGGTTAACAGATATGGAATGTTACATGGTTAACCCTTAGGGGTATTTGTGTTTTTTTGTTATTGCTATATTAAAAAATATCAATATCCTTTCTTTGCTGCTGAGGAATAAAGAAAGAGATAAAGCCTAATATGAGCCTCCGTGTCCTTTAATAAAATTAGGTATTTCTATGAAATAAATAAAAAAAAATCCTATAAAGGAATGGAATATAAATCAAATGCTGATGTCAATCATATAGTATATGTATCAACCCCAAAAGTCCACACAAAAATGAAAGGAACAAACAAAAAATGTTTCTTGTAACATAATTACATCACTTACTTAGTGGTTTAAAAGGTCACTCTAAGCACTATAACCACTACAGCTCAATGTAATGCTTGTGATACTTTGGGTGCCATTCCAAACGTTTTCTGCCAATTTGAAGCGGTTTGACAAAAATAAAAGGGCTTTTTTTCTTACTTGACATGGATAAAAAGTTAATATTTTTTATAGATACTATTTATCGTATAGTTTCAAGTTTGTTTTTAAAAATTCTAAAGCGTAAGTAATTTGTTTCCAATATGTTGTGGGATTTGTATTGTTCAATGCTTTACCTTTAAAAACAAGTTTGAGGGGGTTGATCACATCGTTCACAGAAAATTGGCATTCAGACAAGGCAAGGATGAAAAGCCAAATGCTTCCTCTAGAGAAAGGTCCTGTTTAACAGAAACAAATTGCTGAGCACTTTTCCATGACACGGTCATAGGCAGGAGCCTCTTCTAGTCAGCAAGGATACACAGAGCTCCCAGCCTGCTCGGAGATCTAGTTCCCCTATCCTTTGTTCACCCCAGGCCTTTTGAAACCGCAGGGAATACAGAACGGTTAAGTATTGCACTGCCAGCGCACACATAGGGCTGATGAGAAGTTCAGAGCATTACCACTGTTAGTTAGTCCCTCAGCTGCAGGCTGGAGACATGAAAAGGACTACTGTCCTAACCCACTCAGCCGAGCACAACGGGAGCTCCTTGAATGAAAGTCCCTTGTTTTACTGTTCTGTGTGGTGCGGAAGTACAAAACTGAACATTCTAAACTACATTTGAGGTGGCCTGATCTCATGTGTATGTGTGTGTGTGTGAGTCACTGTATGTGTGCATGGGTGTGTGCGTGTTTGTCTCTGTGTGCCCCTTTGAAGTTTAGGATACCTTTTCAAAGCTTTTCCATTTGAACTCAAGCACATATCTGGTGGGAAATGATACATAGCAAATCAATAACTCCATTCCTCATCTTGACATATATATACATAAATACATGTATTTATATTTGTTTTTTTGTCTTGCTTCACAAAAGGCAATCATTTCTTCTTAGATATATTATATGTTTTCAGAAACCACAGGGACTACAGAGGACCTGCATAATTAACCTTTTCAATTGCCAGATGAGTCTTAAAGGAATTTCATTGAGTAACGCAGACCTGGTCCTTCTTGTCCAAAATGTATTAACCCATGAAGTGCCTGGCTAGTGAACAGAAAATTAATCTGTAATTTAACATTGATGAGGATGTTATTGCAGAGCACTTCTTTAACAGGTACACGAACACAGCTTGTCCAGCACTGACGCTTGTTAGGTTAGGGTATGATCTGTGTTTAAGACATTGTATCCTTAGACATTCTATAGGATCCAAGTTATATCACACATTATTTCCCATGTACATTCTTAATAAATGGCACTAAAATCTCTCTGAACTCCTAGGAATGCAGAGCCATGTTGCATTTAATCTGTAACAGAACACAGCATTTCTCACAGAGTTATTAAACTAAGGTGAGATTTCGAAGTGAACTTCAAATTTAAGGCCAAAGTAGCCAAACTGAAAGCCTAACTGACCTCGAGATTGTTTTGTGATCGACTATTTTTTTTTACCTCAAATTTGAAATTCCCTTCAAATTCAGTTTGAATTCTCAATTTAATGGAATAACCATGTTAAACGCGGATTTCTGGGAATTCAAAGATAATTTAAATTTTTTGGGTGCATGATAGCGAATCTGAAATAAATCTCCAAACAAGGAACTTTCATTGGAGATCTCATAGAGAATTACGATTTATGAAGCTACAACAGTCACACAGCAAACAGAAGTGTAACATTAGGTACACCAATCCCATTGTACGCAACACTGACTGAAAGATTTCTTATCCAATAGCAAGTAAGAGATAAGTAATGTGCCGTTAACAGGCTGACATCATGGCAAGTGTTAAGGGAAGACGCTGCCTCTCTAGGTCAGTTGCATCATGAAGACAAAAAAATATAAATATAAACTTATTGTGTTTCTGGTTACATCCCCTATTTTGTCACGAAAGCAGTCTGTCTAACAAAAAACAAAAACAAAAAAAATCTATAGTTTCCTTTAAGGTGTGTTTCATTTGCTACTGCCCATTGTCCATAGCTTTATTATATCACAACTTTGTCTTAATATTAACTGGCCCAACAGCAGAGGAAATTGACAGATCTACCACAGTCAATAGTCAGACTGCACTAGACGGTACGCTTTTAGAATAAAGTGATGCTATGCACCTGATTCTTCTAAATACTAGAAAAAAAACAGGTATAAAGTATGACTGTTATATTGTCCTATACCTTCCCAACTAGGAATGGCAAAATGACCTTATCGATTTGCTATAAGTCATTACTGTTGGATGCTGTGCCTGCAGTAAATGAAGGGCCCTAGATTGCATTTACTGCTTGTCTGTGGCACGTGAGCTGACGACTCTTCCTCAAAGAACTGTTATTTGTGCTGAGTTTTATTTGATCACCATGAAAATCAATCACGGTTGATGCAGTACATGACTTTCTGAGATCACTTATGGATCTTTGTATCCTGCACGGTTTATGTACAAGAACATCTATGAACCATCTTTACAGTGATATGAAATATATGAAATATCAATTTGGCAATTTCCTAGGCTGATCTGATCGGGATTATAAATTTAAGTGGAAGAATTCTAATATTGTGAACCATCTTCCATTGTTTAAAAGATATTTGTGGGTGTATGTGATATATATATATTATATACTGCTCAAAAAAATAAAAGGAACACTTAGACAACACAATGTAACTCCAAGTCAATCACACTTCTGTGAAATCAAACTGTCCACTTAGGAAGCAACACTGAGTGACAATCAATTTCACATGCTGTTGTGCAAATGGGATAGACAACAGGTGAAAATGATAGGAAATTAACAAGACACCCCCAATAAAGGAGTGGTGACCACAGACCACTTCTCAGTTCCTATGCTTCCTGGCTGATGTTTTGGTCACTTTTGAATGCTGGCGGTGCTTTCACTCTAGTGGTAGCATGAGACAGAGTCTACAACCCACACAAGTGGCTCAGGTAGTGCAGCTCATCCAGGATGGCACATCAATGCGAGCTGTGCAGGGCCGGACTGGCCCACCGGGATACCGGGAAATTTCCCGGTGGGCCGTCGGCACCTGGGGCCGGGGTGACCTGCGGCCGCAGGGAGAACTTGAAAGGTGGCCGCAGGGGAAGCTCTTCATGAGGCCGGGAGCAGGCTCTTCTGGGGGAGCAGGCTGTTCTGTCTTTGCTCCCCCTCCCTCGCGCGCTAGAAAGAGACCGGGGCCGGAATATGACGTCATATTCCGGCTCCGGTCTCATTAAGCTGCGCGCGAGGGAGGGGGAGCAGAGACAGAACAGCCTGCTCCCCCAGAAGAGCCTGCTCCCGGCCTCATGAAGAGCTTCCCCTGCGGCCACCTTTCAAGTTCTCCCTGCGGCCACCAGCACAGCTACCAGTCTGCCCACCCACAGGTACTAAAAAATATGTATGTCAGTGGGAGTGTGTGTGTGTGTTCCATGCTGTGTGTGTGTCTGTCTGTCATGGTGTGTGTATGTGTCTGTGTCATGCTGTGTGTGTGTGTGTGTCTGTATCATGCTGTGTGTGTCTGTCTGTCTGTCTGTCTGTCTGTGTCATACTGTGTGTGTCTGCGTCATGCTGTGTGTGTGTGTCTGTGTCATGCTGTGTGTGTGTCTGTATCATGCTGTGTGTCTGTCTGTGTCATGCTGTGTATCTGTCTGTGTCATGCTGTGTATCTGTCTGTGTCATGCTGTGTGTGTGTGTCTGTATCATGCTGTGTGTATGTCTGTGTCATGCTGTGTATCTGTCTGTGTCATGCTGTGTATCTGTCTGTGTCATGCTGTGTGTGTCTGTATCATGCTGTGTGTATGTCTGTGCCATGCTGTGTATCTGTCTGTGCCATGCTGTGTGTGTGTGTCTGTATCATGCTGTGTGTCTGTCTGTGTCATGCTGTGTCTGTATCATGGTGTGTGTCTGTCATGGTGTGTGTGTGTCTGTCATGGTGTGTGTGTGTCTGTCTGTGTCATGCTGTGTGTGTGTGTCTGTGTCATGCGGTGTGTGTGTGTCTGTCTGTGTCATGTGGTGTGTCTGTGTCATGCTGTGTGTCTGTCTGTGTCATGCAGTGTGTGTGTGTCTGTCTGTATCATGCTGTGTGTCTGTCTGTGTCATGCTGTGTGTGTGTCTGTCTGTGTTAAGCTGTGTGTGTGTCTGTCTGTGTTACGCTGTGTGTGTGTGTCTGTATGTGTCATGCTGTGTGTCTGTCTGTGTCGTCTGTGTCACGGTGTGTCTGTATCATGGTGTGTGTGTCTATCATGGTATGTGTGTGTGTCTGTCATGGTGTGTGTGTGTCTTTGTCTGTCATGGTGTGTGTGTGTGTGTGTCAGTCGTGGTGTGTGTGTGTGTCAGTCGTGGTGTCTGTGTGTGCTTTTAAAAATAGTGTTTTACTCACCTTTTTTTTTTTCCAACGTCGTGCTGGTCTCTGCCTCTATGACTGAGATCATCAAGCTTGATGATCTCAGCCAATCCGCACTGACACAGGAAGCGCCTCTAGTGACCGTCTGAGTGTCTGTCACTAGAGGTGTCACTAGGAAGCAATGTAAACACTGCCTTTTCTCTACAAAGTCAGTGTTTACATTCAAAAGTCTGCAGGGACAGGCTATAGACACCAGAACCACTACATCAAGCTGTGTGTGTGTGTGCGCCTGCTAGTGAGCTTGCTTGCATGTGTATGTGTGTGTCTGCTAGTGAGTGAGCTTGTGTTTTTATGTCAATGAGCTTATGTATATTAGTGAAATTGTTTGTCTATGAGGCTGTGTATCAATGAGCTTGTGTGTGTCAGTGAGATTGTCTGTGTCTGCATGTGAGTATGCTTACTGTATAATTAAATGTTTTACTCTGAAAGGACCAATATATTATATTAGAAAAAGCAATATATATATATATATATATATATATATATCGACAATATATGGCGCAATGACTTATGGGGCTGGCATAGATTTTTTTTTTCCAGGGCTGCTTTGTATCCCCAGTCCGGCCCTGGAGCTGTGGCAAGAAGGTTTGCTGTGTCTGTCAGCGTAGTGTCCAGAGCATGGAGGCGCTACCAGGAAACAGGCCAGTACATCAGGAGACGTGGAGGAGGCCGTAGGAGGGCAACAACCCAGCAGCAGGACCGTTACTTTCGCCTTTGTGCAAGGAGTAACAGGAGGAGCACTGACAGAGCCCTAAAAAATGACCTCCAGCAGGCCACAAATGTGCATGTGTCTGCTCAAATGGTCAGAAACAGACTCCATGAGGGTGGTCTGAGGGCCTGACGTCCACATGTGGGGGTTGTGCTTACAGCCCAACACCGTGCAGGACGTTTGGCATTTGCCAGAGAACACCAAGATTGGCAAATTTGCCACTGGCACCCTGTGCTCTTCACAGATGAAAGCAGGTTCACACTGAGCACATGTGACAGACGTGACAGAGTCTGGAGACACAGTGGAGAACGTTCTGCTCCCTGCAACATCCTCCAGCATGACCGGTTTGCTAGTGGGTCAGTAATGGTGTGGGGTGGCATTTCTTTGGGGGGCCGCACAGCTCTACCTGTGCTCGCCAGAGGTAGCCTGACTGCCATTAGGTACCGAGATGAGATCCTCAGATCCCTTGTGAGACCATATGCTGGTGCGGTTGGCCCTGGGTTCCTCCTAATGCAAGACAATGCTAGACCTCATGTGGCTGGAGTGTGACAGCAGTTCCTGCAAGACGAAGGCATTGATGCTATGGACTGGCCCGCCCGTTCCCCAGACCTGAATCCAATTGAGCACATCTGGGACATCATGTCTTGCTCCATCCACCATCGTCACGTTGCACCATAGACTGTCCAGGAGTTGGCAGATGCTTTAGTCCAGGTCTGGGAGGAGATCCCTCAGGAGACCATCCGCCACCTCATCAAGAGCATGCACAGGTCGTCGTAGGGAGGTCATACAGGAACGTGGAGGCCACACACACTACTGAGTCTCATTTTTACTTGTTTTAAGGACATTACATCAAAGTTGGATCAGCCTGTAGTGTGTTTTTCCACTTTAATTTTGAGTGTGACTCCAAATCCAGACCTCCATGGGTTGAAAAATTTGATTTCCATTTTTTAATTTTTGTGTGATTTTGTTGTCAGCACATTCAACTATGTAAAGAACAAAGTATTTCAGAAGAATATTTAATTAATTTAGATCTAGGCTGTGTTATTTTTGTGTTCCCTTCATTTTTTTGAGCAGTGTATATCCAAAAATAAGTAATGTGCTCAAACTCCCACCACTGCTGGGTGGCAGCAATGACTATAGTGCACATCAGCCCCAATACATAGAGTAAAAACCAAAGAAAAAAGTTATTTCCAATGGCCTTTAAAGTGTAAGCTCATCTTTCAGGTCAAGGCAAAAACCTCTTAGATGAGTCTTACACTACCAATTCATAGACATACACACATGTGCTCAAGACCCACCAACAGTCCAGGTTTTGTCAATATCTACATTGGAATAAAACAGGGAAATACAACTGCGCCACCCATAGACACTTGGTACCGAAGCATGGAGGAACTCAGAACACTAGAGGAGCTATCCCTGATGGCAGAAGGGAAATCGCAGACTTATTTGATGATTTGGACACACTGGCTCCTGACCACTAAACGTCCGGACTTCCAAGCCATACATCACTGACCATGACGAACAGACCCAGACTATTCACGGACTCGACAGGATACGACCCCCCCCCCTGCCAATACCCCCCCCCCCCCGTGGACCAGAAGGCGAGGACGCGCGATAGCTGGGAGAGCAACGCACGGCACTATAGCTAGGCTGTTTCAAGCATAGCACGTAGGATGTATCACGCACAAGGTTGGAGAGAGGAGAAATAGGACAGGAAACTTCACTCAGGCTTCTAAGCCCACCACAGACACACCTTGACAGTTTAACCCCTTAAGGACACATGACATGTGTGACATGTCATGATTCCCTTTTATTCCAGAAGTTTGGTCCTTAAGGGGTTAAAGGTATTTAGTATTGCTGCATACACACACGATATGGTTTACAGCGTAGGATAACCAAGGACAGGAACACAGAGCGGAGATCCCCAGCAACAGTGGGGCCAGCAAACCTAATAGGAGTAAACTGATGCACACCCAGGGCACAGGGAACGGAATCCCCTCCCACGGGGAAAAACACACTCCAAACCCGGCACCCGCCCTAGCCGATTCCCTGGACTCTGGGTGCCACTACCACTAATATGGCGGCAACTTCCCTATAAGAGATACACAAGCCACATTAGCCCGTTATTGCTTAGGTGAAAGGGGGACTCCAACGAATGTTTTGGGCTATCACCTAAGGCACTCATAATACGGGACCTGCGAGTCCAACCTGTGAACGCCCAATACGTAATGGAGTGACCTGCGCGTCACCAATGCTTGCATTTGAGACAGCTACTCTTACTGTTATGTTATTTTAGAGGACTTGATCAACTGTTGGGACCTGCGCGTCCACACTGATGCTTTCTCTCCATTGCCACAATGTTGAAAAATACTCAATAAAAATATATTTAAAAAAAACAAAACAGGGAAATACATAAACCCTGGACTGTTGGTGGGCCATGGGGACTGTTTGGGAACCACTGGTTTATCAAGTTCTTATTGATGTTATGTCTCAGTGTAATACCCCAACATGCAGAATTTAGGATTACCGGGCCTTAGAATGGCCGGACTAAACTTTAGACAGAGAAAATGTGTAATCAGAGACGAGCCGAGGTTAGGGTAAC
Source organism: Pelobates fuscus (assembly GCF_036172605.1). Lineage (NCBI taxonomy): Eukaryota > Metazoa > Chordata > Amphibia > Anura > Pelobatidae > Pelobates > Pelobates fuscus. The sequence goes on from NC_086326.1 coordinate 44,408,988, forward strand.
AGAGAGACAGCGAAAACAAGAACTTGCCAGAGTCTGGTACACAGTAATCAGTCAGACGGCAAACAAGACAGGAAAGGGTTAAAGATAAATTCAGAGTCAGATACAAAGCCAAGGTCAATATCAGAATAAACACAGTAGATCAAGGAACGCATCAAGGAACCTTAAAGCATACTGAAACAGAAACCACGATAGAGCAAAGTGGATAGGGCTAGGGAAGTTTAAATATCTTTAACTAATATTTGATTGACCCACGTCATGCATACGCCCCAAAACTTGTGTGTGTGTGGGGGCGTCGGAATGACGTGGGCCAATGGGAGCCTGCATCTACTTTTTGCACCCACTATCCCTTTACGAGCGCGCTTGCTGAAGTGCTTTATGTCCGAAGAGTGTGTCATTATTTATTTTTACAAAAACTGCAGATTTCAATAGAGATTGGCGCTTTTATAAAAGAAAATTTGTTACTCAATGTTACGGTTGCCTCCAGGCTGTCTGGAAGTTGGACCGTAGAAAAGGATGCTCCTAGCACTCACCAAAGGACCATCAGCACCGTAGACACCATAACTACTGCGTAGACACCCTAAGTACTGCAGACTCCACGAACCACCGCTGCTCGGCTGGTATCTCGCCATCTGCTATCCACCCTGGACCTACGACCAGGTTCCAGGGTCCAGTGGGTGATCTCTCTTCCTTCTGCAGAGCGTAGCAGGATCAGGAACAAGAGCTCTTACAAGAGCTCAGTAGCTAAGGGAGTATGAAGAGCATAGCAATCCCTGTAGTGATTATAGCTGTCCCATACAAACATGAGTCAAGGCTGCAAGTTAGAGGGTCAAGTCATTCTGTTTATTGGCACCAAAAGAACCTTCTTTTATGCAGTATCCCCTTAGATAGGACCACCCACAGGGTGTTACAAAACAACCAATCATACACGTACACTCCCAGCAATTACACACAAAATCCTCCCCTCTGCCTGTGATATAATTATGTTACACAAGGGATTAACATAATTATCACAGACAGTAAAAATACAGTTTTTACACATACCCTGTAACTTTAAAACCATACATCCAATCTCCATAAAACATAAATATTTGGACTTGGCAAACTTTAAACATAAACCCTCTCAAAAATCATACAAATCCCTCCAGTGGATAAAAAGTTAGGTGGAAGTCATTTATGACCGACCGCAAGCACATATTCCTGCCCAAAACAGTTCCATAGATTTGGGCTGTGCGGTCGGTCAATTTCCTGCAGAAAAACGGCTAAGTCCCCTTCGAATGCACGAACGGGTCCGTTCGTGCAAATAGCATCGTGTAACAGGGGGTTCAAATTGTCGCACGTACTTCGACTTTAACCGAAGCGTCGAAGTGGAGGCGACGGTAAGGGTCAGCGGTGTTCATGCATTTACGTAGCCGATTCTAGTTCCATTCTAGATTCTTTAGCATACACCGCTGACCGCATTCAACTAAATTAAAATGGCTGCCGCCTCGTGTTCCTTTGTCGAATGGCGGCCACTTCGACGACTTCGACAACTTCGGCACTTCGACTGCATCCGAAGTGCCATATAAAAAGTACCAATCCTTCCCCACAGTATTTAAAGGGCCAGAATGAGTGACATACACTCTGGTATGGCCGAATACTGCTTTTAAAGGGCCCAATCTCCCAGGGCCATAGTCATGCGGGAGGAGGCTGGCAAATAGGCTTCTCCACAATCCAGGGAAGCAGGGCAATTTCTCATTTAAAGGGCCAGTTACAAATAGCAGTTTGCAACACTCAAGAATCAGAAATTGCTCAGAGCTTCAGCATTGCAAAGACTTATCAATGGACTGTGATACAGCTCACTGAGAAGTCTGTGGTTGGACAGCCACAGAAAGCCATATATACTAGATGTGCAGGTATTGCAAGGTTTCATATAACCACCCTAAAAAAACATGCAAAACAAAATGCAATATTAATTGGGGTATATCTACTAAACTGATAGAGAGTTCCTTTAAGTAATGCTTCAGATTTTTTTTTTTTTTAGATCAGAGCAATATAAAAAACTATTGTAGAACTTGTGTAGCAATTTACAAAGCACACTGTGTGCTGCCATTGGATGAAAGAATAAGAAATGTAAATATATGTGAAACCATTCACCTAAATCTTTTAAGTACCACGTTCACATTGGAAGCCTCTCTGAAGGTCAAATGTTAGCATTTTGAATGAAGGATGAACAATGTAGACATCTCTAGTTAAACTACTAAATCTGTTCTAGACATATTAACTTCCTCTTTTAAGATTAATCTGATGTTGATACATTGGATTTCACAATGGAAGTTTGGATGTGACATACGAATGACCATAGGACTTGTGTCCCTTGATGGGACATGGCTTTCTGTCTTACCTGTAACCTTCTTAGTTCCAGTCTATCACAGGTCTAAATTGAACTTATTGGTGTTTGTTAGTGCATTAGTGCCCTGTGCTTTTACCAATGAGGACATTGCCCTCCAGCATTTGATTGGCTGTGGGTACTTATGCTATAGGCTTTTAGATAATGTAATAAGAGGACGGATTAAAGTCTCAGACTGCCCTTTGTGTTACACTATTCTGGATAATCCATTGCCTAATCTTCTTTAGCTCAGAGCAGCGTCTTGGGGTAAATTGATACTCCTGGGAGCTAGCTGTTCTTCCTGCAGTGTCCGAGACATGCAGATAAAAACCTAGAAGGAAATTCAACGTATCCTAGAACTCAAAACACGAAAGCTAAGCGTAAAATGATCAATTAATTAGATCTACAGCAGAGTAGTTTGAAGTGTATTGATGTATGTCTTCACATCTTCGTCACCTAGAAATGTATTACAACAGCCATGCATTGCCAGAAGAACAAAAAAATATACACTTTCACAGAGTTAGTCTCAATCAACTGGGAACTGTCAGAAAATTAGAAAGTTTTGGCAAAAAATGCGGGACAGGAAAAAATTCTCCAACTCAGGCATTTGTTGATTAATATTTCCCAGGTTAATTCTCAAAAATTTCTGGTTTATGGAAAAAAGCGAAGAGGAAAAACATTTCAGATTTCTTTGAGCTAATATTTAGGGCTTAATGGGCAAGTGTGTTATTGAAAAAAACTATACATTAACTTTAGATTGTCATATGTTGCTCACTAGACTGAGCTAGAGTCACAAAATGAAATATTTATTTTTACCTCATGATCTATAGATTTTTTTGTTAATGCTGAAATGCATAGGTTGTGTTCCATTCTCTGTGTCAGGATTGCAAAAGTTTGACTTTCCTGTAAATCTATTACAATTACCATAAACAAGTCAGCCAAGATCAACAATGCAGTCCAACAGCGAAAAAAAAGCCACGGTTGGATACTAGAGCCACATAAAGGAACTGATTATTCCAAAGAATTCCTTCTGATATTAATATATTCAAATGATGAGGTGAATGCCACAGGTTGAGGGACCTCTTTGTATAATCAAAATTTTAGAGTTAAATCTAGTGAATTGCAAGGCTACAAGGGTGCAAGGCATCTCCACTCTTATGTGTAGAATTACATTTACATTCTGCCAGGTTGGACAACCAATTAGTTGCAGTTACTCACATAACTGTACAGGAGAATCAGTGGAGGCCTGTGAGCTCCTGTACAAGTCTCCATGACAGCTTTCCCAGGGAACAAGACAGCATGGTATAGAAAGCATGATTCCGCAGCCAAACTCCTTCTGTGACGTGCAGCCAGGACCAGATTAATATAAGGTCTATAGCGGACCCCCGGTAACTCGACTGGTTACCTCTGCTAATTCCCTTTCTTCAGCCGGTCGGGAACCACTTACAAGGTAAAGAGACCCATTCCCCCCCCCCCCCAGTTACTGGACAAGACCAAGTTCTGGAGGTGCAACACAATTGTATTTGCCACACATGGCTTTTGTGCATGCCCCGTGCAAGGGGTGGATCACACACAGATACAAAGACACTTCCCATGATCCTCCCCGGGTCCTAGCGCGGGAAGGGACTCCGTTCCCTTTGTCCCCAAAGCCCGCCATTAAATCCCCGTGATTCCCCACACCAACTGCCAGGGGTCTTCTTTCCAAAAGCCTCTGTGCCTGGGAGTCTAGGCATGGGAAAAAGGGACCGTCCCTTTGTCTCCCATGCACAGAAAAGCCCAACGTGGGAAAAAAGCTGGTCTCTTTGTCCCTCGGGCTCATGAGAGCCCGACAAAATGCGACACTGCCCCAAAAGTTCCCACACCAATCTCAGGGATCCACGCCTTGGGCCCTCGATTGAATAGGTTCCGTTCACAAGGTCCTGGTGTGAAACACAGACAAGGGAAGCGTCTCCTTTCGGGGTAGGAATGCTTCCCCTTGGTAACGTTCGTCTGTACACCCAGGGGAGCACTCATTAATTACTTCCTTTTGCGGTTTCACAACTATGTTGAGGGTATGGGCATTCTGATTAATTGGTGTGAATTTTCTAATGAGGCACTGGGGAGGCCCTCGTTTGGGATATGAACGAGTCGGGAAACAATCCATGAATGCTCCCCCTGCCGGTGTTCGCCTGTACAAATGGCGGCAACTCAGGGAATCACTGATTAATTGTTTCCCTTGCGGTTTGTGGTTTTGACACTTATGTTGCGAGGTGATTGGAAGGTGTGGACATTCTATACTAGCATTCTAAATGAGGTATTGGGGTGGTCCCCGTTCGGGAGGTGAATAAATTCACTTCGTGGAAGCACTTCTGAATGGGAAGTGGGCACAATAAACAAAATACAGAGAGGACACACATATTACAAGCGGGAACCACACGAACCTGCAGCGGGTCTTTTGGAGCCGAAGCTCCAGGCCTACGCATAGCAATAAGCTAAAGCTGGCTGATGACTTTTTAGGTTATATGCTGCTGCCTTGGAATGTTGGGTGCCATATTTATAGTGCTGTAGTGCATCAGAGGAAATTAAGTGGAAAAGTAAAGCCTCTGGTCAGTGGCTATAGCATATATAGGGGGGTGGGGGGAGTGATATAGATGTATGCCAGTGGTTTTCCTTACCTTTATCCCCAATTTTTGGGGGCACCACCTTTCTTGTGTGCAGTCTTGGTTTATAACTATGGTGCACAGAATCCTCTATCTACACCCCCTTTTTAAAGGGTTCTGCTAACAGAATAAAGATGGCAGAGCTGGATTAAGGTTGCCCAGGGACCTAGGTAGGATGTCCTATTGGGGCACCCTCCTAGAGCCCCGAGCTATGTTTCTTTAAGCGTTGTGTGTGTGGTGGTTGTAATAAATCACTGGAGTTGTGTTTAGTCCTGGAACTCAGGTGCAGTATCAGCTCTCCCTTACAAGCACCATCCACAGAGATCCTGAGGTTGAGAACAGGATTCTGTCGGGTCAGTGATGGCATGGGGGCTTTATTAAAAATAACAAAAAAAAATCCAAGACTAAGGTATCGAAGGTGATGAAGAAGCGTCAGGCAGAAATCGGAGTCAAATGGTCCAGAGGTCAGGACAGGCGGCAATCTGCAAAATTCAGAGAGCAAGCAAATTCAGGAAACCAGGAAGGAAACAAATGCTTGGAGTTCTGAGGCAGGCAACAAAACAACCAAGCACTGACCGAAAGGTGTACTCTGCTTATAAAAGAGTGGCTCAATCACATAACCTGGTCTCACCTGTAGGAGGGGTCCTCCAACCTCTGATCTGCATACCAGTCTCCTCATGCAGCAGCTGCCATCTTGGATTTCTGGAACAATCACTGTGAGTTCCCTGGCTGTGAATAGAGGTCCAGATAATGCAGACTGGGATGCAGCAGCCACAGGCACAGGCATCGGAGGCGCAATGTGACAGGTGAAACTGTTGGCGAATTTGACAGTGGTTGAGTGTTGTATATGTGTCGAGCAGAGTGATGTGTGTGAGAGTGTGTATAGTGGTTGGGTGCTATGTGTGTGTGGAGGAGGCTCAGAGCTGTAAGTGAGAGGGAGGCTGATTGTGCCTGTTGTACTGGTTGAGTGTTGTAGGTGGTGGCTGAATGTTGTCTGTGGGGGAGTCCTTCTTACTGCCAGAGCCAGTGCTCCAGGTCCAGACAGGGTCCCACCAGGCCTCTGTCTGAGCCCAGAACCTTGGCACCTGCCTATACCACCTAATGAGTAATCCAGCTCAGTGCAAGGGTCACTGACCCGCTTCAAATAGTCCCAGAAGGACATGAAGGAAGAGAGCATTTTATTATAAACAAGCACAGATACCATACCTGGCCTGGCTGAGCATAGTGGGAAATAGTGTCCAAATTATTTAAGCACCAAAGGTAGTTATATACTAATCTGTATCTGATCTGTGTCCTAATTACAAACTGAAGGGGACTACCTCTTCTCCAGACCTATTGCACAAGAATCTCTGTTTCCCACTAGATGGATTCACACTACCCAGGGACATATAGGATAGTCAGGAGCACTTTGTACCTCTTGCTCTCAGTGCAGATTTCTCTGTGTGTCAGCCAAATTGGGAAGATGAATTTAAGATGATTACAATTTCTAGTTTAGAAATATACGTGTTACTGTTCAATTCTCTGCCATTTAGGTCTTGATTTAGTTTTGTTTCTGTTTTTGCAGCCACGTCTCCCCTAGATGTGAGTCACACAGCCCCCAAGACCAAAACTGTTTCATTTTCAATCCATTCTTACAGTTTATTGTAGTGTTTTTAATGTACTAGTTCTTATCTCCTGCTTTGCTAAGTTATTAACAAAGCAGAAGATAAGAAATTCTAAATTAAACACACTGTGCAATAAAGGAAGATAAAAAATCTTGACTCTTTTTCATAAAGGGTGTAGGGAGACTGTGTGAGTCCTAGTCAGGCGAGGTGTGATTAGGGCTGCATAAAAAGTGATTAAACCACTAAATGGCCTCTAATTGTGCAGTGGGACTACAGTGGAATGGTCTACACACCAAAACCACTTTATTAGGCTAAAGTGTTTTTTTTTATGCTTAGAGTGTGCCTTTAAGGAAGTGTAATGATATATCTGCTTCCTTCAAATCCTCCTAGATAGTAAACTTGTTCAATCAGGGCCTTCTTCACCTCTAAGTATTACCGTTCCTTAATTAAAGTGCTGTGGAATATGTTGGTGCTATATTGTGGAATATGTGGAATATGTTGATGTAGCTCTTTTAGCTCTAGATTTCTAAGAACACTTTGCAAATGTTATGCAAACATAACCGTACTCTGGAGCAAGTTGAATGGTTGGTTGGTTCTTTCATTTTATTTTGAAACTTGTATACTCTTTTTCTTTTCTTTTATATATGACGCTGTCTTACACAGAATGTATATGCAATGTAACTAATGTATACTGTATACTGCTTTTATGGTATGGTCATTTTTAAACAATATTTCGATATTATTTTACAACAAATCTATATTGCATAATAAGGACCATGTATCTTCAAATAATTCAAATAAAAAAATAAAAAAAGATTTCAATGGATAATGTAAAAAGAAAAAGACTCATTGTTACATATATCATCATATTTAATACCTGCTTACTTCCAAAAAGCTCTAATGCCCTCACTTGAATGTTTTGCATCTTTCCAAAAAATATATTTGTGTTCCATAAGCTTCTGAATCTAAATTAATGTAAAAAAGGCATTCATATTGCTAAAAGCTTTGCTGATTGTGACTAATAGTTTGGTGACGAGTTGGTTGTATTTACAGTGTTGCATCATTATTTCTCCAGATGTGATAACCAGTACTGTGCCTACAGGTGTATCAGCTACACCTCGCTGACGAGGCCCAGAGAATGCTGAATCTATCGCCCAAGGTTGCTGTATCTCTTGTGCAGAGAGAACTTGCCGGCACAACATATTCCACATATTCTGGATTCCCCCTTGGGATAGGTTCTATTTGTAATGGCAAACCTGAGCAACAACATTTTTTGGACCTGAGCAGGGACTAACTGCAGGACAAGCTTTCTCTAAACCTTTGCTTTTTCTCAGAGTTCTTATATTCTCTGTTTTTGTCCCCATTTATTTTACAATGAAGAAGTAAAGGTACTGCAATTTAGTTTAATTATCTTAGAGGGTGGTGCTGTGTTCAGTTGGCATTCCCTGTCTGGGGTCTGACAGTTGGATTTGTGGGGTTTGACTGTTTGAATTTTTAAGTAGTCCCTCCCAGCTACAATGAGAATATGGTGTTTATATATATTTTTTATATTTGGAGTGCCTGTATTTTACCTGCAGACTCAGTTATCAAGCTTTATCTTGCTTTTTTCAAGTGTTTTCTATCTACCTACCTGTCTGTCTGTCTATCTGTCTGTCTGTCTATCTATCTGAGTTGGCTGCCAATCCTGACACTCATTCATAGACTGAGTGCTCCTACAAAATGCATGCCCCTCTATGCACATAATATGTACAGAAATAACTTTAACCAGCCCGGAACTCTCATTCTGTAGTTGGCCGATGCTGCTGCAGGAGGTGGAGTTACAGCTCTCCTAAACATCTTGCTATGTACAGTATGAAATGCTGCACATACAGTCTCCAAGTACCACAACCACTTCAAACACTGAAATGGTAAATGACCCATATAGGGAACATGCTAGACTTAGCTCAACAATCCACTCTTTTTATTAAAATTACCTCAAAGATCCATTCTTCATTACTTACATAATATTGTAAAAAAACGTAATTCTAAGTAATACATTTATTAGACGCTTTCCAGTGTCAGAAGTGCCTCCGTGTCACAGGGGAAGGCAGTGCTGTTACAGTAAACACCTTATTGTAGTAAGTTGCCTCAGGTCTGACAAATGTAATGTGTCTGTGCCATCCATTGGGACCCACTGAAATAGTACAAGGACCCAAATTTGTGCCCCGACCCAGGGGTTAAGAACGTCTGCTCTGTGCTCTCTCAATGCTCACTGACAGATGCAGAGGGCAGAGCTTAGAACAATGATTGACAGGGAACAAGATGGAGGCACTCAGTGTCAGCATAGGTGTAAATACAACGGTGTGGATTTCTACATTTTGTTTTCTTTTTCCATCCTACGAAACAAATATGAATATGAATATAGGGAATAAAAAACATTATAAAAAAATAAAATCCAAGGAGGTGACAGATCCCCTTTAAGGGGCTGTAAAACAGCAAATGCTTTCACAAATATTCCTTCATTGTATTCACTTCTTAAACTGCTAGTCTTGCAATTATTCACTTAGTGTGCAGTTGCTAAAACACTATGTATCAAATTATGCTTATAGCAGGAATTATCTTCCTCATTCAGGTAGCCCTTTCAGGAATATAGTTCCTGTGCATAGCTCCTGTTTGAGTTTTCTGTGGCTCAAGCTACGTGACTGCCATCTAGTGACAACTCTTAGTGTTGCACCTACAGAAGAAAAGCCAGAATGTTGTTGAAGGGACACTCTAAGCATCAAAACAGCTTAAACCCAGGGCCGTCTTTAATATGGATTGGACCCTGGGCAAACATTTGCTTGGGCCCCCTGAACCCTGTCGTCCCCTCCCTGGCATGCAATCATGCCCCCCACCCCAACGCAGAGGCGGACGTAAAGTAGAGAGGGCTCTGGTGCATGAATTATTTTGGGCAAGAGGGGGCAAAAGGTAGATCCCCATCTGTCATGCAACTCCAACAATGCTTTGACAGCTGGGGCGCTACCATTTTCCCACGCATGCAGGGTTGTATTTAGCACTGAGCAGTATTTGTGTGTTTGAGTGTAAGCATGTTTTTGTATGGAGTATGTTTGTGTGAATGTAGGGGTGTGTTTGTATGTGGAGATAGCATTTAAATGCAAGTATGCATTTATGTGTAGTGTTGGTTTATGAATACACTGGTGTGTTTATATATAATTTTGTTGTTTAAAAAAAGAGGTGTGTTTATATGTAGTGTTGAAATTTGAATGCAGGTGTGTATTTGCGTGTAGTGTTGAATGCTGAGATGTATGCACAAATACACATGCACTGTCACAAACACACACACACTTTGATACACATACACACACAGAAACACTTGCAGATACACAGATATACACAATCATACAGATGCAGCTATACAGACACATTTACACACACTGACACACACACATACAGACACACAACCTGGCACACATGCACACAGATGCACACACTGACACATACGCAGATACACTGACAACATACAGATACACAGACACACACACTTCCTTCCCTGGGGTCCAGTGTGCTGGCTGGGGTAGTTGGGAGTTGGGGGTCTGCTCCCCCTCCTCACTGGATGCTGGCTCAGCAGCCTCCTGCGCGGCCCGATGTCTGTGAGGTGGGAGGAAGTGATTTGCAGACGTCACTTCCTCCCATGCAGCCGTTAAGCAAGGGCCCGGTCGCGCTGTTAAAGGGCCACAGCGCCAACCGGACCCCTGCTGGAACATGCTCACTGGGTGGCCCTAAGGGTATGGGCCACCCGGTGGGCCCCCTTAGTGTGCGGGCCCCGGTGCAGCCGCAATACTAGCACCGCGGGCCCATTAGGTAGGGATATATTTAAAAAAACAACAAATTTTATTGCAGGCAGCGGGGCCCACGGGGCAGCTGCTTTGGGCCCCCCATGAGTAACTGGGCCCAGGGCAGCTGCCCCGTTTGCCCCTCCTTAAAGACGGCCCTGCTTAAACCTAATGAACTAGTTTTAGTGTATAGAAGAGGAGGTAAGTAGACATCTTGTCTACCCTGCACTTCTATGATGAGGCCACTTTGCCACCCCATAAAACCTCAGGCACGCTCAAGCATCTTTGCAGAAATACAGCACGAAAATACTTGCTCTCTCTGACATTTCTTTAGTAGTGCCACATGTGTGCCATCTGAATGGCATTGTAGAGGTTTACCCAATTTACATTCCTGTGTACCCAGCACAGCACGTGAAGGATTAAAACAGAAGTGCGTAATGTTCTAAAAATGAGTAGAACAACTAAAAGCTAACATTACGTGCAAAAAAGAAAAAAAATCTAATTTGACAGTTCCACTTTAAATAAATACTCCAAGGTCGATTCAACAGTGAGTTTTTTTTTAATGGATTAAAAAATATACTGGAAAAAAATAAGCACAAAAACAATCATCTAGAAGGAAATACATCTTAAATATGGCAGCAGAATCGATAGAGATATACAAATTATTCCTGACTGATTCAAATAGAGTACAAATAAGCACAGTTACAACAATATAAGAGAGCGAAATTTATAACACAGCATGTATACATGAATATATACATTATATGAATAATACAGGAATACGCAAAGCACAATAGTCACTACAGCCCACTGTAGTGGTTATAGTCTATTGTACAGTAAGTTGGCAAACCGTTTTAGTATGGTTTGATAACTCACCTAGGACCAGGGCACCCATGCCACATCCAGTCTTCTCCTGTAGTAGAAGCCAGATGCCACTACAGAATAAACAACTAGCGATGCATAAGCTAACACTCTCAGCCAAAGAGCACGGTCCTCCATGGCCCTGCTTAGTTCTGTAGAACTAACTGGATTCTCCCGCAGGAGGTACTAAAATGGTTTGACCACTTGGATGGTGCTAGGGCACTGCTGGCACCATCACCACTACAGCAGACTGTAGTGGTGATGGTACTTGAGTGTTTCTTTAAATAAACACACGCATTAATGTTAATTTGGAGCACAACATATTTATGCCTCACACGTCACTTAGCATCATCACTATTGTGATATAATCACAAAGCCTTACAAAATGAAGAATTCAGTTTATCGCTTACCTCATGATCTCGTTTGTTTATTAACAGTGATATAAGCCTTCTTTTGGTCGAATCTCTTTTCTAACTTCAACAATATTAACGGCAGAAAATAGATCTATACATTTTGAATTGTGATCACATTAAAAACTCATGCAACACTGGTCAAAGTACAGAACTTTATCAACTTTATCAACCCAAAACAAGTGTGGGATTTTGATCAAGGCTTTTATCATGTATGAATACTTTTTTTCTCCACTTTTACCCCAAATTATTACATCAAATCAACCGTGCTTCTTTTCCAGCTCAGAATCTAGAATATTACCCAGAAGCATACATTTCTTGTTACATTATTATTTAATAGTATTCTTAGGTTTACTCTGGATATCTTTCCCATATACATAATTATATATGATGGCAATTTGTGTGCATTTGTTACCCGTGGTCACAGTTCCAACTTGCTTTAATGCCAAGGTAACAGAGTTAGTTAGAGTATCTGTCTTAGTGACACTGCTGACTGGATAGCTTTTGAAACAGATGTATCACCAAATGTTTTAACAGAAACATCCATCATTTCTGTTCCTCAGAATTTCTTGTTTTCAAATTAATTTCCCAATATCAATAAATGTTTCTATTGACACAGAAGTTTGGATGTTATCCACATAAAGTACATTTATCGCACTTCACAGCCTTAAACATATGATAAAATAAAGATTAAGGAGCAGCGCAGTTATACAATTTACAAGGGTCATATCGTGTAAAGGCCACCACTACTCTACAGTACCCCAATATTTATATTGTGAAAGGAATGTGATAAAAATGTGATTTAAAAAATGCAGTGTCAAAACGAAACAATTAAAGTGATAGTGCTTTGATGTATATACTTTCAAAGCATATCATATATCTGCTCTATTCCAAATGAAAATGATAATTAAAGTGACATTACTTTTTAAAACCTCCTCAAATGTATACTTTCCTGTGGTCACCTCCAAAGGGGCAACCGAAGCCGTAAAGGGTTTTTAATTTGTTGACCAAGGCATTTCTGCACATTCCCTGGTCGGCCACCAGGTCACCCCGCATGTCATCACCAGTGACACAAAACCGCCCTCCTCTGGTTGCTTAATGTTGGCAAGTATTTGAAACAAATGGAAAAATCCCAGGTAAGTTGATAGTCAATTGATTTTGCCTATTTTCCATATTAATGTACTGCAAATTATCTTCAGTTTTGCAAGTAAAGCAAAACAATTGCCCCCATTTTCTTTCTGCTAACAAGTGTCTAAGTATTCTGATGAACATGAATAAAGGCAAATGGAACAGAATAAACTATGTAATTGGTTAGTTTTGTGTTCTAATTGTCCTTTCATAAATCACTCTCCGCTTATAGAGTTGTCAGCAGACAGTCTCTTGTACCGTCCGTGACAAACTAATACCTTATTAAAAGCATTTAAATGGCATTATAACTAAAGTCTGCAAATCCCTTTACGATATTAATATAATTTAATCAACTTTCATTTCAAGAGCTTAGTGAATCCCAAAGTGTACTGTCATCATGTCAAATGAGTTAATCACCAGTAATTAAAGCCACACAATGGGGAAGATTACGGCAGAATTTTCAGCATGTGAAAATTTACCGTATTACTTGCTTATTAGTAGACACAACCAAAAATAGACAAACGTTAACCAAATAAAAGTTCCATATTTGAATTTTAGCCCATAAGATAGAACGTAGTGCACTTACGATGTAGCCTGTATAGATTTGAGAGATGGACAGTCTACAGGATCTTTGAAGAGGAGTAGTCAGTAGCACCTAACTCTAAATAATCATAACCCTAACTACCCCAAATCCTGTTACACTGCTATATCACACATCATTGCAGGTATAGTAGTGTACCGGTGCTGTAATTATGCTGATCGTTCTACAGGGGTGTGTAAAGCTTTTTGATGTCAACTATTTTGTTATGTTGCCATTTTAAAGTCAATATTTTTATTGCAAATCAACAAGCTATGCCATCATGTCATCTGATAAGTAACCCACAAAGTTAGACACAGTTGTACCCAATTAATTCTCCATATACACCAGAAAGAAAGAAAGAAACATAATTAAGAAACTACAACACTCAGAATTTCTCCAATGACCCTAAGAGCGTATCGCTACAATGGCACCTTTTAAGAGGTGGGATATATTAGGCATCAAGTGAACAGTCAGGTCTTTAATTTCATGTGTTGGAAGCAGAAAAAATGGATGGAAGGACTACCGATGAAGCGGCATGAGGGTCATGGGTTCCCATGGTTCATGGATGCACTTGGGCAACGAAGGCTGGCCTGTCTGATCTGATCCCACAAAGAGCTACTGTAGTTCAAATTGCTAAAAAATGTAATGCTGGCCATGGTGGAAAGATGTCAGAACACATAGTGCATCACAGTTTGCTGTGTATAGGACTGCATATCCGCAAACCAGTCAGAGTGCTCATGATGACACCTGTCCACCACTGAAAGCACTTTCATGTGAACAGCAGAACTGAAACATGGAGCAATGGAAGCAGTTTGCTGGCTCTGGTTCCTTTTAGATCAGGTCTATGGCCGGGTGCTTGTGCATTTTTTACCGGGTAAGGGATGGCAGCAACATGCACTATGGGAAGAAGGCAGGCTGGCGGAGGCAATGTGGTGCTGGGGAAACCTTGAATCCTGGCATTCATGTGGATGCTTCTTTGACAAATACCACCTACCTAGAGATTGTTGCAGAGCACATACATCCATTCATGGCAATTGTTTTCCTGATGGCTGTGTCCTCTTTCCGCAGGATAGGCACTTTCCGATATTCTTAATGATATCTGATAAAGCATACTGTTTGGCGCAATGTGTTAGTGTTTACTTTGAATGTTTTTATTTTTCTAATAAAAGTAATATACTTTATACTTACCTTGAACCTTCCTGACTGTTCTTGGAAGATTTTAACAAGAGGATTCTCACTTCTAAATCCATGGGATTATACCACCCAAGCCGTTAAGACTGAGCAAAACCTGTTTTTTCTCTCCTCTTCAAAGATTCCCATTCGCTCCTACCAGGACCGGATCCTTACACATAATTTCCTGAGACTCCACCACACCAGCATCTCCAAAGGCGTGGATTGTATTGCCCAGGTGCAAATACTTGGAACTGATCAGAAGCTTGAAAAAATTGTAAGTTATTTTAATACTTACTTCACCGATTATAAGAACTTACTAATCTATATTGTGTTTCCTGTCCTCTGATTTTGCATATTGATTTATTCCAACTCGGACCTGAGGTAATCAACAAGGCGTTACTACCCTTCCAATATTTCCCATTGTACCTGTCACCAGAATGAAGATACCCTGGCCTGGGATACTTCAGCTGCCTACTCATACCTTCATAAGTGAAGCATAGAAATCTTATTTGTCAAATTATTATATAGGCTAGTGGTTGCCCATTAGCCATTTGGTGACGGGCATAGGGGGAACATTTTTAACTATTTAACCACTTCCCAAAGTTCAAGAGTTTAATTGGAAGAATATGTGGGCAGTGAATTGCTACATGTTAACCCCTCATTCACTGTTAATAGGTAAGGGTAAATATTTGGCCTTGGCTGTGGTATGGGGGGATAACCCCTTCAGCCCCCAAGAGCCCAGCGGGAGTGGGACCCTGAGGTTGGGGGGAACCTAAAGACCCTATAGTGCCAGGAAAATGAGTTTGTCTTCCTGGCACTATAGTGCTCCTTTAAGTAATCAAACACAATGACACAGTGGATATTTATGTCAGTCATTGCTCTTCCTTTTCAGAGATTTCTAGAATGTTTTGTTGAACAGCGTATACTGTAGCAAATAACACGATATACTATTCAGACAGAAATGATTTCCATGCAAATTTTGGAAAAGTGTGCAAAAAACCTGAACCAACACCTAATAAATAGAGAGCGCATGGAAGCTTGTACTTGTCTACAAAGAGAGGAATTGTGTTTAAATATTGAAAACATCAGTGTCCTTGTCAGTCTGCGGCATTGAGCTGATTTTATCTTAATCCTGGTGGTCTTAATACTTTAATAATATTAATATTTATAATGAAAAATCTGGTTAAACTGTAATTTTTTTTTCTCTTTTGTATCTACTTGTCTTACGTTGGCTTGACCCTGCAGTACTTGACTGTTATCGCAGAAAATAAATTCAAGTAAGTAATAATAGAGCTTTGTTTGTGCAGCGTTAAATATTATGTGATGAAAACCACAGAGAATGGGAGAGTGAAAGATGGAAGAGGAAGGGGGGAATGATGGAAACAAAAATATAATGCTCAAACTACACATAAAGAGACATACTCTCTCTCTCTGGTTTTACTGCTAAGTTTAAACACTGAATACATAGCACATAGTGCATTGAGCTATGGGCAGTTACTGAGTCACGCATTATTTTTCAATGCCAGTTAGACTTGTGCTTTCACTTTCAAACGCGATTCCTGGTGACTTTGAGCGATCAGCGAGTTGTCTGAGATCCATAACTACGAATCGACATTTAAACCGAACCACGAAACAAATGAAATGAAGAATGAAAGAGCCATTTTGCTTGTTTCATGATGTGGAGTCCCACCCATGCCACCAAATACAAAAAAGATAATTGATGATTAGGGGACTGCTGCTGGATTTTTTTTTTACATTTTTTTTTTTATTCCTGTATGTGTTTTATCAAGTGATAAGTGACCAATAAAGGACAAAAATCGATATATTATATATTTTATACATATATAATATATAGATTTAGGTTTTAATTTTTTCCCTTATATCCCTTTTTCCCCTCGAGTGGTTATTCCTTCTCACTTGATCTGTGAACCAAATGTTGCGCAAATGCGCCTATTATGGTACATATTATATTCATAATTCATAATATATTATGTATATATTTTGCAGTACATTTTTTCATTCCAATGATTCAATTTTCCCAAACGATCGCATAAAAAAATTATCCAAACTGAAAAACCACATGGACAAAAACCTGGTTTGCCCAAAACTAATTTTTTGTTGGAAGAATTTATTTGGACCAACCAAATTGTTTCACTATGCACAAGTCTACTGCCAGTATTTATATGCATACTTCACCGTGTGACCTACTTGTACCTAAATGGTTAAAAAGTCCTGACCCCCTTAGAAGCATTTATCCATAAACTTGAATTTAATTTGTTCAAGTTTGCAATATAAAGATTTGTTTAGTATACACTTCCTTGTCTTAAGTAAGCAGACAACATTGCAGTGCTCAAGACATTTCCCTGCACACATTGTGCTCTCTCAATATAAAGACACAACACATTCTGTCCATCACCTCTGAATAGTGCTTTTGTTGGATGACTGTTGTGATAGCAATCCTCAGTATAACTAAAGCTATTAATATAAACATTGTGTATTTGTATTCATTTTAAGACAGAGTAGCTGTTAGCTCAGTTATTAGTGGCTGTTTTCATTGTAAATGTGCCAGCACAGATCAGAGAATGGCCATGACATGGTACTTTGTTATCCGAGTCATAAAGGTTTAGCACAAGTGAACATTATTTTGGAAAGACATAGAATTGCTTTACAGGGTTATCCACGAAGGTGAGAATTGAAAGTGCATTTTAAAATTTAGACAAAAAATACCTGGGCTGGAAGCCTGGCTGTCTTGGAGAATTTTTCAATTTCAGATATTTCCCCTGAAGTGTGAAATTCACTTTGAATTCAATTTGAATTCCTGAGAACTTTAACTTTGTGTATGAATTTGTGTCTCCCAACGTTTAAAAAAAATAACTTAATAAGCCACACAGCAGGTATCACATTGAAGTTCCAAATGTATCCTTTGCCACTGATCGTATATTGCACTCTTTTTTTTTGCTCATGCGCACGTTATTTCCCTAAATGTAAAAGATTCTCCAAAGATGGCGTGCACCGTTCTAAAAGCTGTTCCTTACTGATGAAGTCCTTAACAGGCTGAAACTATACTATGCAGATAAGTTTTACCTAGTTTTTTTAAGTTTTAGACTGCATTTGTGGATGGGCCAAATCCATCCTGAGATGGATGGCTTTTCTCAAGTCATGGATAGGTCTGTCTGATAGGCTAATGATACAATTTCCTCATTAACATAACACATTAGATTGGTCGGAGCTATGGCAACTATTGTCCACAAGACACAATATACTGGAGAAGTGGGAGAACATGTTTAGATGGATTCCATTTGCTGTTTCTACACAAGACAAGTACACGCATCCATCCTGCTACATGTCAGCATTGTAGGCAAATGGTAGGGGAGCAAACATGGAACAATGCTTCAGTGCAACAGGATATTGACTGAACATCAATTCAAGATGTAATGGGTATTTTGATTAGAATAATCACCCCCACCACCCTCTCCACAAGGTTAGACGGGTTCCATTGTCTCATGTTTTCACAACTTTTTTTAAGGGTTTCATCCTCTGTAAATAAAATATCATTGAACATTTTCCATTCTGATGAAAACATGTTATAACCACTAAGCATATGAAATGTATAAAGCATACATAATGTAACAAAACTGCCAGAAGAACAAGTCAAATAATTCTGAATGCATACACTAACAAGACCTACTTCAGTTAGCAACGACCAACAGTAACATGATGGGGTAAATTAATTGAACATAGAAGTTGTGATAAATTGTCAAATAACTTGCAAAACGAGCAAAAGGCAAAACAGGTCTGATGAGGGGAAAACATTTTAACATGACGAGAGTTGCAGATTTATATATATTTTTTTAAATATCCTTTTTTTTTTTTTAAATGTTCATCTAACACCAACTTGCTTTTATTGACTAGACCACCAGCTGTATTTGTCTCTATTTGCGTCTTTACGGAAAAGTAAGGGCAATTTTTTACATCAAGGACAGATCTGCTTTATATGGGTAAAGTTACAATAACTTTGTCAGAATTTCTTCCTTCTAAAGATAGCAATAAAGTAAAACTCCCTGATTGCTTCAACTTCAAACACAGCAGATTTTACCACATTCAGCTTTACAGTATGTAGATATCACTGTTTTTTCCAAATACGCAGCAGCCTAGAATAGGATTACCTTTGTCTCATGTCAGCCAGATTTGGATTTTTATCAGACACATGAGAGACTAGTCAGAATAATCCATCAGATAAGGAAAGGGCCTTTGCCTTTTGCAGAAACAAAATGGCTTTAAATCAGATGAAATAAAACGCTTCAAACCAACGCCTTGAAACCCCCTCTTGAAAAGAAGGAGTTAATTTATTGTAGGGGTGAAATGGACTTCAAGGAGCAGAGAATTACTCTTCCTAATCTCTGTAAAAAGGGAAAGCAGTGTTTGCTGAAATCAGAGGAACATTTTGTCAGAAACCGGAGGCTAATCCTCTTCCATTTAATGGTTTGAGCGGAGCAAGTCTGAAAGTAAACAGTCACGCAGATTAAACAGGAAAACTTAATTGTGCATATCCTACACAACTTACAGCATCCTGGCCTAAACCCCTCAAAGAGGCATTCTCTCATGTTTTAGACCCCAATCCAACTGGCCATTCACAATTTATCACATTTCAGGCTCAGACGGAAAATACCTGTATCAGACCCAGCCATCAAGACGCTAGTCACCAACAGTGCCCAAAAGAATACCCCTAAAATATATATGGACAGACTCGCACAGTCCTTTTCTAATGATTTTATGATCACTGGAAGAAAACAGCTCACGTGAAGTTGGGTGATGATAGCTGGAAACACAAAGACGAGTTTCACCGTTTTTAAGAGGACACATTCAACAGAATTGCATAAAAAATAAAATTCGAAAAAGTTTGTGTGAGAGCAGTTAATGATTTGGTAATTGGTAATATTCATTTTATACTTACATACTCAGGTGCCAGATACTCTGGTGATTTTCAATCTCCCATCCAATAATATTTATAAACATGCATTTGACCATTCCGGTAGAATTCTTCACAAGTTGGATGTATTATAAACCTCATTATTGAGTATGTTCTCAAAGCAAATAAATTGTACATTACAATAGGAAATATAGAATACCCCAAAACTCTACAAGGAACGCAACACTTACTCTTTATATAGATTATATTGTAAAAATGAAATATTGGTCAGGGAGGAAAAACATACACTGAGCTTAATAATTATTATTATTATATTTATATAGCGCCAACAAATTCCATAGCACTTTACAATAGGTGGACTAACATACATGTAATTGTGACCAGACAAGTTTGACGCACAGAAACAGAGGGGTTGAGGGCCCTGCTCAATGAGCTTACATGCTAGAGGGAGTGGGGTAAAGAGACACAAAAGGTAAGGGAAGTACTAGGGAAGTAGATTGGTAGAATAGTATTTAATAAAGAGTTAGTGTGGGGGGCGGGGCTAAGCACCAGGACGGAGCAGACGCCATCTTTCAGAGCTCCGGGCCCAAAACGGACTAATCCACTCAAAAATAATAGACTCAGGCCCCATCGACAACCGGAGAAGGGTGCAATAGGTGTACGAGCACACGAGAAACGTATCCATGCCCTTCACCTACGACTCGAAGGCCAAATCAGCCCGCAAGCTCCGAAAAACACCCAGGCCTCAAGACCTGAGGAAGGCCGCGGAATACGCCGAGGCCTTTGCAAACTGGGCCTGGCACTCACCTCCGTCTGAAGACGACTTGCCTGCAATAACAATGGGCCGCACGAAGCCCAAAACACAAACGGGCCCGCAAAAGGGGAGAGATATCGGCGTAATGCTCTCCGGCTCGACAAAACAGACGCCCACGGAACGGGCGGACGACGAGCACACCAAGAACCCACCAGAGGACGAAAATGGCCGACCCTCCAGTAGGCATAGCGGCTCCCTCCAGTCGCTCTCAGGGGAACCGGTGCACACACAATCCTCAGATCCCTCGACTAAGCAGGATATATCCGACCTATATGACCGCATTAAAAAATTATTTGATGCAGACATCGCCCTAGTGAAGGAAGAAGTACAGGCCGTCACAGAACGAGTTCGAGTGACGGAGGAGGATGTCACCGACCTTAAGCGAGGCCTACTAGCCTTGGAGGACAAAACACAAAAACTGCAAACTGCCCACAGCAACACGATTCTCAGACTGGACTCCCTAGAGGATAAAGGCCGGGAGAAAAACCTGAAAATCCGGGGGGTCCCAGACACAATAGCGTCAGAAGAGCTGCCCCACCTTATTAGACGCCTAATAGCCTCCGTGTTGCCAGCAAAAGCGGCTAAAGCAATTGAGCTAGACGGTGTATACCGCATAGCGAAATCTCCCAGGGCACCCACAGCCTCCTCGAGAGACATTATAATCCGTTTCCACGCGTACGCTGACAAACAAAGACTCCAACAGGCACTGCGGGACAAAACACCTCTCCACTTTGAAACACACAGCCTGACCTTCTACCAGGATCTTACCCACGCCACGCTTCAGTGGCGGCAAGCCATGAGACCCATTACGAAGAGGCTCCTAGAAGCAGGCATAACATACCGCTGGACTGCTCCAAGGGCCCTAACAGTGACATTGGAGGACAAGACCTACAGAGCTACGGCACCAGAAGAGGCACCACAGTTCCTGGCCTCACTCGGATTACTGAATAGACCCCCGGAGGAGCAGAGACACCAACCCGAGCACTCATGGGACATTTCGAACATTAGACCGTTCGTCCCGGCCGGAGACCGAAACGCAGGGACCTGACTTGTAACATGCTAACTCATATTTGTTGTTCATTTAAGTTTATAACTTTGTTTATCTGTTGACCCAGTTTAGCATGTACTCAACACACCATAGACAGGACACCCACAGACCGCCAACACGCCACAGAGGCAAAACAACCCAGACCAGAACATATTGTACTGACCACAGGGTACTGCACAGACGGTAAGCTCAAGAACAGGCCCACCCACGCATGCCGCAGCATTTCTCCCCCCCCCCCCCCGCTATCCCCACGTTAAGGGGCCCACATGATGACAAACACGGCATACAGGGACATCCACATCCTACCCCCAGTCCCCTCTAAACCGGACCACCCAAGACGCCAACTAGGGCGGAAGGGTACACGAGACCGAGAGACCTACACAAATCTACTCCACACGACGAACAAACATAAGACTCCAGGGACTAACCCCAGCTCTCAGGGGATCACACTCGCTACAAACACCCTGTCCAGACCACATCACCAGGCTAAATTAGCCACCCAACATCCACATCCAAGATCACCAAGCAGTCTCATATAGGCACCTAACCAGACAAACCCTCGAACCCAAACGAGACTGACTTACTACTCAGACTCCTGTCACAAACTCAAAAAAAGTGCTTTGTTTTCACTTGTCATGCAATTGTACTTGAATATATGTATATGTTTACACTCACTGTCATGGCAACAAAGATTAACGTGTTACTGAAACTATGCACAACGAAAATAAAGAATTTAAAAAAATAAAAAATAAAGAGTTAGTGTGTTTTTTTTTTGGAGCCATTAACAGTTTAATTGATATGCTTTTGTGAAAAAGTGAAATGCGACTAAGGTGCTGGTCCCTTCCACTGTCCTTTCTCGCCTTGACTACTGTAATCCGCTTCTCAGTGGTCTTACGTGCTCCCAACTTGCGCCGTTACAGTGCATAATGAATGCGGAGGTGATGCTCATCTTTCTGTCCGCCCGCACCTCCAAGGCTTTGCCCTTCTGTCAGTACCTACATTGGCTTCCTGTAAGATACAAGGCTCAATTAAAATTCTGGTTCTTGCTTTCAAATTTCTACATAATGCTGCTCCCACCTATCTATCCTCCCTAATACACAAGTATGTCCCGTCCAGGCCCTTACGCTCTGCTGAAGACTTACGTCTATCTTCTGTCCATACTCCCACCTCTGATGCTCGCCTTCAAGACTTCTCGAAGGCTGCACCGTTCCTGTGGAACTCGCTTCCCTCCTCCGTTAGATGCTCACCCAGTCTCCACTCCTTTAAAAAATCATTAAAAACCCACTTCTTCATAAAAGCGTATCAATTAAACTGTTAATAGCTCCTGACTGATTCCTCTTCTGCAACTGTCACTAGTCTAATACTATCCTTACCTTTTGTGTAATTTTACCCCACTCCCTCTAGCATGTAAGCTCATTGAGCAGGGTCCTCAACCCCTCTGTTCCTATGTGTCCAACTTGTCTGGTTACAACTACATGTCTGTTCGTCCACCCACTGTAAAGCGCTGAAAATTTTTTTGGCGCTATATAAATAATAACATAATAAAATTAATAATAATAATTGGTGACTGTGATTCCATTTATATCAAAGGAAGCAGATAATGTCTATTTCAGTGTTGAGACCTCTGGACTCCAGCGTGTGTAGCTGAAGGATCCAGAATGTCTCTCGCTGTGCCACCTTCCCGTCCCTATTACCACCTCTCCAATGGGGTCTGATGTGTTCTATGCCCAAACATACCGGGTCTGAGTGATTATTCAATTTTTTCCTAATGTTGTTCTAGTGTTCTAGGAATCTTATTGTGAGCTTCCTTTTAGTTTTGCCAACATATTGTTTGCCACACGGGCATCGCAGCAAATAACCTGTCGTGTGGCAACTATTGGTGTCTTTAATAAGATATTTCTTCCTGGTTACTGTGCTAACAAAATCTTTTTGGATTCCTGTTCTATTCCCTGTAGTTTTATACGCCTCACAGGCCAAGCAACCTCTAAAGCCCACACTTTATTTATTTCCTTATGGTTCTTTCTGGTAATTATAATGCTATAACTAGGGGCTTAAGTGTTTTTTTAGTTTTTTTTTTTATTATTGTAGGGTGGTCAGGAAGAACAGGTCCTAAAATTCTATCCTCCCGTAGTATGGACCAAAGTTTTGATATAGCCCCCCTAATTTTAAAGTGGTCAGTGTTTTGTAATGAACTCATGATCAAACTTATATTTTTTTTAATTTATTTTTTTTATCAATAAAGTCCTTTCTGTTTGATTTATCCTGGAGCAAGTTGCTTCTATTTATTTTAGAAACTGTTTTTAATTCCTTCTTTAGATGTTTTTTTATCGTATCCCTTTTGAGATTAGTTTATTTTTTACCACAGTTGCTAGCGTTTGGAACTCTTTCAGCGAACCCTTGTCAATTGGCTTTTCGCAATGCCTCGGAGTTATGGATCATAGTGGACAAAGTTATTTCCATCTGTTTTAAAAAAAAAAAAAAAAAAAACATTTGGAAATCACATCAGGTCTACTGTTAAAGAGGGTCACATATAGGAAGTTGATCTTTTCTCTATTCCATTCAGATGTAAATTTGAGAAAATCAACTAAATTAGAAAAATAATTTTCAGAGCCACGCCAAATTATACGTCATCAAAGTACGTCATCTATATAACGCCACCAGAGGACCAGGTTTCTCCCCCAGTTATGCCAAGACCACACTGTTAACTCCCCCCACCTTCTCCTATAGATGTTGGCATAGCTGGGTGCGAACCTGGTCCCCATGGTTGTCCCCGTGAGTTGTAAAAATAACTTATCATCAAACATAAAATAATTGTTTTCTAAAATAAAACTGATGGCCTGCAAAATAAAATCCCTGAGTGATTTGGAAATATTAACATAATTTTTCAGATAGTGTGCCACCGCCTCTATCCCATAATTATGTTTTATAATTGTATACAGGGAGGTGATATCTAGAGTGGCCCAACTGTATTGTTCTTCCCATTCTATGTTTTCAAGTTTTTGCAAAATTGCTTTTGTGTCTTTAACGTATGAGGTGGCATGTTGTGCATAAGTCTGTTAAAAAGAATCTATAAAAGCTGAAAGACCTGATGTAATATAATTAATTCCACTAATAATAGGGCGCCCGGGTGGTGAGGGATTTATGTATCGTGGGCAAAAAATAAAAAAATAGGGATGACAGGATGTATGTCAGGGATAGGCAACCTTCGGCACTCCAGATGTTGTGGACTATATCCCCCATAATGCTCTTACACCCATAATGCTGACAAAGCATCATGGGAGGTGTAGTCCAAAACATCTGGAGTGCCGAAGGTTGCCTATGCCTGATGTATGTTATATAAAAATAGATACTTTTTGGATGTTAAAACACCTTGTGATAAGGCTTTTTTCAAAATATTCTCTAATTCCTCATTGAAGAACTTAGTTGGATTGTTAATTAGCTCCACATATGTATTTTTATCTCCCAAGATATTGTATTCCTCTGCTTTATAAAATTATGTAGTCTTAATAACTATCACCCCTCCTCCGCTCCCCCCACCCCTCCTGTCTGCTTCCTTTATAATGAAATATTCTCGATCAGCCAGATTTTTTAGACAAAGAGATTCTTCTCTTGTCATATTCATTTTAGAATTAGTCCCATTCTGGCTAATTTTATTTAATTATTTTTGTACTAAATACAAAAACAAAGTTTCTAAGTGTGACCCTTTGCTGTGGCTACGGTAAAATGTTGATTTACCTCTAAATGTATCCATTTTATTTAGTTCATTATCAATTTGTCTTATATAATTGGTCATTGGGAATTTAAAAAAATGTCTCTTTATCGTCAATTTTCTAATAAACTTCTGTAGATCTTTATATATAACTCAAAACTGTTAGATTTACAATTGGGTGCGAATATTAGGCCTCGATTTAACACTTTAATTTCGAGATCAGTTAATTGGACGTTAGTTATATTAAAGATACTCTTTTCAATTAATTGTTTTTGACAGAAAATTATTTGCTTTTTGATCTTCTAATCTGTGTCTGTTCTCATTCTTTCTCAGGGGAGAACAAAATGGAGGCGCCCAGGTATCAAGACCCAGCATACGGAAGAAAAGATATATATAAATAAAGGCAAATGGCAACAAAATAAGTATAATTATTTAAACACAAGGGGAATAAGGAAAGGAAAACGCACAGAACAAACCAATGGGTCATTCTAATTCTTATATAATTGTCTTTCTAGGTGTTGTCAGTGATATGTGGTAGTCATGGTTTCAATTTACATGGCGTACATCCATGAAAGCCTCTCTAGAGCATGGAGGATATTGAGAAAGCACTGAGCTCAGTGGAAAATGTCCAGGTTTTTCACGTTCCTGTCTCACTTCCTTGGTTTATTTCTTATTTGACCTGCATTAAACATATGCTTTGGATTCGACTGATTTGTATTCTATTCTGGCAAATAAAAATTCTTAAATGAGAAGTGTTCCATCTTGGATTATTCCAAATCCAAGCTGGAGTGTGGCTGAAATCCAGAAAGGCTTTGATGGCTGCAGACCATATGGAAGATATGACTACCACATGTCACTGGCAACGCCGAAATGAAAAACGAAATACGTTGGAACTAATGAAACATTTTGTTCTGAAGATAAGATAGTGACATGTGCTTAAAGGCTGTAAATGAACAAGCATGGGTGTGTTGAGTAAAAAGTAAAAACTTAAGTTACCAAAAAAAAAGCAAAATAATTAAAACAGCAACAATTGAAAAAAATGTTTTTAGTGTTTGTTTGCCTTACGATTCTTTGTGAGAATCAAACGTGCACGAAGTTCGATCAGTTTTCTATGCCTGTTGTCCAGTGTGCCTAAAGCATGTCGATGACACAGTAGCCCCATATATATGTAATAAAATAAACCCGGTGGACTTTCCCAGGAAAATTATTGTCAATGGTTCTATTATCTTCTTCATGGTCAGTTCAATGTACTCAATTTTGAGATCTTCACTAATTCACTATTCATTTAGATCCTGAAATCATTGATGAGTTCAGCCAGTTTGAGTCACTTGTGGAGATTTTGCAGCACACGCCACCTATGTTAAGCAGATGAGTGCACTTGCTAATTAAAAAATAGATTAGGGCACTGCAATTTGGATGGCATTTCCAGTGATGGAGCGGGTGTAAAGACCCAGGACCCAGTGACATTAAGAGGACCAGTGCCGGCTCATATTTGCTGCTGAAAAAAGGTGAATGTATTCCACTGGTCTTTGTTACTAGTTATTGGGAGGAAGCTTCAAGATGTTTATACAAGACACAACCATGGCGGTCAATGTATTATACACAAGCCAGGGATAAGAGGAGAACTTTTAACATGAACCAAGGAAGCTCTTCACAAC
Organism: Pelobates fuscus; assembly: GCF_036172605.1. Classification (NCBI taxonomy): domain Eukaryota; kingdom Metazoa; phylum Chordata; class Amphibia; order Anura; family Pelobatidae; genus Pelobates; species Pelobates fuscus. Next base: position 44,435,719 of record NC_086326.1, read on the forward strand.
ACAAGCAGACACGATGAATCACAAGGCTGAGAAGGTTCTACAAGAACTGGGTGTGACGGAACGCTGTCACTCGGACGGTGTACCTCTGCCGATCGATGCTCCTAGCGCTTGTCGAGGACTCCAAGCACTCCAACCAACACCATCAGCACTGCAGACCCCCACTTCCAGTGATGCAGCTGCGCTGGGCCTCGCCGTCCTTAACCCACCATGGACCCAAGGCCAGGATTCAGCTTCCAGTGGGCAGGCCTCTCTTCCTCCAGAGAGCGTAGCAGGAACAAGAACAGCTCTTACAAGAGCTTGCCCTGGGGAGTATAGTGTGAATATAGCATTCTCCAAGAGTTGTAGTGTAGTTATCCCATCCCCCAAGCATGAGCCAAGGCTTCAAGAAAGGGTCAAGTAGTTCTGTTTAATGCACACAGAAGGCTTTCTTTTATACAAGATTTTACACACAAAGTACCACCCACATGGTCTTGTGGAACAGTCAATCAAACACGTACAATACAGTTAAACACTCCCATTCATTACAGCAAAATCCTGCCATCTGCCTGTGATATAATTAGTGTACATAATAGGTTAATGTAATTATCAAAGGCAGCAAAATACAGAGTTTTATACAATTCTCATAACTCACAAAATATACATCTAATCGCTATAAAGTTACATATTATTAATCAGCATACTTCAAATACAAACATATGTCAAAATCATACAAATTGGTCCAGTGGTTTAAAAATAAGTCCTTTTTGACCGACCGCAAGCATGGCTTTCCTACCCAAAAGAGTTCTATAGATTTGGGCTGTGCGGTTGGTCTATTTCACACAGAAAAATAACAAAGTCCCATTCGAATGTACGAACAGGCACCGTTCGTGCAAATAGCACAGTATAACATGATGTTCGAATTGTCGAACGCACTTCGATTTTAGCCGAATCATCGAAGTGGATGAGAAGGTAAGGGTCAGCGGTGTTTGTGCCGTTTTGTAGCCAATTTTAGTTCCATGGATTTGGCTGCACACACCGCTGACCGTGGTCGGCAATTAACCTGCAGTAACCTCCCAGCCTGGGAGGTAAATTAGCTGCACACTTCCACTTCTGTGTGGTCCGCCTGTGCAGTAAGTGGTTCGGTAAGCCCCATTTACCAAACCAAGTGGGAAAAAGGCACGGACAGAGCATTTTAACAGTCTGGGGACACAGTCTTAAAGGGGCATTGTTCCAAAAAGTCACAATATTGCCATATACTGTTTTTAAAGGGACATACACCCCAGGGCCATTGTCAGAAGGCAAGAGGCTGGCAATTAGTCATCTCCAGGTCCAAGTGGCGATGTACATATGGAAGCAGTAAAATATTGATCTTTGTGGGTGCACCTTTGAAACCAATTACAGGTTTTAAGCTTCACATGACAACATATGTCAATTTGGGGAACATAAACCATGTATATTATAGTGTCTCCACCCTTCAAAGGTGGATGGGCAATACCATGCCCCACCCATGTTTTATATCCCCCCCAGGATCGGTAGTTTTCATAAAAATCACACATTTCCATAACAATGAGCTGTCACTGGCTGATCACAATTTAGTAGATATGCTCCTACCCAAGACATCACAATTTAGTAGATATGCCCCTACCCAAGACATCGAGGGTGGGGGCACCCGGAACAGTTTTAACCTCCCTATAGTAATAAGAGACATATTGACCCCATAGCAGTGCTTATTCTATTTTATACATTTTAATGTGTCGGCTGGCTAGTCTGACTTTTCTAGCTCATTTGGAGTCAGAATTGCAAAATCTGGACATTGATACATCTTGAGAACAATGTCTAGATTTTGTATTATGAATGTTTCCAGACGATACTGGATTATTTTTGATAATCTGGACTGAAGGCATTCAGACTTTAATGATTTACTCTACCAGAGTTTCCTCAAACCATACCAACTGGCTTGTCAAAGCCTTTGAGTGGTATTTCTTACTTTGTATATTCAGGGACTGAACATACAGAACATTCCTACATGTAAGGTTTGGCACTCCAGATGTTGTGATCTACATCCTATAATGCTCTTACAGCCACAATGCTAGCAGAGCATCAAGGGAGATATAGTCCGCAACTGCTGGAGTCCTGAAGGTTGCCTACTTCTTCTCTACATTAATAAAGCTACACCTTGTATACTGTAACTAATTGCAATGGATGAAAGTCCAGATTAAAGTTATCCCCAAACCATCCTTACAAGCAAACTCTGTACTGGTAACATTCCGCCCCCTACAGGATTCAGAAAGGAATTATATTACTTATTCTTATTAATGTAGTGGGGCTACCTGACTTAAGAATGCATTGATTAAGGAAATAATACATTATTGCTATGCAATTATTGATTACATGCATTGAACTGTTCAATAAAACTATTTGGACTCAGCATTTACATTTTTGAAAATAAAACCTTGATAAAGGAGTGATTAAAATGTGCACCTAGGAACAATCAGACTGTGAGTGGGCCAGAACTAACACTGTGCTCAGAAGATGACACATACTATAGAAATCTTCAAGTCTAATCTCCAGCTCTGATCAGAAATTGCAGGTCACTTTTTACTAAAGCAAATTAAAAAGCATGTTTTGAGATTAGTCCTGAATTTGCAAATTCAATGAGCGAGCAATTTAGAGTTTGCTAAATATTAATAGAGCATGCATCATGGATTATGTAATATAGGACAATAGCAAAACTAATATCTATGATATTTAGTGGATTCTCACAGGGTTGCAAAAGGCTTGAGGGCAGGGAAGAATCCACTCCAAAATGACCAGGCTTCAGGAAATAGGACATAAGGTCTGATGAGCGAGGAAAAAAACTTTACTGACACTTAGACAGGCATGAAGACACAGAGAGTCAGCCAAAGGAGAACCTAACATGTTTTGGACCAAATGGCCCTTACTCATTGGAATATGACCGCAAAATTGCCAATTATTAACCCAAAATGTCTGAATTCTGTGCATATTATAAGCAGTGGACAAACCTGGAACCAAATGAATCCAATCAGAACACTGGCAATTTCAGTTTACCTGTATTTACCTGCATATGGAATTAAAATTAATAAATAAATGACCTTCTATTAGTTAAAATTCCTCAATTAGAGAGAGTTTCATACTTCCTAAAAATATCTTTTTCATTTTTGTAGAACTTTTTTTTAGGGGGGGTGGGTGGAAGGGGGAAGTACGAAAAGCTAGCTTACATTACCTTTAGAACCAGCTTATTTTTTATTCATTGAGCCCACCTGAGCTGCACATCGTCCAATCAGAGGCTTTTCATTGAGAAGCCTTGCGGACAAATTGCACATGTAACCAATCGGCCAATGAGTCACATAACAATGAGCTGTTTTACAAAGCAATATTAAAAACTAAGTGATTTATTCCCTCTTTGATATCACTATCACATTGGTATTTTTTTGGGAAGATAGCACTCCACTGTATTTATTTATTGCTTTTGACTTTTTATGTGTGTTTTGAGAGGAGTGCACATCCGTGTTAATTTTGACGGCAAATTTTTATTTAGTTTTACTCATAGTCTCTTGAATAAAAAGACATTTCAGTTTTAGTCGTATTTTCATCATCTGAATTGCTTTAGTTTTAGTGTCGTTTTAGTCGACTAAATCTGCAGTAGATTCTAGTAAACACAACTAAAATCTGTCTCTTTTTCCCCTTCCCCAGCCCCTCTGTGTCTCTTTGTGTCCTCCCAAACCCTCTAGATGTCTCTTTCCCAAGCCCTGGTCTGTCTCTTTTGCTCCTTCCACAGCCCTCTTAACTGTGCTGTGTTCATTTTGGTGGACTACGGCTTAAACTTAATTTCAATTTAGTTTTAGTCATAGTCTTTCTGAATTGTTTAACTTTTAGTCTACTTTTAGTTGACCAAATCTCAAAAATTTTAGCCAACTAAAATTCTACTAAAACTGCTAGTCGACAAAATGAACACTGGTGTACATACAGTGTTGCAGCATCTGAATATTAAAAATTCTATTTGGAATATTTTACTATAGTTAACTTTGGTTGAATACTAAATATAGCGCTTTACAGACTTTACAGTTATTTTGTTTCCTCATTTCCTACTCTGAACTATAGTTCAAGGTAAGTGAGCCAATAAATGTTCTAGTAAGTAAGCAAAGCAAGAAATGTTCCGTCTGACTGATAGCTGAAAGAATTATCTTGACATCAACACTTTTACAAAAGCAATTCATCCCTAGAGCAATTCAGCAAGCGAACATACTTTAGGTGCTTTAATTATTCTTTTAGCATTGCCATGTCCTGCTTCATGTCACCTCGTCAACCAAATACACCCTTATTGACTATATATTTTACTCACAAAGACACCCCTGTTGACTATATCTTTCACTCACACAGGGTTATTCACTTAAGTTCGAATAACCCGTACCGAACGACATATCGATACTGATGGGCAAAACCATCCAGTTGTATACAGGGCCCTTTGGATTGCAAAATTGATTTTTCACGCTATTCAACACTGAACAGACCTGAATTAGGTCCGGTAAACATTCAGTACAGGACCGAACGCCACTGGATGGCTGGAATCTGGTACCGAATGTTTCAAATCCAGGCTCAGATTTTAAAATATCAGAAATATCTCATTGCAGTGAGAGTTAGTAGTTTGTCAGCTAGCAAACCAGTTGCCACATAAAAAAAAAAAAAACTTCTGGAGGTTAATAAGAACCCCATATAAGGGAGGTTTTGAACCACCTGATACCCCATCTGCTGTGCAGCAGGTGGGGGCATATCAACTGAATGTTTAAAACTAGAAACTGTGAAATTGTTGCTGCCGAATTGATGGAAAGGCCACAACTACACATTAATGTAATGTTAATTTGTTTATAAAGCATGACACATTGTTATTTATCTTTCTCATTTATGATAATGGCGACCCAATTATTTTACTATGAGAATACGGCGAAAATAATAGATGTATGTCTCTGGAATGACCTTGCTTTGGTATATATTGTATATATAATGGTGATACCGGTATATATGTTTCCTTGTAGTATATACATTATACTTTGTGTCTACTGACATGTAGATGATAATTGGTGTGCAGTATTAACTTTTGCTGAGCCTTGTAACTTCTGGGTATAAAATTGTAATTAATATCCTGAGCCAAACTTGTACCCATGCCCATGATGTCACTCTATAAAAGCTAGTCCAGACTATCTGTGGTTTCATTTTACCCCCTACTCACCCTCTCCTAATCAGTGGAGGCTAGTTGGCACTTTTGCTAAAGGATTAGTGTCTCCTCGTGGCATTTGACATTACACTTTATCTAAGCCAAAAGGCCAGTTTACTGTAAAATAACACAATGTGAAAGCAGTTTTCTCTATTAATGCTTGTCCCATTAGTCAGGATCCTACTTCTACTCTGCGGTAGACATCAGACACCTTGCAATAGTTTTTTTTTTTTCTATGTCTCTAGCCAAAAATGATGCTTGAAGGGGGCGGAGCCTGCGAGCAAGCAAGCGGGACGCCATTTCTGCCTGCTCCGACTCATACCTGCTCAATCCCGCAAATATCAGCCAACCCGAGCCTGATCCGAACCCGAAACCCTCACCACCCGCTCCAGTGAACCTACCGGCACACTTTGATGCCTTTCTTTGCCGCCCAGAGACTACCCCAAAGGAAACGGAGGTCTCGGGCCTACTACGCGCCATCGATCCCGGACCTGGGGGAGCTGCTGGACGGCATAACGGCAAGAGGAGCCGACAGTGCACTTACCTATACCCCGTCGGCACACACACGTGCAACGGGCAGACGTTCCCAAAAACCCCAAGCTGCAACGGAGACCCGGGACATCGGTGAGCTGCTCCAGAGGCCTACTCCTCACAGGCCTGCGCCCGTGGAAGTACCGCGAAGGGCGTCACCCGAACATCACCCGCCAGGGGAACAACACCAAGGTGAGGAGAACCCATTAACCCCAGTGCAAGACCCCACTGACGACTCTGCCCCAACAACCAAACATGACCTAAAAATATTATTAGCAGACTCTTAAAAACTCTTAAAAACTGAGGTACACGCGGTCACAGAAAGGGTAAAAGCCACAGAGGAGGACGTGATGGCAGTGCAGAGCCAACTAGTTAGAATTGATGAATCAATCACCCAAATGCAAGCCACACAACAAACCCTCTCACAGAAAGTAGCAGCGATGGAAGACCGCCAAAGGCGCACCCATACTAAAATACGGGGTATCCCAGCCACAATCATGGCGGAGGAGCTCCCGCACTACGTCCGCAGACTCTTACTTACACTCCTGCCTCACACAGCGGCAAAAAGAATCACCATAGATGGAGTCTACCGACTCGCCAGCGCCACCACGCTCCGACCTACCCATCCCCGGGACGTGATCCTCAGGTGCCTCACAATCCAAGATAAGAGCCAAATCATGTCGGCCCTAAGAGGCAAAACGCCACTAATGTTTGAAAACACGTCTCTTACATTCTACCATGACCTCTCCAAGGCAACACTTCTGCAATGCAAAGCCTTTAGCGCTGTCACTACACAACTCCAAGCAGCGAAACTTGCCTACAGATGGGGAGCAAATTGTACAATCATACTCAACCACGACGGGATTACTCACACATTCACAACAATGAATGAGGCGCCAGCATTCCTACGTAGCCTGGGGATCTTGACTCCAAACCCGGAGGCAACTGGATCTATTGGATCTACGACAACAGCTCTTTGGGACCCTGCTGCGATGGTCCCCTTCGTCCCAAGGGAACCCAGACTGCAGAGCGCGGCCCCGTGTCGCTAGGGACAGAGACACACTGCAGCCCTAAAGATGGAACAAGCAGAGAGTCGACGGGGACATGCGGACTCACTAAGAACTCGTTACCCCACGGGGAAGATCTCCACATTTAACTAAGTTTACCTTTTTCAGGCTACACGGGCAGAAGATATTTGCATTTTTCTATCTCGTTTTCTTTTTCATAAGTAATCTAGTTAAGCATTGTTGCTTTTAAAGTTTATGTCAACAGCTGTAGAACACATTTACCCTCTCCACAGCGCACAGTGACAGACATGACACCAACAGCACGCTAGCGCAGCTACTCGCACTTCTACTGCAATCAGCTGGCATCCACCAGCCCAACACTCCCCCCCCCCGCGGCCCCCTTGGTTAGGGGCACCCACCCCAGATGTCGGGAGCCTATTCACAAAACGGGCTAGGGACAAGCCTCGGCACAACTGACACCCAAGAACCGTACCCAGATACACAACATGAGGCACCTGAACATCTAGCATATTAACTCTAGAGACTCACGACCACACCACAAAGACATGCCGACTACCAACTAAACACCCGGATACCTAACTCGCCACTAAAGAGACATGCATACATTGACACACCTAGGACATATCGGGTCCGCAAACTATACACACGTCTTGTAAAATCTTTGTTATGTCCAATGTTTAACCATGTTTAACCACGTTATATACTACCAAAAAATGGTGCGTTACATACGACAAACATATCTTGCTTATGCTTTACCTATGTACATTGTAACCATGTCACATGTAACCAACGTGAATTTCAACGCACCTCAAAAATAAAGAATTAAAAAAAAAATTATGCTTGTAGATAATAAGGTTGGTTTCATATAAATGCCTGATAATGTTTCTGTAAACATTTCTGGTGAAATTTGATAAAAAACTCAAACTGAACACTACCCCTAAAATGTTTTGCTTCTATCAGGGCAATATGTTTCTCAGAATAGAATATTGAGTAGCTGCAAGAGGGATATTGTCACGACAACTATAACTGTAACATCTACATAGAATAGAAAAACTGACAGAACGTAAACCGTTCCATAGAATGGCCAGGTTAATACATTGAAGAATAGAGAATGGTCAAGGGAAAGCCGAGGTCAAGGGAGCCGGAAATACAGAAGATTGGTAAGAAAGATAAGTCAGGGAAACCAGAAATTAGAATAGTCAGGAATAGCCGAAGTAAAAAAACAGGAATATTAATAACAAGAACAGGAAAACGGACTCTCGGATACCAGGAACGGAAACCACAGCAGGGCAATGAGCTAAGGTATCCTTGGGCTGTGATTGGTCAGAGCTTGGCCTCTGATCCCAGAACGTGCGTGTGCGTCGACGTTGTGATGTCACACACACATCATGTGAGTATCATTAGGTAACGCAAATTCATCTTTTAGATCAGGGATGTCGAACATGCGGCCCCCCAGATGTTGCTGAACTACAACTCCCATGATTCCCTGGCTATCTGTTTCATTGAAAGAATCATGGGAGTTGTAGTTCAGCAACATCTGGGGGGCCGCATGTTCGACATCCCTGTTTTAGATAATTTATTTACAAAGTATAAAAAGCTGTATGTGTCGTAGAAACATATAAATGTAATTATAAGAAGGAAAGAATAACATACAATTAAAGTATGGCTATTTGGTGAGATATTTTATACACATTAAACATAATGCCATATGGTTTAAAGACAATAATATAATAAAAGGACATTCTGCAAATATGTTCCTTTTAAAAAAATTTGGGGGGTAATAACCGTAATATCAAACCCCATGCTTTAGTGAGGACACTTGAAAACCTTGCTTTGGAGTACCTAAAAATTTATAAAACAATGTTCATTTAGTTTTAAAACACTAGGGGGCGCACAATGACCATAACTGGCTAACTTCTATAGCATCCTGTTAAAAATTATGTTATAGCTATGGAAGGTTTCTAAATCAGTACCTATACCAACATCTTTTAATTGTGCACACCAACATATCCCAGAAAATAAAACAATGCATAGATAACGGCATTAGAATATATTATTTTTCCATTTTATTTTGTAACATTACGCATATTTGGTCCGAGTGAGAGGATGCAATAATAAGGAATCAGTAAAAAAAAAATCTATATAGTGAATCCTGACATTCTGCATATGGCACTTATCCTGTCTTATTTGATGGCTAATTGAGTGAACCGGTCCCTTTGGTAGTGTGTTTGCGTCTCTGTGTTCTGTTCACACACATATGCAAATCTCCCTCTTTTGATTTTTAACTAGGTTAACAAGATGGAAATGAGCTGCATGAATATTTATTAAGCAGATTCTAAAAAAGGAGAGAGAAAAAAAACAACAGACAGGGTTCAATGGTCCTTGTAAGGGAAATTTGGGGGCTCAAAGACAAAAGAATACATTACAGAGTTAAGGTTTGAATGTGTTGATGGTGAGTGAGTCTCCCAATACACTGATCACCCTACATGCCAGATCTTCCTTTTAGTTAATAGAACATCTGATTAAAATGCATCTCCAAGGACTGAATGCTTCCTAGACAGTATGCTTTTTGCTAAGTGCCTGATCGCATTTCTTGTCATTGTAAGGGTAAGGTATTGTTACAACATAATGCACACTGCATGGTGGCCCTGACATTATTTTGAGATTTGTAATATATTCTATGAAATTGGAAACAGTCTACATTAATTATTGGTAGTGTTTTTGACTATTGTCCATCATGAGTACAAATAAACAATCCTTGTTTTCTTGCAAACAATGCTTAAAGCTGTTTTTAACCCCTTAAGGACTGAGCCAATTGTACAAGTTGTGATCAAATCAAAACGTAAACAAAACCTTGAATTTGCGCTATATGTCTGTTCAGGCGTAATTCACCTCTTTCATATTATGTGCACCCACACTTATTATATATCATTTTGTTCAGAAGAAACCGGGCTTTCGTGTCACATCAAATATGTGTATATTAAGCATAATTTAATATGATTATAATATATATTTTTTAAATGTGAGAAATTAACATGTTTTATTATTTTTTAGTTCTGCATGGCATTCTAACGGTGACTGTCACAATAATGTTAGCTGTTACTGCAATAAAATACACATATTTGTATTCAGCAATGTCTCATGAGTAAAACAGTACCCCCATGTATAGGTTTTATGGTGTCTTGGAAAGTAACAGGGTCAAATATAGCACGTTACATTTTTCAGTTTACACACATTGAAATTTGCCAGACTGGTTATGCTGCCTAGTATTGTGGCCAGCCTAAGGCACACCTGTGCAATAATCATGCTGTCTAATCAGCATCTTGATATGACACACCTGTGAGGGGGATGGATTATCTCGGTAAAGATGAAGTGCTCACTAACACAGATTTAGACAGATTTGTAAACAAATCTGAGAAATATGACTTTTGTGTACATAGTAAAAGTCTTAGGTCTTTGTAAAATGGGGGCAAAAATAAATAAATGAGTGTTGCGTTCATAATTTTGTTCAGTGTATATATGTATATGAAGCATTAACCTGAGTAGCAATAGCTTGCTGTGATTGGCTGATTGCTGAGAGTGTCAGATGACTAGAAAGTACGATATGACTTTAGTGTCAAACAGAAAAAGTGTGAAGATTCAGCCTACATCATGGGTGTCAAATTCCAGTCTACATCACGGGTTCAAAATATATCCAGGGCACAGACACAGCAATAATTCAGGATGGTGTACCTTATGTCGCTCAAACAAATGCTACAGTTATTTGTTTGATTGTTCCCTTGGTCTGTATTTACGTGGACTTACACTATCGGTCACAACATTAAAACCACAGACAGGTGAGGTGAATAACATTGGTTATATTGTTACAATGGCACCTGTCAAGGGGTGGGATTTATTAAGCAGAAAGGGAACAGTCAGTTCTTGAATTTGTGTTGGAAGCAGGAAAAATTGGCAAACAAAAAGATCTGAGTGACTTTGACAAGGGCCAAATAGTGATAGGTCATAGCATCTCCAAAACGAAAGTCTTGTGAGGTGTTCCCGGTATTCAGTGGTTGGTTGCTACCGAAGGTAGGGAAAAATAGGGCAACTGTTGAACCAGCATCAGGGTCATGAAAGCCCAAGGTTCATTGATGCATTTGTAGAGCGAAGGCTGGTCTGATCCCAGCTTCAATAGCTCAAATTGCATAATGCATAATGCTTGCAATGATGAAAAGGTGTCAGAACATACAGTGCATTGCCATTTACTGCATGTGGAACTGCATAGCTGCAGACCAATCAGAGTGCCCATGATGACCCCTGCCTATTGCCAAAAAAGCCTTTACTGGGGATGTTCACATCAGAATTGGACTGTGGGGCAATGGAAGAAGATTGTCTGGTCTGATGTAACGCTCAATTGTTGATAAGATGGAAACAACTGCAGATTTCTGAGTTTGATAATGTTTATTACTTTAAATAAAAAAGATAATCAAATTGAACTGTCTCTTTAATTCCTGGCAGGTTATAACCAGCAGCGGTGTTTGAAGTTGTTTTAGGATAAGGTAAATTTAACACAACCAGCGAGAAGTTCCAAATTAGGATGCAGATAATTAATAAGTAGGTGTTGGAAACAAGATTATGAGTTGATGTGGAGCAGATAGCGAACCACTTAGATTTAGGATGGTTATATATTAAGTTTGAGCCAATCTGGTTTACTTAACTTATGAAGGAGTGATAATCCAAATTGGTGATAGAGATTCCACAGAGAATCGAGGTTGCAGCAGGCAAGAGAATATCCAAAAACAGTCCGAGGTCGTAGGAGAGGAGAAGGAGGGTAAATGATTAAACAGTCCGGGTCCGATACACAGTAGAAGTAAATATTCAGTTTGAAGTTCGCGGGAGCTTTCGAGTTGATCCAGCACTGTGGTGTTGACGCGGACTCTCTATGAACCCTGGGAACGACCACGTCATAGGAGGGGGAGTGGCCGCGCTCCGAGAACCCGGAAGTCCACGGTTAGCGAATGCCGGAAGGTCTGACAGAACCCCCCTCATAAGAAGCAGCCACCGGATGCTGTCAACGAGGTCTGGATGGGTAGCGAGCATGGTACGCGTTGATAAGTCGACGAGCATGCACCGCGGAGGACGACACCCATGAGTCTTCGTCAACTCCGTAGCCCTTCCACCGGACAAGATATTGTAAGGAACCACGATGGATTCGTGAGTCGAGAATCCTCTGAACCTCGTATTCCTCTTCACCTTGTACCAGAATGGGATCAGGAGTGGTATGAACATCCCTCATGAAAGGGTCGGAGTGGTGTGGTTTAAGCAACGACACATGGAAGACTGGATGCAGTTTCATGGTAGGTGGAAGTTTCAATCTAACCACGTTTTCGTTGATGAGTGACAATATACGAAAAGGGCCAAGGAAGAGTGAACTTAGTTTCTTTGAGGGACGGTTGGTAACAATGTTCTTTGAAGAGAGCCATACTAGATCACCAACCTTGTAAGTAGGGGAAGGTCGTCTACCAGTATCGAAAAACTTTTTCTGAGCAGATGATGCATTTTTAAGGTTATCACGTAACCTGAGGAAGAGGGCAGACATGAACGAGTTATGGTTGGAGACGTATGGATTAGAAGAAGGAAGTCCTTGATCGGGGAATGAAGAAGGATGGAATCCAAAATTTGAGAAGAATGGAGTCATTTTGCTACTAGTGTGTACCGAGTTGTTGTATGAGAACTCTGCCATTGGTAACCACGTGATCCAATCATCTTGTAAATGAGAGCAATAACACCGCAAGTATTGTTCAAGACATTGGTTAACTCTCTCTGTTTGTCCGTTGGTTTGAGGATGATAGGCTGAAGATAATTTACGTTGAATGTTGAGGGAGGAACACATCTCATTCCAGAATTTGGAGGTGAACTGTGTTCCTCTGTCTGATATGATTTCTTCAGGAAGACCATGGAGTTTCACGATGTTGTTGATGAATACTTTTGCAAGTTCAGATGAAGAGGGTAATTTCTTTAAAGGAATAAAATGGGACATCTTGGTGAAACGGTCTACCACTACCAGAATGGTGGTATGATGTTGCGAAGGAGGGAGTTCTACCAAGAAATCCATTGAGATGGACTGCCAAGGTCTTTCTGGAACAGGTAGGCTCAGTAATTGACCGAATGGTGGATGATGGTCAGATTTTGATCTCAGACAGGTTGGGCAGTTTTTGACATAAGATTCTATGGTTCTGTCCTGGCGAGGCCACCAGTAATATCTTTTAGACAGCTCCAGTGTTTTTCTTGTACCAGGATGACCAGCCAGAGGGGAATCATGAATCAAGGAGAGTATTTTATTCCTAAGCAAGGGAGGAATGTATAACCTGTCTTTGAAGTAGTACAACCCGTCTTTTTTTGATAGATTGTCTTGTTTGGGAAGTTCAAGATCTTCTTCTTTAAGATGTTTAATATCATCAGTTAATGACGAAATAATACCTATGATTTTAGGAGGTTGAGTTTCGTTTACAGGAAGATCTTGGTGAATTCTGGACAGGGCATCTGCCTTTTTATTTCTGGATCCAGGTCTGTAGATGATTTGAAAATTGAAACGGGAAAAGAAAAGATTCCAGCGTACTTGTCTGGCAGAGAGTGTTTTGTTGGAATGAAGATATTCAAGGTTCCTGTGGTCGGTATAAACAATTACAGGAGTGCGTGTGTCTTCAAGTATGTGACGCCAGTTTTCGAATGCAGCTTTAATACTTAATAATTCTTTTTCTCCTACAGGATAATTTCGTTCAGCAGGAGACAAAGATCGTGAAAAAAAAGCTACTGGATGGAGAGGATCTTGAGGCGTTTGGTGTTGAGAGAGGACAGCCCCGATAGCTGTATCAGAAGCATCCGTTTCCATGACGTAGAGAAAAGCAGGATTAGGTAGTTGAAGAATGGGAGCACTTGTGAATCTCCGTTTTAATTCATCAAAGGCTGCTTGAGCCTCTTCGTTCCAAGCAAAGGACCGTTTACTGCTATTGAGCAGGTTGAGGGGATGAGCAACCTTAGAGTAATTTTTAATGAACTTCCTATAGAAGTTGGCAAATCCCAAAAAACGTTGTAAGTCTTTAGTATTAGTAGGAGTAGACCAGTTGACAATGCAATCTATTTTGGAGGTATCCATACTTATTGAATGAGGGGAGATAACATATCCCAAAAAAGTGATTTCATTGACTTCAAATATACATTTTTCTGGTTTTGCGTATAATTTGTGTGTTCTTAATCTGGATAATACCCATCTCACGTGTTTTCTGTGTTCTTCAAGGTTGTTGGAGTAGATGAGAATATCATCTAAGTAAATGATGACACAAACGTCTAGGAGATCTCGGAAGATATCGTTAATGAAATGCTGAAAGGTTGCAGGGGCGTTACATAGCCCGAAGGGCATGACAAGATATTCGTAAAGACCATATCGGGTTCTGAACGCCGTTTTCCATTCATCATTGGCCTTGATTCTAACAAGGTTATATGCCCCACGAAGGTCAAGTTTAGTGTAGATGGTAGCTGTTCTTAATCTTTCAATCAACTCATTGATCAGGGGAAGAGGGTAACGATTCTTAATAGTTATTTTATTTAAAGACCTGTAATCGATGATGGGGCGTATAGTCTGGTCCTTGTTTCTCACAAAAAACATGCTGGAAGCGGCTGGTGAACAGGAAGGTCTAATGAACCCCTTCCGGAGGTTTTCATCTAGGTATTCCTTGAGGGTTTTTAGCTCTGATTCAGAGAGGGGATAAATATGTCCAAAAGGGATAGGAGCACCAGGAACAAGGTCAATCGGACAATCATAGGGTCGATGAGGAGGAAGTGTCTCTGCTTCCTTTTTACTGAACACATCAGCGAACTCCGAATAGCTGGAAGGTATAGTGGATTCCCTAGTAACATGCAAAATGGGGATGTGTTGTAGACATGTTCTCTGGCAATATGCAGAGTTAAACGTGAGAGAGAAAGGAGCCCAGGTAATAAGTTGGTTGTGAGTCCGTAACCAGTCTATCCCTAATATTATAGGATAAAGAGGAGAATTTATGACATCAAAAACAAGAAATTCAGAATGGACATAATTAGTAGTAGTCCTTAAAGGGACAGTTTCAAGGCGAATGGGCCCCGAGGAGATTAAGGAGCCATCAATAACTCTGACAGAGACGGAATTACGTTTTTGAACACAAGGAATTTTATTTTTTGTAACAAAGGATGAGTCCAGGAACACCCCATTAGCACCGGAATCAATAATGGCCTTAGTCGTAATTCTTTCTTTGTCCCACTGTAATATGAGAGAGACAGAGGAGAAATGAGAGGTTGGTTTAGAAGGAAGTACACTCATTACAGTCGTGGTAGAACCATGCTTACCGCCTCTTGGACGTTTCAATAGGGGACAGTCTGGGACCACATGTTCTTGCGAAGCACAGTACATGCAGAGGTTCAGTTGTCTTCTTCTGGTTCTCTCTTCTGGAGTAAGAGGACTTCTCACAACCCCTATTTCCATAGGTTCAGCGGGAGTTATAGGTTTCTCCGGTGCCTTTGAAGAGGTGAAGGGTTTTTTCCATAGAGAGCTAGTGAGTGATTTCTCAGCTTTTCTTTCCCTAAGTCTTCTGTCGATACTGATTGACAGTTGAATAAGTGTATTTAGTGTAGTAGGTAGTTCAGTTCTGGAGAGCTCATCTTTGACAGCTTCAGATAACCCAATACGGAACTGGTTACGTAGAGTTATGTCATTCCACTGAGTTTCAGGTGCCCATCGTTTGAATTCAGCAATGTAATCTTCAACAGGCCGGTTTCTTTGCTGCAGTGTTCTAATGGTTAAATCTGCAGTCGCTTGTTTGTTTGGGTCTTCGTAAAGGAGAGACATGGCTTCAAAGAATTCATCCAGAGAATCCAATATGGGATCATCATTCTCAAGAAAGGAATGAGCCCAGGCCATGGGTTCACCTCTCAAAAATGAAATAACAGAACAAACTTTAGATCTTTCCGTGGGATATGATCGGGGTTTTAATGCAATCAACAACTTGCAAGAATTGATGAACTCTCGGTATTGGGACCTGTCTCCAGAGAATTTTTCGGGGTTGGAGACAGCAGGGTCACTAGCCGAGTGTGTAACTGTGTGAGGAGTATGGGTTTGCAAGTCCCTTACATAAGTAAGGATTCTTTCATTGGTGATCTGTAGATCTTGCATGCCTTGAGTGAGAGTATCCACTCTTTGGTTTAATCTGGTGATTTCAGAAGTGAGATCTGCTGTATCCATTAATTAGGCTGGATCAATCTGTAACGCTCAATTGTTGATAAGATGGAAACAACTGCAGATTTCTGAGTTTGATAATGTTTATTACTTTAAATAAAAAAGATAATCAAATTGAACTGTCTCTTTAATTCCTGGCAGGTTATAACCAGCAGCGGTGTTTGAAGTTGTTTTAGGATAAGGTAAATTTAACACAACCAGCGAGAAGTTCCAAATTAGGATGCAGATAATTAATAAGTAGGTGTTGGAAACAAGATTATGAGTTGATGTGGAGCAGATAGCGAACCACTTAGATTTAGGATGGTTATATATTAAGTTTGAGCCAATCTGGTTTACTTAACTTATGAAGGAGTGATAATCCAAATTGGTGATAGAGATTCCACAGAGAATCGAGGTTGCAGCAGGCAAGAGAATATCCAAAAACAGTCCGAGGTCGTAGGAGAGGAGAAGGAGGGTAAATGATTAAACAGTCCGGGTCCGATACACAGTAGAAGTAAATATTCAGTTTGAAGTTCGCGGGAGCTTTCGAGTTGATCCAGCACTGTGGTGTTGACGCGGACTCTCTATGAACCCTGGGAACGACCACGTCATAGGAGGGGGAGTGGCCGCGCTCCGAGAACCCGGAAGTCCACGGTTAGCGAATGCCGGAAGGTCTGACATCTGATGAATCCCACTTTCTTTTAGATCAGGTGGATTGCCGAATGTGGGTGCATTGTTTACCTGGGGAAGAAATGCACTATGGAAAGAAAGCAGTCCGACAGAGGCAGTGTTGTGCTCTGGGCAATGTTCTGCTGGGAAATCTTGGGTCCTGGCATTCATGTGGATGTTGATTTGACATGCACCACCTACCTAGAGATTGGTGCAGATCATTTATACCCCTTCATGGCAAAGGTGTTCCCTGATGGCAGTGGTATCTTTCAACAGGATAATGCACCCTTTCACACGGCAAAAATAGTTAATGAATAGTTTGAGGAACATGACAAAGAGTTTAACGTGTTGCATTGGCCTCCAAATTCCCCAGATCTCAATCTGATCGAGCATCTGTGGGAAGTGTTGGAACAACAAATCCGTTCCATGAAGGCCAACTTGCAGGACTTAGACCTACTGCCTGCTGTTGCTCATATCTTGGTGTCATTTACCATAGGACATTTTCAGAGATCTTGTGGAGTATATGCCTCGACGCATCAGAGCTATTTTGGCATCATGAGGGGGACCTACATGATATTAGGCAGGTGATTTTAGTTGTGGCTGAGCATTGTATAGCTGCTGAGTAAATATTTTAAACATATATTGTTTGATTTTGTGATATTCGTGGTATTAGTCAATTGACAAGGGAACTGCAAATTGTAGGTAAGATAGCTGAGTTCCAGAATATTTTCCAACTCATCAAAAATGTGAAATTCCTATTTTAGTATCACTGAGGATCTAGGAATATGTCTTCAGGCATGATCTAAATTAGCTAGTTTAGAGTACCTATAAGGAATTGTGGAAACCACAACTGCGTGTATGGTATAATCAAATAAATCGCGTGTATTATTTTTCACTTTGAATTGGCATAAACTCAGTTATGCATCTGGTGCCGATCTTTCATACATATTTATACAAAGGATGTGATTTGATTATGCATTCTGACAATCTGAAAAATATATAAAACATTAAGTAAATCTGTTGTTTAGATAAACATTCACATAATCACTGCCTTGAAGGGTTTGTGTGTCTAACAATAGGTTGTTGATTTCCTTTTTTTTTGTCTATCTCAGTAAAGAAAATTGGGTTGCTGACTTTCTATCTATCTAAGTAAAGGTACCACAATTATATTCCTCTTGGAGCATGGTGCTGTGTTCATTTGGTATTCCCTGTGTGGGGCCTGAACATTGGATCTGTGGAGTCTGACTATTTGGATATCTAAGTAGAGGCATCCACTTCCCTCTAATATTAGACCGCAGTGTTTATGTACATTTTGTTTTATATTTGGACTGCCTGTACTTTAACTATGGACTCCAGCTTCATCCTGCTATCTATCTATCTATCTATCTATCTATCTATCTATCTATCTATCTATCTATCTATGTCTGTGTCAAACTGAAGATTGTGGTGGTTTCACTTCTGCTGTAGCAAGGCGTTGATTTGTGCGGGCCTGGGGTACTCTGTGCCAATCAACTCGACATAAAACTGGGGGACAGCAATAGTTGCCCAATAGCACCATAACTTTTACAATTGGCGCTGGTGGTCATGTGTTTATACTGGCTCTTTAAGACTTCATGTGCTCATTTTTCTTTCACATACGTGATTAAATCTTTTTGACATATCAGGTTACCATTAACTAAAAAAGGAAATATTGTTAAAATTATGAGAAAAAAAGCAAAATGTACTTACATTTTGGCCTAAGTTTTGCTTATCAATTAAACTCAGTGCCTATTTAGTGATGAAACCCCCATTAGTCAGGCTTTCTGTTTCTTGCAACATGTGAGCATGTCATATGACAGATAAACCTTTGTGCCTTTAATTGATAAGTATAAGAAACGTTCAAGGCTGTGATGTGCCAATGTACCCAGGATAACAGGAGTAATGTAGTGTGATGTCTTGTCTGGTAAGATAGCTCATAGACCATTAATGGTGAAATTCCTTTAAGTGCTTGCTGAATATAACTGGTTAATGATTGCAGTCTTTACAGTTGTTGATCAGCTGAGGGTGTGTGATATATTTATAATGTGCAGGAGTCACACTTAAGATTGACTCCTCACTTTTACATATGGGGAAATGGAGGAAAACAGTTTTCTGCTTATCTCAGGCATTTTTATCAAAGCCATGTTTGCTATAAAGCGTCAGAATACACTGCTTGTGCAGGACTTGGACATGTTCAGCCATGCAAACACGTCTTTGGAAACTCCTGGGGAAGAAACCACATGATAACTTAAAATGAACCTGTCATCGACAAAACTAGTGAATGACAGGTTCAGATTCCAGTAGGTATATAGGTATGTGATCTATTCTTTGAGTTGACAAAAAGCAAATGTATAGATTAAAAAATATTCTTCAGCCTCCGCCGAGATGATCAGACAAAAGAATGAGAAATAGAAAAACAGAGAAACAATAATTATCTTATCTTTATATAGAAGACATGTAAGTAAAGGCTAAGACAATTCTATCTATGTATTTACTAGTATGATTTGATATAATTTATTTTTATTTTTTATGAAACACTATGAAGGCACACAGTAATATAAAATGTGTTCTGTTTTATTTTTAGTATTTTAAATGGTTTATTCCTATGTCTCCTTTTTTACGTCTTACTTTACCTTTATATCTGTCCCCTCTACTTCCGTAAATCCAAATCTCTCACTCATGTGTTCCTTTTCATATTCATTAGTTCTCACTCCTGGCCTCCTATTAGTGGAACCAGCTCCTTCCCCATATCCAGTGTCCGTCTCCTTCTCACACTTTCATGAATTCTCAAAGACACATATCTCCAAAAGCTCTCCCTGATACTTTATCAATCGTTCACTATACCGACTCCTCACTCCACCTGATCAGAATTTACTATCCACCACCTGTGTAACCATCACTCTGATAACTACACTCCCCCTCACTTAGCTGTTAGGCAACCAAAAGTCACCTAACAGCCCAGAAGTCCATCTAGTGGCTCTCTGGTAGACAGTCACTAGAGGTGGAGTTAACTCTGAAAGGTAATTATTGCTTTAAAAAAAAATTAAAAAAATGCAGTAATCACCTTTGCAGGGGTTAAGGGACCTGGGACTATGCACCCAGACCACTTTAGTGAGTAATTGGTGGTACTGCACAGCTATAATACCATACTGGGACAATATACTAAACTTTCTGACTGCTTTATAAATTTACATCTCCACCATCTCAGATACTACTAGGCTGACCGCTGTGCTTTAGAGAAAGTCACCTAAACATACTCTTGCTGCACCTGCTTATATTGGTGGTAGCGCTAATCCCTGTATACTGGGGGAAAAACTAAGATATCTACTTACAATCAGTAGATCCAGCAAGTAGAACCCACTTGATCAATGGAGGAAACCCACTGGTCAGCATTGGTTTCTCAAGAGAAATATCTGAAAAAAATATGGGACCGCTAGTTCATATGGTGTGACTCCCCTCTGTGACCACACTGGGTGGTACGAAATACAATACAGTGTTTATCAAGAATTGTCCCATGGACTGATATTAACCGAAAAATAAAATTAAAATTAAAACCAAAATGCCAAAATACCAGTCAGCCAGCTTTTTAACAATGGTACTTGTAGTTTATGTTTTACCTACTATATACTATATATTTGAAAAGTGATATTTATACTAGACAGTTTTTTAACCTGTATTGTAATGGATGAACTAAGACATTTAAAAAAACAACACTGTCAATAAGTATAATTTTATTGTTTAGGTATATCTGGACAACAACCTATGCAAAAAACGGCTCTTTGATCTAACATCTTATGCCAGCTTAATACCCAATTTAAAAAAAACTTTTTCTATGGCACACTTATTTTTTTTTTTACCATAATTAGCATGTTATAAATTCACGTTTACTTGAAGACTTACTAGAGAAATATCATGCTTCTTGCCAAATTGACTTATTAATTTTAATTAATTGCCAGATGGTAATCCAAATTGTAATGCTGG
The DNA here is from genome assembly GCF_036172605.1 of Pelobates fuscus. NCBI lineage: Eukaryota > Metazoa > Chordata > Amphibia > Anura > Pelobatidae > Pelobates > Pelobates fuscus. Next base: position 44,456,381 of record NC_086326.1, read on the forward strand.
CACATATTAAAAGACTACATGTTAATTTAACTCAGATATTGGTACTCCTCTCCATTCTACTTAAAGGGAAACCCCAGACCCATAAAGCACTTTAGCTTGCTGAAATGCTTTATGTATGAAATGTGTGTTCTCTTTTTTTCATTTTACAAAAAAGTCCAGATGTTAATAGAAATTGACACTTTTATAAATTAACCTTGTTACCCCCCTCTGTCTGTCAAACAGACAACTGGTCCTATTACTTCCTGGTTTGTTTAGCTCAGTGGAGCTAAACTCAAGAGGCAGCAATTATCCAGAGCATCTGCCTTGCAAAGACTTCTCATTTAGCTGCAATGGGAAGTCTGTGATTGGACAGCCACAGACAGTCTGGGTGGGGTAAGAAGGGAAGGGCTTGGAAAGACAGCAGAAAAGAGAACTGTAGCTTTTGCAAGCTGTTTTAGGCATACTACAATGAAATATTGCATAAATAGCCCACTCACTGACCTAGCGGATATTCTCATGAGCCTTCTATTTTAATTCTTTGTTTGCCTTTTAGGCAAGAGACGGTTGTTATACATTTATGTACATTGATACCTGTGTTTGACTCACTTATCAAGCATTTGTGTTGTTTATACATTATTATTATTATTATTATTATTATTATTATTATTATTGGCATTAATATAACACCAACAAATTCCATAGTGCTTTACAATTTTATAGTAGGGGAAATTTAACAATAAATGAGACAATTACAAAAACGTACAGGAACAATATGATGAAAAGGACCCTACTAAAAAGAGCTTACAGTCTATAGGAGGAGGGGTGAAAAACACACCAGGACAGGAGATAGCAATCAAGCAAGGTGGGAATGAGGCAGGAGGAGAGAGTAGAGTGCTGCCCTTTAGGAGAGAGCAAGAGACAGGTATGTGAGGTAGAGGTTACTCTGAGAGACCATAAGCTTTCCTAAAGAGATGGATGTTTAGGCACTTTTTAAACGATTGAAGACTAGGGGAGAGTCTGACGGTGATAGGCAGGCTATTCCAAAGTTGGCCGTATGGGTGCAAGCAGCGGACAGGAGAAGGTCATGGGCAGAGCGGAGATACCGAGAAGAGGCATACTTATGGATCAGTGAAGAGATATAGGAGGGGCTAGAATCGTTCAGTGCTTTATAGGTGTGGATTGGTTCTTTGAATTGACTCCTAAATGATACAGGAAGCCAATGTAATTTGAAAAAGAACAATGCATTTTAAGAAACCTATACAACCCATTACTGCTTAAAGTCAATTTATTTGTGGCACTTTTTGAGTAGCTTAAAAACACCAGTGTGCACGGCACACAAGGGAAAATGTATGATATAGAGTGTGCACAGAGAGATGCTATAAGCTTCTATTTTGCATTGCATGAGAGGACTAAGGTTTTCCTTGGGGACAGCTTATGGGAAACTGGAAAGTACGAGAATTGGAAGCTCTTGCTTTTTCATGTTTTTCAGTAATTCAACACATTCATAAGTCAAAGCAATTCCTTATATGTGTCTTGTATTTTCTATTCATTACTTAGAACTTTTTATTAAGATTCTTTCACTTAAAAATGCTCATAAGTGACAATGCATCAAAATGTTACATTTTTATAACTTATACACAGATAAACATGTGATCAAATCTACTCTTAAAGTAGGTCAATTAATAGATTGTGTTGTTTTTTTTAAATGTCTCGAGGTAATATTCAGTTATCATGACTGTTTTTTTTAGGGCATCATGTTTAATAGAACTGTGAAACAGGAAACATATTCAGTATGTAAATTCGAATACTAAGCAAGTGGAATGTGCATCTTCAATATTGGAGCTCATAATCTGAAAGAAATTGTAAGCAATCATATAGGTGCCAAGTACATACAACTTTTGCAAAGTACAAGGCAGTTCATGTCACCCATATGCCAAGCCATAAAGGGGGCGTGTCATTTCTGCACACAGGAGCGCCAGGGTGGCAGGCTGGCAGCCAATCACTGCTGTGTATGCTCATAATGCCGCTGAAGCACTCTGTGTGGGCCATAATGCCCAAAGTTGCTTACAATTGGGGGCAAACCCTACACTGTCTTCCACTGGAAATGCACCATACCCCACAGTGTCTGCATGTGATATAAACCCCGACCCTACACGGTCTGCAATGTTTTTACACCCTGACCCTATATTGTCTGCACTGTATATACACCCTGACCCTACACTGTCTGCAATGTTTTTACACCCTGACCCTACGGTGTCTGCACTGGATATACACCCTGACCCTACACTGTCTGCACTGGATATTCACCCTGACCCTTCACTGTCTGCACTGGATATACACCCTGACCCTACACTGTCTGCACTGGATATACATCCTGACCCTACACTGCCTGCAATGTTTTTACACCCTGACCCTATACTGTCTGCACTGGATATACACCCTGACCCTACACTGTCTGCACTGGATATACGCCCTGACCCTACACTGTCTGCACTGTATATATACCCTGACCCTACACTGTCTGCACTGGATATACACCCTGACCCTACACTGTCTGCACTGTATATACACCCTGACCCTACGGTGTCTGCACTGGATATACACCCTGACCCTACACTGTCTGCACTGGATATACACCCTGACCCTACACTGTCTGCAATGTTTTTACACCCTGACCCTACGGTGTCTGCACTGGATATACACCCTGACCCTACACTGTCTGCAATGTTTTTACACCCTGACCCTACACTGTCTGCACTGGATATACACCCTGACCCTACACTGTCTGCACTGGATATACACCCTGACCCTACACTGTCTGCACTGGATATACACCCTGACCCTACACTGTCTGCAATGTTTTTACACCCTGACCCTACGGTGTCTGCACTGGATATACACCCTGACCCTACACTGTCTGCAATGTTTTTACACCCTGACCCTACACTGTCTGCACTGGATATACACCCTGACCCTACACTGTCTGCACTGGATATACACCCTGACCCTACACTGTCTGCACTGGATATACACCCTGACCCTACACTGTCTGCACTGTATATACACCCTGACCCTACGGTGTGTCTGCACTGGATATACACCCTGATCCTACACTGTCTGCAATGTTTTTACACCCTGACCCTACGGTGTCTGCACTGTATATACACCCTGACCCTACACTGTCTGCAATGTTTTTACACCCTGACCTCACACTGCCTGCACTGGATATACACCCTGGTCCTACACTATCTGCAATGTTTTTACACCCTGACCCTACACTGTCTGCAATGTTTTTACACCCTGACCCTACACTGTCTGCAATGTTTTTACACCCTGACCCTACGGTGTCTGCACTGGATATACACCCTGACCCTACACTGTCTGCACTGGATATTCACCCTGACCCTTCACTGTCTGCACTGGATATACACCCTGACCCTACACTGTCTGCACTGGATATACATCCTGACCCTACACTGCCTGCAATGTTTTTACACCCTGACCCTATACTGTCTGCACTGGATATACACCCTGACCCTACACTGTCTGCACTGGATATACACCCTGACCCTACACTGTCTGCACTGTATATATACCCTGACCCTACACTGTCTGCACTGGATATACACCCTGACCCTACACTGTCTGCACTGTATATACACCCTGACCCTACGGTGTCTGCACTGGATATACACCCTGACCCTACACTGTCTGCAATGTTTTTACACCCTGACCCTACGGTGTCTGCACTGGATATACACCCTGACCCTACACTGTCTGCAATGTTTTTACACCCTGACCCTACACTGTCTGCACTGGATATACACCCTGACCCTACACTGTCTGCACTGGATATACACCCTGACCCTACACTGTCTGCACTGGATATACACCCTGACCCTATACTGTCTGCACTGGATATACATCATGACCCTACACTGTCTGCAATGTTTTTACACCCTGACCCTACACTGGCTGCACTGGATATACACCCTGACCCTACACTGTCTGCACTGGATATACACCCTGACCCTACACTGTCTGCACTGGATATACACCCTGACCCTACACTGTCTGCACTGTATATACACCCTGACCCTGCGGTGTGTCTGCACTGGATATACACCCTGATCCTACACTGTCTGCAATGTTTTTACACCCTGACCCTACGGTGTCTGCACTGTATATACACCCTGACCCTACACTGTCTGCAATGTTTTTACACCCTGACCTCACACTGCCTGCACTGGATATACACCCTGGTCCTACACTATCTGCAATGTTTTTACACCCTGGCCCTACACTGTCTGCACTGGATATACACCCTGACCCTACACTGTCTGCACTGGATATACACCCTGACCCCACACTGTCTGCACTGGATATACACCCTGACCCTACACTGTCTGCACTGGATATACACCCTGACCCTACACTGTCTGCACTGTATATACACCTTGACCCTACGGTGTCTGTACTGGATATACACCCTGACCCTACACTGTCTGCACTGGATATACACCCTGACCCTACGGTGTCTGCACGGGATATACACCCTACCCTACACTGTCTGCACTGGATATACACCCTGACCCTACACTGTTTGCACTGTATATACACCCTGACCCTACGGTGTCTGCAATGTTTTTACACCCTGACCCTACGGTGTCTGCACTGTATATACACCCTGACCCTACACTGTCTGCAATGTTTTTACACCCTGACCTTACACTGCCTGCACTGGATATACACCCTGATCCTACACTGTCTGCAATGTTTTTACACCCTGACCCTACACTGTCTGCACTGGATATACACCCTGACCCTTCACTGTCTGCACTGGATATACACCCTGACCCTACACTGTCGGCAATGTTTTACACCCTGACCCTACACTGCCTGCAATGTTTTACACCCTGACCCTACACTGCCTGCAATGTTTTTACACCCTGACCCTACACTGTCTGCACTGGATATACACCCTGACCCTACACTGTCTGCAATGTTTTTACACCCTGACCTTACACTGTCTGCACTGGATATACACCCTGACCCTACACTGCTTGCACTGGATATACACCCTGACCCTACACTGTCTGCAATGTTTTTACACCCTGACCCTACACTGCCTGCACTGGATATACACCCTGACCCTACACTGCCTGCACTGGATATACACCCTGACCCTACACTGTCTGCAATATTTTTACACCCTGACCCTACACTGTCTGCACTGGATATACACCCTGACCCTACACTGTCTGCAATGTTTTTACACCCTGACCCTACGGTGTCTGCACTGGATATACACCCTGACCCTACACTGTCTGCACTGGATATACACCCTGACCCTACACTGTCTGCACTGGATATACACCCTGACCCTACACTGTCTGCACTGGATATACACCCTGACCCTACACTGTCTGCAATGTTTTTTACACCCTGACCCTACGGTGTCTGCACTGGATATACACCCTGACCCTATACTGTCTGCACTGGATATACACCCTGACTCTACACTGTCTGCACTGGATATACACCCTGACCCTTCACTGTCTGCACTGGATATACACCCTGACCCTACACTGTCTGCACTAGATATACACCCTGACCCTACACTGTCTGCAATGTTTTTACACCCTGACCCTACACTGTCTGCACTGGATATACACCCCGCCCCTTCACTGTCTTCACTGGATATACACCCTGACCCTACACTACCTGCACTGGATATACACCCTGACCCTACACTGTCTGCAATGTTTTTACACCCTGACCTTACACTGTCTGCACTGGATATACACCCTGACCCTACACTGTCTGCACTGGATATACACCCTGTCCCTACACTGTCTGCACTGGATATACACCCTGACCCTACACTGTCTGCAATGTTTTTACACCCTGACCCTACACTGTCTGCAATGTTTTACACCCTGACCCTACACTGCCTGCAATGTTTTTCCACCCTGAACCTACACTGTCTGCAATGTTTTTACACCCTGACCCTACGGTGTCTGCACTGGATATACACCCTGACCCTACACTGTCTGCACTGGATATTCACCCTGACCCTTCACTGTCTGCAGGGGATATACACCCTGACCCTACACTGTCTGCACTGGATATACACCCTGACCCTACACTGTCTGCACTGTATATACACCTTGACCCTACGGTGTCTGCACTGGATATACACCCTGACCCTACACTGTCTGCACTGGATATACACCCTGACCCTACACTGTCTGCACGGGATATACACCCTACCCTACACTGTCTGCACTGGATATACACCCTGACCCTACACTGTTTGCACTGTATATACACCCTGACCCTACACTGTCTGCAATGTTTTTACACCCTGACCCTACGTAGTCTGCACTGAATATACACCCTGACCCTATACTGTCTGGACTGGATATACACCCTGACCCTACACTGTCTGGACTGGATATACACCCTTAGCCTACACTGTCTGCACTGGATATACACCCTGACCCTTCACTGCCTGCAATGTTTTTACACCCTGACCCTACACTGTCTGCAATGTTTTTACACCCTGACCCTACACTGTCTGCAATGTGTTTACACCCTGACCCTACACTGTCTGCACTGGATATACACCCTGACCCTACACTGCCTGCACTGGATATACACCCTGACCCTACACTGTCTGCACTGGATATACACCCTGACCCTACACTGTCTGCAATGTTTTTACACCCTGACCCTACACTGTCTGCAATGTTTTTACACCCTGACCCTACGGTGTCTGCACTGGATATACACCCTGACCCTACACTGTCTGCACTGGATATACACCCTGACCCTACACTGTCTGCAATGTTTTTACACCCTGACCCTACGGTGTCTGCACTGAATATACACCCTGACCCTATACTGTCTGGACTGGATATACACCCTTAGCCTACACTGTCCGCACTGGATATACACCCTGACCCTATACTGTCTGGACTGGATATACACCCTTAGCCTACACTGTCCGCACTGGATATACACCCTGACCCTATACTGTCTGCACTGGATATACACCCTGACCCTACACTGTCCGCACTGGATATACACCCTGATCCTACACTATCTAACACTAAGGAACAGCCATGACCAGGCAATGAATGTCACTAGAGTTTAAGCATGACAAAGTCCACTTGCATTAGACAATGAGTGACATGCCATAATGGTACTATAACTACACTGAGTTGGTCCCCAGACTATAAAGAGGCAAGGCCATCATCAGGATGGAATACTAAATTAATCTGAGAAATTGCTAAGAAAATATCATGAAATATATACATGAAAATATAGAGTTACATGAATATGCCATGTATCTCATACAATACGACTGATAGAATGTGTAAGCAGATGAACATTCATACATCCATATTAAAGGGACACTATAGTCACCATAACAACTACAGCTTATTGAATTTGTTCTGGTGAGTAGAATCATTCTCTTCAGGCTTTTTGCTGTAAACACTGTCTTTTCAGAGAAAATGCAGTGTTTACATTACAGCCTAGTGATAACTTCACTGGCCACTCCTCAGATGGCTGTTAGAGATCCTTCCTGGGTCATGACTGCCTAAAATGCATCCAAACATTCCGTGTCTCCTCCCTCTGCATGCAGACACTGAACTTTCCTCATAGAGATTCATTGATTCAATTCTCCTCTATGAGGAGATGCTGATTGACCAGGGCTGTGTTTGAATCATGCTGCCTCTGCCCCTGATCTTCCGCTTCGTCAGTCTCAGCCAATCCAATGGGGAAGCATTGTGATTGGACCAGGACACCACTTCTGATGATGTCAGCAGGTAGTGGGCAGGTCTAAAGGAAACATGGACAAACTATGGAGCTGCAGGCTTGAATAGAAGTAAGATTTGACTTTAATTTTAGAGGCATGAGTGGACCAGGTTGGGTAGATGGTGGTTTTAACCATATAGGGTCAGGAATACATGTTTGTGTTCCTGACCCTATAGTGCTCCTTTAAAAAAAACAAAAAAAAAACACGCACACACACACAAAAACATGTTTGGCATCACAAACAGAACTGGGGGAGGCATGCATGGTTTTGGTACTGAACCATTAAGAATATTACATTCTAACAAAGAATATCTATGGACTTGGTAGCACTTGGCCATCAACATGTATTCATAAATTCAGGGGATATCAAAGTGAGACATTTTAAACAAAAATAATTCATGCACACAAATTAGGGGGATAATTGTGAGCTTCATTTTGTTCAATACATGATTTTTCACAACATTAGAACTATACTAAAACCCACCACCAATAATCTTAGCTAGGCCTGTTTCATTTTTGAAAATATTATTTTTTATCAAACTCCTTTTATACCGGAAAAGAAAACATCAGAGATATTAAAGCTTCTTCCTTTTAACAATCTGAAATGTAACTCCCTAAAGGACAAAAGAATGCCTGCTAATCTCAGAAAGAGCCAAATATAGTTGTATTTTATACACTGCCAAAACTAACAACATGTTTAACTTCAAAGACACCTGCTCTTAGGATGAAGCTGAAATCGCATCCCAATGAAAGCTCTTTAATTATAGATAAGAGCTTGATGGGACTGCTCAGCCAGCAGGTAAAAATAAAGTATTGGGATAACTAATTGGTAGTTATAAATATATATTTAATTTTGCATGATGATCAGTATAAACTCCTAATAACCGTTTTGTTGCCAGATGAAAACAGAAAATTATATAATGCAGCAAGGGACCTGCGCATTAAGCAGCAATGCAGCCAAAATGAGATTATGCAGAGTTATCCATGTCTGAGACAGGTACCAACAATGTGTCTAGGGCGCAGAGACATTTGTGGAAATATTTTCCCCACATTAATGATTCATTAGGCACTAACCCCAAATATACACTGAATCAGCCACATACCTTGCTAATTAGCCAAAATCATACATCAACAGGTCAAAATATCACCATTTTCTGCTTCTCTCCCAAACACACATCTGATTGGCTACATACACACACTTGATTGGCTACATCATCTTTTACACACACACACACACACACTCTCTCTCTCTCTCTCTCTCTCTCTCTCTCTCGTGGCTCAAAAGTGGGACAGGGGCCTTGCACTCAGACCACTTCAATGAGCTGAAGTGGTCTGGGGGCCTATAGTGTCCTTTTAAATAAATGTGGGTTTCACACTTTAGGGTAAAATTTCCAAACTGGAAAAATTCTCAGTCAGTCACCTTGAGTTCACTTTATATCGTCAACGTAGCAAAAAACCCCTAAGCAGGCTACTCTTCTTGCTCTCCTCTGAGTTGATCGGGGGTGGCCACCTAATCTTCCTCCAACTAACGCTGCATGACTCTTTCCTCTGTCTATCCTCCTCCCCTGCTGCCATCCCACCGCCCTCTTCTATTCTCCTCCATAATCTCCTTCTCTGCCCTCTTCTACCACCTATTCCTCTTTCCCTCCATCCTCTCCCTACACCAACACTAGAAGCCTTCTCCATCCCTCCTATGGATATCCTGACATATTCTAACTACTGCTTATGTCCAAACATATGTAAGCTAACATCAATATTGCATCTATATTATAACTAACCAAGCCCCCCCAACTCTCAAAGAAACTAACAAAAACACCTCTGTTCGCTCGCCCAAAAAGTAAACAGAAAACCCCCCAAAGAATTGGGATAAAGAAGAAAGGATAAAGCAAGGGACGTGGGACTATATCATGAAAAAGTATAACAGTGACAAGGGGTAATGGGTTATTGAAATGGAAAGGCATAAAGAATGAGATTGAGACGGAATGTGGGATTTGGAAAAGGGTGGTATTCACGAATAAGGCTAGAGATAACAAAGAAAAAGTAAATAATAGATAATTGCATGTATGAGTGTGAGATCAAAAAAAAGTGTGGTTTCTATAAAAGTTTATATGTGCACAAAGTAGTGAACATAAATATATATCATTACCATGTAATTACCATTGCCATGTAATTGTGCAATGGGTACTGATAACAATATTTATAGTAGTGATACCACTTGCATGAGACCACCCAGCAGCAAGCGTTACATTATCTCATTGAGCAGAAAAAGTTTCAAGAAAACACATATTTCTTAGCAAACAATACGTATCTTTTCACAGTATGTCTCATTGGATCCAGATCAGTCATTTCGTTGGCTGTGATGTTTGATGTATATGCAGACTCCTGTTTGATTTTTCTGCATATGTTCATTTAGTGTCTACAGTGTGTTCCCATTTCAGTGGGTATACATTTGTCTGCAGGCCATATGGATATATGATTACGTCTTTCTGCTTTCAAGGTATAAAGCCTCGCTGTTTCTATGTATATCTATTTATAGTGACAAAGCACAGGTTTTTGTTGTTTTTTTTTTTTTCAAATTCCTACACGTTATTGATGTACTAAGTCTACCATTGAGTAATTTTGGACAAACACCTACTGTGGATTAGCATATGATGTAAACTTTGGAGCAGGGATAAACTGAAAAGCTTGAATTTTACATGACTTTCCTCTTCGCTAATCACATTATTGACAATATCCAAGTTTCCATTACTTGGGTAGAGGCTGACCTAATAGGTTTTTAGTGGACACAAAAAGACTTTTAGCAGCCATTTCTTGTAAAAGAGACTTCATTGTTAATATTTTTATGACACATATATGGGGTTTCTTATTTAAAGGACCACTCTAGTGCCAGGAAAGCATACTCGTTTTCCTGGCACTAGAGTGCCCTGAGGGTGCCCCCACCCTCAGGGACCCCCTCCCGCCCGGCTCTGGAAAGGGGAAAAGGGTTAAAACTTACCTTTTTCCAGCGCTGGGCTGGGAGCTCTCCTCCTCCTCTCCGCCTCCGTTCCTCCCCGTCGGCTGAATGCGCACGCGCGGCAAGAGCTGCGCGCGCATTCAGCCGGTCACATAGGAAAGCATTCATAATGCTTTCCTATGGACGCTTGCGTGCTCTCACTGTGATTTTCACAGTGAGAATCACGCAAGCGCCTCTAGCGGCTGTCAGTGAGACAGCCACTAGAGGAAATAGGGGAAGGCTTAACTAATTGATAAACATAGCAGTTTCTCTGAAACTGCTATGTTTATAAAAAAATTAGTTAACCCTAGCTGGACCTGGCACCCAGACCACTTCATTAAGCTGAAGTGGTCTGGGTGCCTAGAGTGGTCCTTTAATGGTGCCATGTTGAGCGTATGTTAGCACATACCAATGAGTGCCTGTTAGCTGGACAATGTCTTTGTGTGGAAGTAAAGAAAAATTACTTTTATGCATTACCTGCAGATTTTTATTTGTACTTTGAGAAGTCTTTCTTGGGCACAGAATCTAAAGTTACACGTTTCTATGTCTTTAATTTTCAGATTAGATGATGATGATGAGACCCACAAGGTTGAAACACCAGTCTATGGCGTGTTTCTGGTGACTGCATTTTTTATTTTTATTTTGAACCATAGCCCATGCTTTGGATGAAAAAAAAGCTGTGTCAAAGCAGCGTCCTTTATTGAGGTTATCTGTAGCAATGCAGAATGTCATCTGAAACGTGATATCAGTCAGATGTCATTTGCATGCCATTTGCATGTCTAACTGGGAACTCTGGGATAGTTGTGGAAACATGATTTCTCGACTTTCCTTGCCCAAGGAGGACAGGACTTCTCACAGTTCAACTTGAAATATACATTTTATGCATAAGAGCAATTTTTCTGTTTGCTCTGTGGGGAGTTTTATCATGTTTGGTCTCACTACATTTTTTATGGAGGTATAGAGAGAATTAATAATATTTGCTCATTACAATGACACACAGCAAGCTTCCTCTGCAGGCCAGTTGTGTGCACGTTCCAATGGAACTCTAAATGGACTGTGTGGGTGTAAAACCTATATGTTAACAGACACTTTCTTAGACTTATGGAAAGGGAATACAAAATGCTAAATGAATATGAGCTTTTAAATGGACACAGTGGACACAGAGAAATAAAGCACATAAAGCTTACAGTATAGCTGAAAGAAACAGTTGTGTAATGTGGCAAAATTAACCTCGCCACTTGTGCCTGGAGAAGACTGCTTGCCAGCCTCTTGCCATGTGATTATGGTCCCTGGGAGATTTGTCCCTTTAAAAACATTATTTGGGCTAATGGATTTTTATTGGACCATGCTGGCCGTTTAAGAACCATCTGGGGACATATTGAGACTTTGTGTGATAATGCCCCTTTAAGACGGTGTCCCCAGTGTCCACAGACTTAGTTTGAAATATTTTGTTCCTGGCTATTTTCCACTTGGTTCAGTAAATGGGGCTTACTGAACCAAGTGCCACACAGGCGGACCACCCAGAAGTGGAAGTGTGCAGGCAATTTACCTCCCAGGCTGTGAGGTTACTGCAGGTTAATTGCCGACCGCTGGGTGGCCGCAGTTCGTGCAAACGAACACGTGGCGGCAGTCATCTTTGTTCATTCGAACGAGGTCAGCTGTATGTGTAGCCAAATCCATGGAACTGAAATCGGCTACACAGTTCCGCGAACACCACTGAGCCTTACCTTCTCCCACAGCAGGGGAGGGCTGGCAGCCTCAGGCCTGGGGGGCAAATCCAGTCAAGTGGCCCATTGCACCCCTGAATCAGTTCACCATCCATGGACACTTTTTCCTGGTTTTATAACGGATGTTGATATTATGCTAATTAGTAGCTCTTTGCCATACTCACTCCTTTGCGGCTCCGACTTTCAATGTTGTTAGAGCGCAGGCTGAGAATCTCTGAGCCTGTGCCCTGACTCACTAACTGAGCACCGGAACCACAAGGGATATGATCTGACTGCACCTACTGGTGCGCACCAATGGAACACCAGGGAATCGTTTAAATTAAATATGCTGGTGTCCAAAACTTGTGAGCTGTGTTGGCCGTCGGGCGCCTCTGTTGTTATTGCGCCCTACATGACTCCACAGCTTGCATACCTCAAAGGCTGGCCCTGCTGACAGACACACTGGCCCTCACTCTCAATAACATACACACACAAACCCTGACAAACACTCACTGACAGGCAGACACATACACACACACACTGACAGGTAGACACACACACATTCACTGACAGACACTTACTTGACAGACACACTTGCTGACACACACACACACACTGACAGACACCAGTGCCATCTTAACAACATTATGGGTCCCCGGGCAAAGCAGTGCACTGGGGCCCTGCCTACACAACTTACAGGAATAAAAATGTAAATTATAGATACAACGAAGATTATATTTAGAAGTACCTCCAACAAATGCAATGCATACATTCAATACATACACACAGACTGCTGAATGCAGTCACACACCGACTGCTGAATGCATACACACGACGACTGATGAATACACGCATACAGACTGACGAATAGACACACACACACACAGCCTGCTGAGTACACATAGAGAGTGCTGAATACATACACAGTCCGCTGAATACAAACATACACAAACATACACACAGACGGCTGAATACATACACAGACGGCTGAATACACACACACAACAGTGAGGGGTGCAGTGTATGTGTTTGTGTGTACGGGTGCGGTGTGGGGTGCTGTGTGTGTGTGGAATGCTATGTGAGTGTGGGGTTCTGTGTGTGTGTGTGGAGTGCTATGTGAGTGGGGTGCTGTGTGTGTGTGTGGAGTGCTATGTGAGTGGGGTGCTGCGTGTGTGTGGAGTGCTATATGTGTGTTGGGTGCTGTGTGTGTGTTTGAGGGGTGCAGGTAGCAAATGTTTTTTGTTTTTTAATACTACTATACGTTAAATAAAATCTATATGTCCCCCCCCACCCTTCTTCTTTTTACCTTTGGTGAAAGAGGCTGGGACACAGCCAGCCCTGGTGGTCCAGTTGTGAATTCTGTACAGCCTGCAGCTTGTCTGGCTGCAGGCTATCTCCTGACCTACTGCGCGCAGAATGCTGTGTGGAGCATTGCAATGGTAATGCGCTGCAACGCTCCACAGAGCCTGCTTGCGGGAGGAACGATCTGCCTTACAGGTCGGCCTCTCCTGCAGCCCTGGGTCCTAGGCAGCTACCTCTCTCCCCGATTGAATTGAGATCTCCCTCATCGGCACAAGGCCAGAAAACAAGGCCACCTCTCCGTTGGCTGGCAGGGGAGATCAAAGGATCTCCCCTGTCGGCCGGGCATGCTAGGCAGCATGGTAGGGCCCCATGCGGAAAGACGTCCCTGACAGACACACAAACACTTCCAGACACACACACACTTCCAGACACACACACACACTTCCAGGCACACACACACTTCCACACACACACACACTTCCACACACACACACTTCCAGACACACACACTTCCAGACACACACACACTTCCAGACACACACTTCCAGACACACACACTTCCAGACACACACACTTCCAGACACACACACACTTCCAGACACACACACACTTCCACACACACACTTCCAGACACACACACACACACACACTTCCAGACACACACACACTTCCAGACACACACACACTTCCAGACACACACACACGCACACTTCCAGACACACACACACACACACACACACTTACACTTCCTGACACACACACTTACAGACACACACACTTCCAGACACACACACACACACACACTTACACACACACACACACACTTCCAGACACACACACACACACACACACACACACAAAAAACGCACACACACGCACACACATGCACACTTCCAGACACACACACACACTTCCAGACACACACACACACTTCCAGACACACACACTTCCAGACACACACACATTTCCAGACACACACACACACACACACGCACACTTCCAGACACACACACACACACACACTTACACTTCCTGACACACACACTTCCAGACACACACACACACACTTCCAGACACACACACACACGCACACACACACGCACACACGCGTACACACACGCACACACACGCACACTTCCAGACACACCCACACTTCCAGACACACACACTTCCAGACACACACACACACACACTTACACTTCCTGACACACACACACACTTACAGACACACACACACACTTACAGACACACACACACACACACTTACTTTCAGACACACACACACAAATTTATTTTATTTCTTGTTGCTCCTACCTTTAGGAGTGCTCTGGGTCCTTTCCCCGGGGTCCAGTGACTTCCTCCGTTATATTCCTGCTCCTCTCTGCTCCCTCGCGCAGTTTAGTGATGCGGGGCCGGAATGACGTCATATTCCGGCTCCCGACATCAACAGAGAGGGCGCGCGAGGGAGCAGGAAGATCATCAGCAGAGCTCCCTCGCCGCTGCATGCCTCCTTCCTCACCCGGCCGGTATATTGCTGCAGAGTAGGCACCTGCCATCTGGGACAAGCAGGTGCCTACTCTGCCTTGCTACTGGGGCACCGTAAGTGGCCAGCTGGCCACCTGCTGGGCTCCTTGTGACAGGCTATCAGCCTGCTCCGCGCGGCACCCCTCCTCCTGGCGCCCAGGACCGGCCCTGCAGTGGCCATTTTTCTAATTATTTAGGGCGGCCTGGGGGGCAATTGCCTCCCTGCCCCCCGGCCCAGCCCGCCCCTGTCCCACAGTGATTTTGCAGCCGCAGAGACTAAGTTCCGTTTGAAGATTCGAACGCTCGTTCGAATGGGACTTAGTCATTTTTTCAGCCTGAAATAGACTGACCGCACAGCCCAAATCTATGGAACTGTTTTGGGCATGAAAATGTGCTTGCGGTCGGTCATAAAGGGACCTCCAGCTAACTGTTTAACCCCTGGAGGGAATTGGCTGAATTTTCACTATGTTTATAATTAAAGTGTGCTGAGTTCGAATATGTGATTTTTATGTTTGTGGTATGTATATTTTGGAAGTTATTAATATGTTGCATGAAGTTTATTTTCCCTGCCTGTTATAAATTACATTAACCCATTGTGTCCAGTAATTATATCACAGGCAGAGGGGAGGGATTGTATGTTTGTGCTGGGTGTGTTTTACGGTTTGCCTGTAAAGGATTGCTTGTACTGTGTCCCACCCTGTGGGATGTCCCCTTGCATAAAAGCCAGTGTGTGGTCATTAAAATCAGATCATCTTGAACCTTTCTTGAAGCCTTGGCTCATGTTTGGGGGAATGGATGCCTACACTCTGGGGATTGCTATATTCACTTACTCCCCAGAGTAAGCTCTCGCAATAGCTTGATTTGTTCCTGCTACACTCTCTGGACTTAGGAGAGGTTCACCCACTGGGAGAAAAAGAAAATGTAATTGATTCAGTGACAGTCACACATGAAGACGAGCAATCGTTATTAAGGAAGAACATCATGCAACTGAGATTCAACAACATATAAACATTCTAAAAAATATATTTTATCATACATTCACAGGTTTGCTCTTATTTTGTGACTGCCTCTTGTAGTTCGATATATGTTTCAAACTATGCTAAGGGAACAACAGCTTTCACTGACCGAGACAGCCAGCAGTATGGTGAAATCACATTGAAAGGTATAGGACTACCACGCAACACACTGACATTTTCTCTTTCATTTTTATAGCCTTCTTATTTGGTTGGTTTTATTTTTATTGCATGTTTTTGGAACAAACCTCTAAATTTAGTAAAATGATGGGAATTTAGATTTTAATGGAAACAAGCAGTATCTAGCAGAAATGAGTCAGGTTTTAATCTCTTGCATGGGTCCTGAGGCACTGTATGTTAGCTTCTGGCTCTAAAAAGGCATTCATTTTAATAGTATGGAAATGTGGCTTCATCTATCCAAAAATATTGATTTGTATAAGATATAATAACTCATATTTTAGTAATGCATTTTATGTAACTTTGTATAGTCCACTGTATCTCCACATTCATCCATAGGCATTGTGTTATACATTTGTTTTTTAAAGCAACACTCCACTGCCCAATTAAAGATTTTAAAAAAATCAAAAAAACAATAGAAACTGTTTAGTATATATATCCCTGAAAACATGCATGCATTTAATTTAGCATTTTATCATTGGGGGTATACCTACAAACATCTTGAGAAAACTGCAGATCTCTTGTCTGAAACCCGTCCCCTTCTAACCCCACCCAGACTTTCTGTGGCTGTCCAATCACAGACTTCCCAATGCAGCTCAATGAGAAGTTTTTGCAAGGCAGGTTCTCAGGGCAATTGCTACCTCTTGAGTTTGGCTCTACTGAGCTAATCAAACCAGGAATTAACAGGTCCTGTCATCTGATTAACAATATCTGGGTGTAAGCGTTACAAAATATGCTGGCACTATATAAATACCAATAATAATAATAATAATAATAATAATAATAATAACAAGGTTAATTTATGAAATTTCTATTGTAAATCTGCACTTGTAGAATGTAGAATTGTAAAATGAAAAAAAGGGGGGACACACTTTTCACTCATAAAGTACTTGAACAACTTTTACCTTTTGTGTACCTTTCTCCCTCTAGCATGTAAGCTCATTGAGCAGGGCCCTCAACCCCTCTGTTCCTGTGCTTCCAACTTGTCTGGTTAAAATGACGTGTTAGTCCACCCATTGTACAGTTCTGCAGAATGTGTTGGCATTTTATAAATAACAGTAATGATAATAGCAAGCTTAAGTGCTTTAGGGAGTGCCACATTAACCTCTGGATCGGACCCACATTGCATCCATAAGCTAATATCCTGGGTAGGAGAGTGGCTGGCTGCCAGAGGCATTCTGTGTTTACCAGGCATCAACCGACTGCAGCTAAACAGATTTGCCCAGTGAAATGGAGACCCTTTTGTTTTGCAGAATTTTTGGGTGTATAAATCATAATAGATTACAAAATGGGTCAATGAGCTTATTTTACAGTTGCAAAATGGGCAAATGATGATAATTCAGGCCTTCTCAAAAAGGTTAAGCAATTTTGTTTTACACCATCTTCTGTTTCTGCTAACGTCGCAACACTGTTTCTTTGATGTAATGCGGTCTGCCAACCCGAACAACACTGTGACATCACAAACACCGTGCGTTGTTAGACATTCCCATTATCCCCCGTGCTCGTAATATAATGTTTAATAAGAGAATGTATGACAATCTTTGCTTTAAATCAGGTTGGATATAGTTACAGGAGTGAAATGTAGCTAATTAACGGTCTTTAATGTATACAATATAAGATAAAGCAATCATTGCATATAGAAGCAAAGTACACATTCTAACACAATAATTGGCCCTCAGGGACCAAATGATAACAGCCTGCCTATGCCGCAACGTGTGGTGATAGAGCATCTAGGTCTCCCATATTAGCATTTGTATCCCATGCTGCGTGAAGTAGGATATTCTCACCACCTAGTGAGAGAGGGGGCTTTGGCACATTTTGTTCTGATGAGAGCTTTGCTGCTGTTTCTCTCCCTGGACTGAATCTGGTCGGTTTCAGCTCTGCTCTGAGCCATCATTATTCTCTCTTCACTGGATAATTGGGAGATTTCAGGAACTTGGTAACAGTGGCGTTCTGACAGGTCTGTGGATGCACAGCACAGACAGAGCAGAAACTGCTGTAATTAGCAAGAGTATAACTGCACCCACGCACTCGCAACCCCTCCCACTGCGGATTCTTCAGGATACACAGTGTCTCAACTGGAGTGACAAGCACCCCCTCCCTCGGCAGTCACTTAGAAACCCTTCCTACAATGCAATGGCCTGGGGCTTCACTTTAATGTGAACTTAATGGATATTAAGAGAAATTGATCAGCTGTTACTGGATAGCAGATGTTGTTACTTTATACTTCTCAAACATACCTGAGGGATAGGGATCCAGCATTTACCTAAGCACTGCTTTAAATAAACATATATCAAAAATCTTCAGCAGATTCTGGGGTGGGAGGGGGGAGGGGGGAGGGCATCTGAGATCTCTTTTCTGCCCAGAATAGTGAAGTTCTAGGAACAGCTAAGATACTGTGCAGAACCCTTGGACTCCCAGGACTCGAAAATGAGGAATACCCAAAATACTACCCAGAGGGGTGAGAATGTCAATTTAGAAATAAGTACATATCTATAGATACACACAAACACAGATACAGTAAAAGGTTATTCAATAAACTGGGCAATCAGGGAATTTCATATTTTGTACTTAAAATTTCCAAAATGGAAACATTTGAGAAATCAGTCATTTTTTTCCTGGGCTTTTTTTGGCCTACATTTTCCAATGCCTGAATGTTTAATTCCCGACAAGTACCAGTTTAATGAGTAACGCAGATTATATTTGTATTTGTGGCTTGCAGCATCATTGGAAATGGGTATCGTGTTAAGTTGCATCATTGCAGCTAATTATAATACGCACATGGAATTAATGATGTAGCAGTGTGGCTTCCAAATATTCTTAGCTACATTACTGTAAATGTATATATCTCAGAACTTCAAAATTACTTTTATTTTGCCAAGCCTGAGTAAATTAAAGCAGCTCTGTCATCCCCAACCCCCTCTAAAATGAGTATATCATGATACATTATTTATAAAATGCTCACATTGACTCTGTTGGCATTTCATTGAAATCCAAACCCAGTCAAAAGATAAACTAACACAAAGTAGTGGCTTCATTGTCTCAGTATTTTTCCTCCACTTGACAAGCTTCATGGCTAAAGGGGGAAAAAACTCTTTGTATAGAGGATACCACGATCTGACAGTATCCTCCTGTCATGATGCATTTCCCTGAGTACTGCCACTCAGACAGTGCTCTCTGCAGTCTGGATCCGGCCAGGGAGGAGCAGGTGTGCTTGACTCTTTGCTGACATCCCTGACCATCTGATGACCTGTCACTGCTTCCTGTCTTTTTTGTTAGCTTTCTTTGTAAATAAAGGCATTTTGTTTATGGCATCCAGTCAATTACATCATCTTGGCAAGATTTGACATCACAAGCAGGCAATTCATATGTGCCCAAGCCACCTACAAGGGCCCTCCTCGTTGCAGCCACCTTTTCAAGAATATTTTTATGGTTACCATGAACCTTTCTGGTGGGAGAATGCATAATTAAAGATAATACCTCTCTTTATTTGAAATAAATACCTTCAAAGTTTAGGAAGTTTCTTCATTGAGTAATGGACTGTAGTGATGTCGCGAACATAAAATTTTCCGTTCGCGAACGGCGAACGCGAACTTCCGCAAATGTTCGCGAACGGGCAAACCGGGCGAACCGCCATAGACTTCAATAGGCAGGCAAATTTTAAAACTCACAGGGACTCTTTCTGGCCACAATAGTGATGGGAAAGTTGTTTCAAGGGGACTAACACCTGGACTGTGGCATGCCGGAGGGGGATCCATGGCAAAACTCCCATGGAAAATTACATAGTTGATGCAGAGTCTGGTTTTAATCCATAAAGGGCATAAATCACCTAACATTCCTAAATTGTTTGGAATAACGTGCTTTAAAAATATCAGGTATGATGTTGTATCGATCAGGTAGTGTAAGGGTTACGCCCGCTTCCCAGTGACAGACCAAACTCCCCGTTTAACGCACCGCAAACAACCGCAAACAGTCCATTTGGACAACCGCAAACTCCCCATTTGCACAAGGTTGGATACCGATCGATGGTTCGATATTCTGAGCCCTCTCTGGTATACTGTACACGACTATTCGATATTCCCACAAATTTTATATAGCATTTTATGTTTGTTTGAGACCACCTTGAAAATATTGGATATCGCTAAAAATCATGATCACTATATAATTTCTCTACAAACCTCTAAAACAAACCAAACTACTCATCCATCCGCTATACCACTTTATCCCACCTAGAACTAGTGCCCAGTTAAAATACTTGACTCTTACTTACCCACACTCAGTCATGCCACACACATTTCACCACTACTCTCACTGAATCCCTCTGATTACGGCTAAATTCATCTTCTACATCAGAACACTACTCCTAAGATTGGGTTGTATCCATGTCTCGGGTCTTTCATTTAGAATAGGGGCAGCTTCGGTCTCCTTCAACACTGACACTCCAGTGCATATTATTAAAAGATTGGGCAGATGGAAATCCTCAGTCTACAACCGATATATTCCTCATCCCACAACCGATATATTCCTCATCCCGAGAAAGAAATGAGGAAAGCTTTTAAAAACTTTTAAAAGTTTGGCTTTGTAAATTTGATGCAATAAGTGTGTTTTTCTTTAATACCTTTTCACCCTCTTTGCATGAACCCGATTTACATATATTACTAATATGTTTCTAAACATATATATTATATTATTCACTCACTCTCTGGGTCGGCCTAAGACATTATGCTGCCTAGGTCCAACGATAAATGACTATAGGGGATAATGTATAATAAACACAGGTTACTGGCTATGGGGGGATAATGTATAATAAACACAGGTTACTGGCTATGGGGGGATAATGTATAATAAACACAGGTTACTGGCTATGGGAGGATAATGTATAATAAACACAGGTTACTGGCTATGGGGGGGATAATGTATAATAAACACAGGTTACTGGCTATGGGGGGATAATGTATAATAAACACAGGTTACTTGCTATGGGGGGATAATGTATAATAAACACAGGTTACTGGCTATGGGGGATAATGTATAATAAACACAGGTTACTGGCTATGGGGGATAATGTATAATAAACACAGGTTACTGGCTATAAAGGATAATGTATAATAAACACAAAAAAATAAAATAAAAATAAGAATGCAGCTTCAGAATTAATCTAAATTGTATGCTGTCTAGGAGGTGGGAGGGTCTGGGAGGGAGGGTCTGCTGCTGATTGGCTGGAATGTGTCTGCTGACTGTGATGACGAATAGGGGGCGGACCGAACATCGCATATGTTCGCCGTCCGTGGCGAATGTGAACATGCAATGTTCGCCAGGAACTATTCGCCAGCGAACCGTTCGGGACATCACTACTGGACTGTTCTTTACTCAAGCGTTATCAAACCTAGGCAGTTGACAAGAATACCACCTACAATTTGCTGCAAGTTTTTTGAGAGAAAGTAATATTTAATATAAAAAATGAGTCCTTAAATATTGTTGAATAATCTCTTTAAACAATGTTATATTTTTGGAAAACCTATTAAAAAATATATTTTTAAAAATATTAAAATGTAAAAAAATATATATTAAATATATCAATATATCATAAAGTATAAAAAATATTGTAAACTTAAATGAAATTGTTGTACAATATTAAATCATTTAAAATATTAATTAAAAAATATTTAATTCATTGAAAAACTTAGCCCTAATAGGATAGCAAAAATAGAGATGTATGAAGAATTTAACTTGATGGGCGAGTAAAAAACTATGCAATGTAGCAATGCACAATTTTGAATATTCACAAACCATTGAATTCAGATATGATGATACATTGTTTTTGTGTACTCTTCAACTGGAGCCTATCAGTAACACAATTTGTGGATCACAATTTCTCCTTGCGGTGTTTATTTATGGATCGTATTAGAGAAATCGCATTCCATTTCATCCGAACTATACCATCACACGTACGGGCATTGGGCATCCCGAACAGAATGGAAGTTTTGGGAAAAATTATTCAGCCGAATTAAAAAATCCCACAATGCACAATTCTAACTGCTACTGCCCATGCATTCATGAAAAGTATATATATATTTTTTTTTAAACTTAGCACAAGCTATACAAGCTTATATATATTTGTGGGGGAATGGCAACAGTCAATGCAGGTGTCACAGTTGCCAATGGCATAGTGGTAAAGGCAAGAACTGATTAAGGATCATCATTAAAGCTATGCATTTGTTAACCAATTTAACAAAACCTATAAACCAGTAATTTAGTCTTGATTTGACTCCTTTTTATCATTATGTGTAAGATATTCTATTAACTCATATTAAGTCATTAATAATCAGCAGATTCGATCGAAAATTATATATAACATTAAAAGAAAAACATATGTGGATGAAATATAATACTGTTAATCTTCAGGGCAACCCAAATTCCCTCTGTACCTATTCATTATCTTAAATAAATGTAATAAAGGCATGAAATAGGCCAAGCAAAAAAAAGGTTAAATTTCACATTTTGTCAAGGAATAAAATGTCATTTTGTATAAAGCCTGGTTTGGAGGTCATTTGTAGGCATTGTATTATTATGTACTAACATCTTACTTTTACGCTATTTTTGTAATGCCACGACCATTGATTTGCCACAGATTTGACATAAAGTGTAATTGCCCAGAACTTGGTGCTGAAAATGCCAACTCAAACAGGAATTAAATTCTTCATGTATCAGATGATCTGAAACCCATACTGACGTGTTCGGTGCACACACTACATGCAATCTATTTTGATCCATAGGCAATAATATAATGCATCTTGACAGCTTGAGAGAAGGTGTTGGTTTCATCTCTTGCATATGTACACAATGGTTATTTGGGCAATCTCTTCTATGTGTAAAGAAATTATATGATTTCTTAGAACCTGGTCATAGGTATGGGTAAATATTTGTATTTTCTGTTTGCTTGCATGACCATGTTTTCTTACAAATACAAAGAAACTAGTCCTGCGCCCAAACTCCCATTACTCCTGGGCAGCAGCAATGACTATAGTACACATCAGCCAAAATACATAAAGTAAAAACCATGAAAAAAAGTTACCCCTTTCTGTCTCATCAGAGATATTTTTGCCAGAAGCTCAAGGAAGCAAGGCGAATGGTTAGAGTTAGGACCCACCTAAGAGGTCTGCCTTGACGTGGCAGGTGGGCATACCCTCTCATGGCCATTGGAGGTAACTAAAAACCTCCATTTGTTTAAAAATACATAGGGATGTGGAAAGAGCGCAGGTAACTTTTTTTCTCATGTTTTCTTACAGTCCATAGTTTTCAGATCATGATGACTTGCCTTTGAAGCAAATCTATCCAAGAAATATTTTAATCATGGTTTTGGTCATGCCTAGACACATTTGCTGTTTCACTTGTATCCTGGGTTTGGCTTGGGCTGTGTGTGTTTTCTCAGTAACCTGGGTTTAATCTGAGTTTGGTAAAAACTTGGAAGAAGAGATTGATATGTTGTCATGCCTTTAAAAGAGAACTTGTAGAATATATATATTATATTAAAATATGCGACTTTTTGGAGTTGCTTAGGCCATAACCATTTAAATGAAAATAATAGTTTGTTTCTTTTTTATTTTCTCAAGGTTAATTATCATCTCTCGAGTATGAACTTGTTTCTACCAAACCACTATAAAAACATTATCCTGGCTGCTGTATTTTGTGCATGTGGTGGTTTGACTTATTAGAATTTCAAAAAACAGATTTAAGAAAACTAATCAGATGAACATTAACATCAGCTGTCTAATATTGTGTAGGTCCCCCTCGTGCTGCCAAAACCTAATGTATCGAGGCATGGACTCCACAAGACCTCTGAACATGTCCTTTTGTATCTGGACCAAGACATTAGCAGCAGGTCCTTCAATTCTTGAAAGTTGCAAGGTGGGGCCTCCATGGATCAGATTTGTTGTTCCAGCACATCCCCAAATGCTCAGATGGATTGAGATTTTAAGAAATTTAGAAGCCAAGGCAACACTTTGAACTCTTTGTCATGTTCCACAAACCATTCCTGAACAAATTTCACGGTGTGGCAGGCTGCATTATTCTGCTGAGAGAGGCCACCGCCATTAGGAGACACCATTTCCATTATGGGGTGTACATCATCTGCAATAATCTCTAGATAGGTGGTACTTGTCAAAGTAACATCCATATGGAACCAAGGTTTCCCAGAAGAAAATTGCTAGAACATAACACAGCCTCCGTCAGCCTGCCTTCTTCCCATCGTACATTATGCTGCCCTCTCTTCTCCAGGTAAATTACGCACACACACCTGGCCATCCACCTGAGCTAAAAGAAAGCATGATATGTCAGAGCAGGCAACCTTCTTTCATTGCTACATGCTGCAGCTCTGATGTTCGCACCCCAATGAGGATGCTTTCAGCAGTGGAAATCAAGGGGACGTTAGTCGGTCTGCACAAATGCAACCTATACACAAATTAAGGAACAGCGCACACATAAAAAGACAATAAAAAGTAAATTATATAAGGCTACTTAAAATCACCTATCTCAGAAAATAAATATGTGGATTTAGTTTCCCCGTACGGCCATATTGTGTTAAGCCCACCACTACTTCACAGTACCCCAATATCGGTAAGGCAGCACCATTCCTGCAAAATGCATGTTTTGGGTGTACCCCCAATTCCTTTCTGTCTTTAATAGTGGAGGGACATTGACCATCACTTACTCAAAAATGTATTCCTTGATCAAATGAAGCTCGAGGGGGAATATAAATCCCTAAAGGGATATGGTTGTTACATTTTGCTAAGCTGGACACATTGTCATGTTACAACTTTATCAAAAGTAATCTTTTCTTAATAGTTCCCTTTTAGTGTTACAGATTTCAATTTTGTGTTGCTAATATACTCAGGGGACCTTAAGGTATGTCACCTAGGATCCATCTTTGTTTGGAAAACAGTAGTTATATACTTAGTAGGCATGTGCATGGGGAAAATTTTCGGTTCGGTTCGGCATTCCGAAATTCGGGATTTTCGCAATTCGGGACTTCGGCAATTCGGCACTTCAAGACTTTGGAACTTTGGCAACTTTGGAACTTCGGCACTTCAGCACTTCGGAACTTTGGCACTTCAGCACTTCGACACTTGGGAAATTCGTCAACTTGGCAACTTCGGCTCTTCGACACTTCGGAATTTTTGAACTTGTGCATTTTGGAATTTCGGGACTTCGGCACCTCGGGACTTCTCTTGCAGCCGTTTGGTAGATAACTCCCTAATTCCCACGGTATTAGGGAGTTATCTACCAAAAGGCTGAAAGACCTAAATTGGTCTTTCAGCCACATTTACAAATACTAAGTAAAAATTACTTAGTATTAGTAAATTTTGCCCCTACTCGCTATACTGCGAGTAGGGGTGTGTCTAGTAAACAGTGAGCAGCCTGTGACTGCTCACTGCTTAAAAACAATAGTGCCCCCCTGCCCCCACCCCTGAGCGGCGGGTGGGGGCCCTAAAGTAAAAAGATGGGGGGACCTATTGTACTCCCCCCTGGCCCCCACCCCTGAGTGGCGGGTGGGGGCCCCTTAATACTAATAAGGGGGGGACCTAATGTCCTCCCCCTGGCCCCCACCCCTGAGCGGCGGGTGGGGGTCCTAAATACTAATAAGGGGGAGACCTAATGTCCTCCCCCCTGACCCCCACCCCTGAGAGGTGGGTGGGGGCCCTAAACAAGAATAAGGGGGGGACCTAATGTCCTCCCCCCTGGCCCCCACCCCTGAGCGGTGGGTGGGGGCCCTAAACAAGAATAAGGGGGGGACCTAGTGTCCTCCCCCTGGCCCCCACCCCTCACCGGCAGGTGGGGGCCCTAAATTGTAATAAGGGGGGACCTAGTGTCCTCCCCCCTGGCCCCCACCCCTGAGTGGTGGGTGGGGGCCCTAAACAAGAATAAGGGGGGGGACCTAGTGTCCTCCCCCCTGGCCCCCACCCCGTGCGGCGGGTGGAGGCCCTAAATACTAACAAGGGGGGGGACCTAAGGTCCTCCCCCCTGGCCCCCACCCCTAAGCGGCGGGTGGGGGCCCTAAATACTAATAAGAAGGGGGACCTAATGTCCTCCCCCCTGGCCCCCACCCCTGAGCGGCGGGTGGGGGCCCTAAATTGTAATAAGGGGGAGACCTAGTGTCCTCCCCCCTGGCCCCCACCCCTCAGCAGCGTGTGGGGGCCCTATATACTAATAAGGGGGGGGACCTAAGGTCCTCCCCTCTGGCCCCCACCCCTGAGCGGCTTATGGGAGCCCTAAAAAATGTTCCCCCCCAGGTGACTAGAGGTTCCCAAACCCCTAGTCACCCCCTCCCCCCAATAAAAATGATTACTCCAGTAGAGTAGGGGTATAATTTACTAATACTAAGTAATCTTTACTTAGTATTGGTAAATTTGGCTGAAAGACCAATTCAGGTCTTTCAGCCTTTTAGTAGATAGCTCCCTAATACAGTGGGAATTAGGGAGTTATCTACTTATTCATTCCTGTCATTACATTTACTATCTAAGTAACTTACATTTTATATGAATGTATGTTACTTGATTGTTGTAAGTGTTGCAAATGCTTACAGCTGAATCCTGGCTATGTTTGTGTACTTTTTATTTAAAATTGTTTACAATGTAACATTCTTCTTCTTTCACTGGGTAAGTATATTATTACTTAGGCAATACTGTGCTTCAGAACTTCGGCACTTTGGCAACTTCGGAACTTCGGCACTTCACAACTTCGTAACTTCGGCACTTCGGAACTTCGACACTTCGGAAATTCGGTAATTTCAGAACTTCGGGACCTCGGCAATTCGGACATTCGGAGGTACCCGAATGTCCGAATTGTCCGAAATTCGTCCGAATTAATATTCGGACAGAAACGAATTGCACATGTCTAATACGTAGAACTATAGTGACATGATATTGTGCTTTTCGCTCACTATTCCTAGGTAATTAAATTAGTCAAAGGAATAAATTATTGGGAAAAAATTTAATATGTACACAGTAGCGGTGTTTGATTTCTGCAGGGCTGTCAGCAGATTCCAAACAAGCTGTAAAAGAAAACCTTTAATCTGTGTTACAGAAAGGTACTGTCAGCTACGTTTGCCGAGATTGTTTTGTGAACTTTGCTGCTAAGTATCTATCTATTCTCAATCCTTGCAGAGAAAAGTAAATACATGTGGGTGGATGCATATGTGATCTTTGACTTATGTCAAATGTAATGTCAATGTTTTGTAATAAATAAAATTCCATCTGCTCTACACTGGCAGTAGCAGCTCAACAAGACTGCAGCTTTTCCGATATTGTATTTTAAAAAGACAAAATAATTATTGCTTATTTTGATGGTCTCATTAAAATATCTTGGTTTGTAGAAAATTCAGGGGGAAAAACAGCAGCAATATTGGGAAATTTAGAGGCTTTATCTGTGAAACAAACAGAGCAAAAATGCTCATTTTACAATATCGTTTTTAAATAGTTTGCAGCACACTGATTTGCCCATTATTGCTCCCTTTTTATTCGTATGTTTTGTTTCTCAAATCAGTTTTTGTGGTACAAAAGTCCTGCCAAGTCAAACCGACTGAAAGTCGAAATTTGGGAATCCAGGCAAATTTTCTATTTGAGAAAAATGGTTCGGCCGAACTAAATATTCTCAATGTGCACACCATTACTGTTTAGTGAACAGTTGAACCTGTAGCTAGACAGCTAATGCATGTACCCTACTTTTTAAATGGATGTCTGTTGCACTGCAAGCTGTTTGTACAAATTGTACAAATGATTAATTCAAAGTAAATTTCAATTTTAAGCCAGCTAGAGAAATTGGAAAAAACATTTGCCACATTTTTGCTGTTTTAGCCTAGAATTGTAAATTCTTTTCGAATTAACGTCAATTCAAACTTTTATTTAAATAATACTGTTAGTGTTTGAAATTATAGAACATTTCAGAATTGTATTATCATTCCGGACTATGTTTTAAAACAAAGCAAAATATGAAAAAAAAAATAGAACTCTTCATAAAAAGAGGACGGAGCCTCACACACCAATTTAAATATAACGAGATCAGCATCCTATACCTGGGCATTCTTCTACCCATGGCCCCCGAGGCCACATACACACTAAAGTACCCCTCCCCCCCACCCCCCTGATCCAACAAGCCTACACAGACCTCCAAAACTGGAATAATATGCCAATTTCCTGGATGGGAAGGATAGCCTCCATCAAGATGAACCTACTGCGCAGATTCTTGTACCTATTCCAAACCCTACCCGTCCCGATATCCCGGAAGAACTTCAAATCACTCCAAACAAAAATAGACAATTTCATATGGTCCCATAAAAGACCCAGAATAAAAAAGAACTACAATGTATAAAACTACAAAAACAGGAGGCCTGGGACTCCCCAACATCTATAGCTACTTCCAAGCAGCCCAATTAGCACAAATACAGCAGCTACACGCTCCTCCAGGACTCAAAATATGGGTAGACCTTGAGAATGACTTAATGGGTAGGGACCATCCCTCATTGCTCCTCTGTCTCCCCAAACAATTAAGACCCGATACCCCACGCACCGCCCTAGCTCTACGCACCTCTTTCCAGATATGGGACAAGGCCATACTAGCAACCCAACTCATTAACTTCCCTTCACCTCTCACTCCACTCTTAAGAAACAAACAGTTCCCCCCGGTAATGGACCCTCGGGATTTTGCACACTTCAAGGACAATGGACTCTCACGTTTTTATCATTTTTTTAGATCCAAACAGCTCCTCCGTTTCCTGGACTTACCCAGACACACACCGCTGAACACCTTTGACCATTTCAGGTACCTACAGATCTGCAGCTTCCTACAAAACCCCCAACACACCTCCACAGCCACTGCAGACCTAACCCAATTCGAACACAAATGCACACACAACCCAATACACAAAGGCCAAATCTCCTCCATATATCTCCAACTAAACTCCACCTCTTGAACAGACGCATTATCCTACACAAAAACATGGGAAAGAGACATTGGCCCCCCGGACGACCCTTCAGACTGGACAAAGATATGGGAAGCTACAGCTTCCCTCACGATATGCGTTAACAATAGAGAACAGGCCTACAAAACCCTCCTCCGATGGTACCTGACACCCCTGACAGACCAATGCTGGAAGGGATGCGGATCCCAGGGCACCTACATCCACGCCTGGTAGGAATGTCCCCGCATAGCACAACTCTGGGCTGAGGTGGCCAATCTAGCGTCCAGAATCCTACACATCGATATTCCCCTAGACCCGTGGGTCTGGCTGCTCTGTAAACCCCATGCCCCCCTGTACAGAGCGCAAAATAAACTGCTAGCCAAAATCGCGTTGGCTACTAGACGTACAATAGCCGAGCAGTGGGGCAAACAAAACATACCCGCCCTGGAGACTGTCCTCCGAAAAACTGAGGAATCCAGAGAAATGGACAAACTCTCGGCCCTACTACCTGACCCACCCATGAGGAAGCACTAACATAAATGGATGCCCATTACCCCGCACTCCACCCCCACAGGACACTACGTTCCCAACATCCCCGGCCTCCTTCCCCCTACCAACCCCAATACTAAACACCTTAACCTCCCCCCACACCCAATGCCAACCCAACACCCCCAACTCAGCAAACTCCCCTCTCTGACACCCGATAGAGAGTCCCACAACTAAATACACCCTCCTTAAGAGAACCGTCAACTACACACACATACGAACAATAACATCCAATGAGACCCACCTGACGTACAACCCTCCACGACACCGACCACTCGACAACTGACCCTCTAGACAAACCGATACCCCAACAGCCACGCCCCCGGACCTCCACCTCGAGCCTGACACCCACAGAAGACACCCCCAACCCAGACCAGATGACAAAG
Source organism: Pelobates fuscus (assembly GCF_036172605.1). Taxonomy (NCBI): domain Eukaryota; kingdom Metazoa; phylum Chordata; class Amphibia; order Anura; family Pelobatidae; genus Pelobates; species Pelobates fuscus. The sequence goes on from NC_086326.1 coordinate 44,486,785, forward strand.
TCCACCGAAGTGAGCAGCTCACAACCACCCACCATAGGTGAAATCAAGATAACCCACACAAAAAAAAAGATGTTTAGAAGAGCAAAAGGGGACCTACTAGATTAATGGAAGTTAACCCACTTCCCCCACTCTCCGCACAACATAGCTATTCCGGTAACCTATCCGGGACATACGAGCTCCAGGACAACAAAATATCGACAACAGACAAAACCCAACCAGCTCAACAATACACCACCCTGAACTTACAATAGTAAAGCCTAAAATTACTCATAACAACAGGCAATCAAAACACAGTAACTGTCTGTGACAAACTACCATTTGCCACTGGGCATTGGAGAGGACTGATTGCTAGCCTCCTGGCCTGGGACTATGGCCCTTTAAGGAACTGAGTTGGGGCTTATGGACTTATATTCTACTGTTTCTGGCACTTTAACTGTGTTGTACAAAGAAAGGGTTTGTACTTTTAAACTGGCACTTCGGATGCAGTCGAAAAGCCGAAGTCGTCGTAGTGCCGAAGTAGTCGAAGTGGCCGCCCTTAGACAGTCGAACACATGGCGGCGGCCATTTTAATGCAGTTGAACGCGGTCAGCGGTGTGTGCCGTCAAATCCCAGGAACGGAAATCAGCCACACATTTGAATGAACACTGCTGACCTGTACCTTCCCCTGCCCTTCGACACTGCGGCTGGAGACTAAGTCTCGTTCGAAGATTCGAACACACGTTCGAACGGGACTTTGTCATTTTGGGTGTAAAATAGACCTCCAGTAGACAATTGAACACCATGGAAACGCAACCCCGGTTTCACTTCGACACTTTGACAGAAGTCGAAGTGCGTTCAACGATTCGAACGCCGCCTTCGGATGGGACTTTGTTACTTTTCAGGGCAGAATTAGACCGACCGCACAGCCTGAATCTGTGGAACTGTTTTGGGCATGCAAACAGGCGTGCAGTCGGTCCAAAGAGACTTTTTATTATTTCTGCAACGCCTGAACGGATTTGTACGAATTTTAAATATGTTTTTTTCCAAGTTGTGTTGTTTATAAAAATATAAGTTTTATTCCTGTGTGATGAAAAATCAGAAAGTTATTAAAATGCATAAAAAGGGGGGGCGGAGCCTAGCAGCACAACTGAATAGACGCCATTTCTACAGCTCCGTGCGCTGAAAAATTAATCCATTCGATATCTCAAACATCCTGACGACAACTAAAGAAATAAGGTCAGATCTTACCGTAGCGTACTGCCCTGAACCTGCCGATGCCTTTTTTACTAACCCCGGGCAAAAAAACTCCGACCCGCGGCACTAAGGCCTACCGCGCTATCCGACACGCTCCAGCAGCCTACGGAGGCCCACTAGACTGGGACGACCCCGACTACCTGCACCTGTTAACGGGCAACATGGGGAGAAAAACCCAAAGGCCGACTGCATCCACGGCCAAGCCGCAACAAGACATAAGTCACATGCTGCAACAACCGCCGTCGGCGAAAACTCTGACGATAAGGGCGACAACATCCACCCGAGAGCCCTCACCAGTAAGGGAAGACTGCGGGACCATAAGTCAAAGCCCGATGCCGACGGATAGAGGGGCACCAAGCCAAATGTTAGCAGAAGCACCGGCGACCAAACGGGAGATACAAGAAATGCTCACTGGACTTCAAGACAACCTCAGGTTGATGTGGGAGGCGGACCTGGCGGTTCTCAAAACGGAGGTGCAAGCGGTAAAGGGACGCACACAAGCCACCGAACATAATGTAACAGACTTGCAGAAAGGCCTCAAGGAATTGAGCGACAGGGTACTACACATCCAGACTCAACAAACTGAAACGAATAAGCAATTACTAATATTGGACGACAGATGCAGGAGGAAGAATATAAAACTGCGGGGGGTAGCAGAAACCGTACCCCTTGAAGAACTACCGCACTTCATAAGGAGGTTAGTGGCATCACTACTCTCAGCCAGAGAGGCTAAATATTTCTCCTTCGATGGGGCATACAGAATTGCCAAATCTCCTAAAGCCCCTGCAAATGCACCACGAGACATCATCCTTAGGTGTCAATCGATGTCCAACAAATTAACCCTGCTGGCAGCTATGAAAGGGAAGACACCTTATGACTTTGAGAACTGTACACTATCATTTTTTCAAGATCTCAGCAGAGCCACATTACAGTGGCGCAAAGCCATGCAACCCCTCACACAAGTATTGCAGAAGGCAGGACTAACGTACAGATGGGCGACACCGCAAACCCTATGGATTACCAAAGGGGGAAAGTACTATAAAGCCACAGACCCAGCAGATACTCCCGCGCTCCTGGCGGCCTTGGACCTACAACCACAACGGGGCTCAGCTCAAGACCCACAGGACACACAGCTCCTCTCAGACACTGACTCTGACACGTCTTCTTCCGAAAATAGGGGCGCAAGGAGACCAAAGACCTGAACAGGCCGACGTCCCAAAGTGTCCCAAACAGCAGAGACATTTCTGAGACTTTTCTTAACCTAAAGTTATGCAATGTTTAACGTTTACTATTTAATGGTTTGCTCTTTCAACTTACTCTAATGTACGTCAATACATAGTTACATATTCACATAATTCATCCGAGCGACCCAAAGGGCACACACAGCGCACACACTGAGCTCGAGACGCCTTCCCCCCCCCCCCCCCCCCCTACTAGCCACGCCAGGGAGGGACTGGATAGAGGTCAGAGGAATACACATAGTCGAGGACCACACAATAGCGACCACCACGTAAGGCCGGCCTCACTGGTGAATCAACAACCGACCCTTCTCATACTATTAAAGTGATCCAGAACCCGCATGCCTCGCTGGTCTTTAACTCCCGAGATATATCACATAGAGGGGGCACACATATTTCAACCCAACTAGTGCTAAAATCGATACAACACGACAGACCACCAAACACCACAAAACGTGCAACATACCAACTAGACACCACAACTTGTGATGCTATACACATTGTTTACCGCTGTACTTATCTGTGTACAATACTTGTATCAAATGATTCGAAGCAATGTATACCTTTCATGCAACTTGCACCAAAAATAAAGAATTTAAAAAAAAAAAAAATGCATAAAAAGTATGATTTTTCAGTTTGGAGATAATTGAGTAAATACAGTAAGAAACTTAATTATCTCCCAAGCAGAGGGGAGGGAATATGTGGGATGTAACCGTTATCTGGTTGGTTAATGCCTAATTGCCTGTGGGCGTCTCCCTTGCAGGGGAGTACTGCATAAAAGCAGAGTACCTGCCATTAAACATCAGATCTTCTTGACCCACAATACGTAGCCTTGTCTCGTTATTGGAAGGAACTGCTGTATCACACTGGGGATTGCTATGCTCTGCATACTCCCTTGAGCTTTAATCACTTAGCCCGTGTTCCTGATACGCTCTCCTGGAGGGGAGGTCTTCCCCACATGGTCCTGGAGGACTGAAGCTGATCCAGGGTGGACGGAAGACGATGAGGCTCCAGTTAAGCTACGGCAGTTGTGGAGTCTGCGGTGGTTGTGGTGTCCAGTGCGGTGCTTGTGGTCCTCGGCGCAAGCTAGGAAGCATCCATTGACGGAAGGTGTCCGTTACACTGTCGTATATGTAACTCCACTGTTCAATTATCTAAGGTCAATTTGTTGCTCAATTCAGATGGTTCTTGTACCCCACCCCCATTCTTTATTCTGTACCCCATACTTACTGTTGATAACAACTGAAAATAAAGAATTTGCAAAAAAAAGAGGAAGGAGTAGGTGGTGTAGCTTAGTGGGCGAGCTAAAAGGACACCATCTGTTGGCGGAGGTGCCCAGTCGGGGTGCCAGGTGATCCGTCACATATCCCTTTAACTTTTAATAGTTAAAGATAAAATAGTCAAATTGACATAAAAACCAAGTCACATCAAAATTATCCATTAACTAAGAGAGGGATATTACCTATATAGCGTGTCAGAGAAATCAAAGGAAATACCAGTAAATACTACTATCTATATGTTTGAAAAAAGGTGTATATAACTGTAAGAACCTCAGACAAAGTCTAACGTAAAGTCTCTTTATAAAATATAACCTTTTTTCTTTTTCTCTCTCATTCACTTATTTAACTTTGTTTTTTAATAATTCTCTTTAAATACATATAATATTTCTGGAAACACTGCGATACTAGACTCAATTGAACCTTGCAAAGGCTGTTTTATAAATTATTCTTGAAAATCTCTTGCAATCTCATGGGATTGTAAAAGTCGTATATTTCCTTGAAAGTTCCATAGAAGCCTATTTTCTAATTTAATGCCTCAATTACTTGTGAGGTCTGTAATGTAGTCTTCTTTCATCTCTTTAATTAATGTGACTGCCTCTCTGTGCTTCTGCACGCAGTACTATTACGTTTTTTTTCTCCTAAATAGATGTTTGAAATGTAACTCCAGAATAAATACCCAGAGTATTCAATAAATTACATGTATTTAGTAAAGTAAAAAATAAAGACAATTTGTAGACTTTTCAGTTTCAACTTTTCATATATCCCTGCTGCTACTGTTGACCTGAATGAACAAGTAATCTATACTTACATAGTTACGTAGTAATTCAGAATAAAACAAGACTGAAGTCTTTCGAATTCAGTCTTTAAGACACATATTTTTATGATGTTGATCCAAAAGAATCCCCTATTTGAAGGGGAAAATCAATTCTGTACTGAAGCCCATAATATGTGAACTGTTCCAAGGGCAATACTTGGAAAATGTGCACTAATTTTCATTTGTGCCTGGTTTTTACATTTTCCATTTATCTTTAAACTGTAAGCTCTTCAAACAAGGCTCTAAAACTTGCAGTCAATCCATCATTTTAGGGTTCCGGCTCACTATAACAAGAAGATTTGGTTTACACCAAAATACAGGCATTAAAAACAATTCAAACTCTGCAAAAGAAGGTTAATTTTTTCAGTTCAGCCATTCCCATTTTAATGGATTCCTTTGTCCTGTTTGTCCCTTTATGTGATGATAAAGCATTTGTTGGAAGTATATAAATACATTTTAATATTAATGTGAAATTAATTGTAATGTGGTTTGCATATTACATGTGTTTCATCCTCATGGTTAACCCCCTCCTTGTCAAACACATGCGATGCAAAAAATATATTTAAAAATATGTTAGTGGTTCCTATTTTTTTTTTTTTTTAGTTCAGTGTAGAAGGCAGCTCAAACAACCCAAAACAGAGTCTCTCTATTCCAGTCCAAGGAAAGGTGTTGATGATTAGAAGAGGTTTTAGCTATTTAGAAAGTTCTCAAGTGTTTGTAAGTATGTAACAAGACAAAAAGACAGTACAACAGGTATATAGTGCAGTATGTCAAATGCAAGTAGAAGAAAAAAGGAAAGAAGAGGAGATACACTTACAATCCCCGCCTGAAGATATATAGTGTGTCCTGGACCCACTGGTGAATGATATGGAGGGTATACAAAATAAGCAAAAAAACAAACCGAAATATAATGTAGTGTATTTGGTATAGGAGGTATAATAATTAATTTTATTATAATTAATTTTATAGAAATGCACTCACAATATGTGGAGCCTCCTAGTGGCACTCAGAAAACAGCATAAAGTGGTACACTCCCCATTCTGGAATCATGTTGAATAGCTGAGGTTCCTGTGATGGTATATGTAAATTATAACAACAGAAAAAAAAAACACATAGTGCTCACTGTGATATGAAAAATGTAATAAAAATATGGAGAGCAATCTGGCGGCATTTCTCAATCCTTAGGGATTTTCCTTGGTGTATTCCCCACCAAAGAAGTTGATGTAAAAACTCCAAAAGAAAGTCAGGATAGTTCAGAAATATTGTAAAATTCAAAAGTGT